>NC_091634.1:44906836-45209866 GCF_027580195.1 Bos mutus
ACATTTATAGTGGCTTCAGAATTATTAACTTCCAACACTCCTATAAGAAGTAACTTTATTGAGTGAAGTGCTTATGTGAAGTTCCTTTTGCCTTTCGTTTTACAGGTGCACTAGGTCAGCACCTTTTCTCTCCACCCTCTTTCCCGAGATTGTGCTATCCATTTATAATATAGGTAGAAAACAAAAGAGAATCTCCCTGTCTTTTCATTCTGTTAATAGCATCTTTTGCAGAGCATAAGTTTTAAACTTTAATAAAGTCCAACTTACCTTTTTTTTTCCTTTTATGGCTTGTGTATTTAAAAACTCTATATTCCATCCCATGCTCCCCTAACCTCCTGATTAAAAAAAAATTGCATACATTAAGGTTCATTCTTTGTGCTGTAAATTTCTATGGGTTTTTTAAAAAATGCATGATGTCATGTATCCAGCATTAAAGTATGACACAGAATAGTTCTACTGCTCTAAAAATCTACTGTGCATTGTATATTAATTCATTCCCCTCTACTCTCCCTTAAACCCTGGCAAACATTGACCCTTTTTCTATTTCTATAGTTTTGTCATTTACAAAACATTATAAAATTGGAATCATACAGTTCGTGGCCTTTTCAGACTGATTTCTTTCACTGAACAATATGTTTTTAAGATTCCATGTCTCTTCATGCTTAATAGCCCATTTCTTTTTATTGATGAATAAAATACTTCACTGCATGGATGTATCAGTTTCTCTCTTCATCTACAAAAGGGCATCTTGATTGTTTTTAGTTTTTGGCAGTTATGAATAAAGTGGCTGTATACACTCATATGCAGGTTTTTGTGTTGATTTAAGTTTTCAAATTAGTTGGGTAAATATCCAGGAGGGCAATTGACAGATCATATGGTAAGATCATGTTTAGTCTTGTAAGAAACCGCTAAGCTTTCTCCTAAAGGGGCTGCACCATTTTGCATTCTCACCAGCAATGAAAGAGTTCTTACTGCTCTGCATCATTACTAATCCTCGGTGTTGCTAGTTTTTTGGATTTTAGACATCCTAAGACCAGTCCATGTTCGATGCAGGATACAGGAAGCTTGGTGCTATTGTTTTAATTTGCTATTCCATAATGGGAAATGATGTTGAACATTTTTTTTAATATGCTTATTTGTCATTTGTATGTGTTCTTTTTTTCCATTTGTTGAACATTTTATTGGAATTTCTTTTTCATACACATGCTCATAAGAAAACTTTATTTCTTTCTGATGTCATACTATTTTTCTCCATTTCTTAGGGGGGCGTGTCCTTTGAGAATCTTCCCAGTAGAATTACAGTTATCTCTAGGAAACTTAAATATTTTTTTACTTTTATTACTTCATAAAAGTTTTAGCTTATCTTTTTCTTTTTTTAAAAAAAGTCATCCACCACACCATTTAAATAATAGATATTTGCCTTCTGCTTCTGACTTATACTGTGACCATACTACACATTCTAAGTCTAGCATTTTGTGGAATTCAGCGAAGTTTCATCTTTCTTGTGGCTGCATAGTTTTCCATTGAGGATGTATTTATTTGTCTTTAAATTTTTAGTTTTTAAATTATGAAAGTATAATAATACATTTGCAAGAGACTTGGAAAATACAGAACAAAGTTACAGGTAGCACCACTATATATTATAATTATTTTTTAAGTAGATAAAGTTTTTAGTTGGCATTTCAATATCAAGTTCTCAAAAATTAATAGAATGAATGAGCAGGAAAGTAGACGTATATAGTAGACCTGAAAAGCACTATGAACCAATTCAACACAATTAAAATTTATACATTTTTCACACAATAGCAGGATATAAATTCAATTCAAGTTCCCATAGACTGTAAATCAGGAGACACTGGAACATATCCAGAGACATAAACTGAGATGCAAAAATTTTATGGTTTAAAGGTACTGAAATCATACAGAGTCTCTTCTCTTAACACTGTGGAATTATGTTAGAAATCAATATCGAACAATATTTGAAAATAACCCATATATTTTCAAGTGCAATGTGACATTTACCAAGACAGATCTTTGACTTAGCTATTGGAAGCCTCAATAAAATTAAAAGACTGAGTCATCCCAGTGCACCAGCCCCAAGCAACCAATATCATGCATTGAACTTGGACTGGCGATTCGTTTCGTATATGATATTATACATGTTTCAATGCCATTCTCCCAAATCATCCCACCCTCTCCCTCTCCCACAGAGTCCAAAAGACTGTTCTATACATCTGTGTCTCTTTTGCTGTATATTAAAAAAAAAAAATTAAAAGACTGAAAAAACACAAAGGGTGATTACAGAGAAGAAAGTATTTGAATGAGAAATTAAAGTATTTGAATGAGAAATTAATATCAAAATGAGAGATTAATATCAAAGATACTTTAAAAACCCCATGTATTTGGAAATTAAATGTTCACTTTTAAAAGATGGGTGTATCTATATCACTGTTTACAATAGCTAGGACCTGGAAGCAACCTCGATGTCCTTCGGCAGACAAATGGATAAGGAAGTTGTGGTACATATACACAATAGAATATTACTCAGCAATAAAAAAAGAATGCATTTGAGTCAGTTCTAATGAGGTGGATGAAACTGGAGCCTATTACACAGAGTGAAGTAAGTCAGAGAAACACCAATACAGTACATTAACGCATATATATGGAATTTAGAGAGACGATAACGATGATCCTGTTTGCAAGGCAGCAAAAGAGACACAGATGTAAAGAACAGACTTTTGGACTCTGTGGGAGAAGGCGAGGGTGGGATGATTTCAGAGAATAGCATTGAAACATGTATATTACCATATGTGATATAGATGACCAGTGCAAGTTCGATGCATGAAGCAGGGGACTCAAAGCCAGTGATCTGGCACAACTCAGAAGGACAGGGTGGGGAAGGATGTGTGTGTGGGGGTTCAGGATGGGAGGACACATGTATACCTGTGGCTGATTCATGTCGATGTATGCAAAACCACCACAATAATGTAAAGTAATTTGCCTCCAATTAAAATAAATTAATTAATTTTAAAAAAGATGTGTGTATCTAAGAAGCCATACAAGGAAAATTAGAAAATACTTGTAACAAAAAAAAAATAAATAAAAAGAGAATTTATCAGAATTTGTTGCACGCAGGTGAAGCTGGTCAATGCAACTAAATTCAATGTGGAATCTTGAATAAGGTATGAAAACAAATAATGGATACTAGCATAAAATTTTGTGAAGTTTGAACAAAATCTTACTTTAATTAATTGTACTGTATCACATATTAATTTCGTGTTCTTTTTTACATTTATTCATATTCTCAGAATTGGATTAAAAGTTTCAAGACTCATTCAATTTTTAAAAAAATCACTAAAATAAGCATTCTAGACTTCTAGCAGTAATACTAGATGCCAGAATAAATGGAACTATATCAAGTTTTCAGTTGAGTATAAATTAGAAATCTAGCATTCTATTCATACTTAGTCAAACAAGTGGAACTAAAATGTCATAAATTTTTAGCTAAGTAAAAATGCGTAAGTTTTCTAAAATATATATATTTTACGTACTATATAAAATTCCCTGGTGGCTCTGATAGTAAAGAATTTGCTTGAATGCAGGAGACCTGGGTTCGATCCCTAGCTTGGGAAGATCCTTGAGAAGGGAATGGCAAACCACACCAGTATTCTTGCCTGGAGAATTCCATGGACAGAGGAGCCTGGTGGGCTATAGTCCATGGGGTTGCAAAGAGTTGGACATGACTGAGTGACACACACACGTACTATATATATGTCTGTCTGTATGTATACATAAACATTTCTACTAAACTTGAAAAAGGCTTGAGAAAGAAAAACAGAAAAAAAAAGAGATGGAAAAATTGGAAAACAAACTAAATGAAATGGGAGTCCTGAATATAAAATAGAAAAAGTGAAACAAACTAGATATAAGTAAAAGATCATCATGTAGTCCAGTTGTTTTAAACAAGGTTCCTCATTAGAATCACATCTGGAGCTTTGGCAAAACAAAAACAAAAACAAAAAAACAATACCTGGGCATTTGTATTCTTCAAAAAATTCCAAGATAATTCTAATGTTGTTTGGTCACTGAGTCATGTCTGACTCTTTGCAACCCCTTGGACTGCAGCATGCCAGGCTTCCCTGTCCTTCATCATCTCCCCAAGCTTGCTCAAACTTATGTCCTTTGAGTCAGTGATGCCATCCAACCATCTCATCCTCTGTCATTCCCTTCTCCTGCTGCCTTCAATCTTTCCCAGCATCAGGGTCTTTTCTAATGAGTTGGCTCTTTGCAGCAGGTGGCCAAAGTATTGGAGTTTCAGCTTCAGCATCAGTCCTTCCAATGAATATTCAGGACTGATTTCCTTTAGGATTGACTGGTTTAATCTCCCTGCAGTCCAAGGGACTCTCAAGAGTTTTCTCCAACACCACAGTTGAAAAGCACCAATTCTTCAGCACTCAGCCTTCTTTGGTCCAACTCTCAATTCCATCCTTGGCTACTGGAAAAACCGTAACTTTGACTTATACAGACTTTTATTGGCAAAGTAATGTCTTTGCTTTTTAAAATGCTGTCTAGGTTTGTCAGATGTTTTAATATACATCTGAATTTTAAAACGTGATTACAGATTTTTCTATTAAGTGGTAGTTTTAGTGATATAGAATCCTATTATTTTCTGTAAGCCAATCATGATACAATGGTATTAAAACAATAATAGTTACATGGAAAGAGGAGCCTGACAGACTACAGTGCATGGAGATGTAGAGTCAGACATGACTGAGCGACTAAGCACAGCATAGCACAGTTGCATAATCACAATAGTAAAAGATGTTTATCAGTTTACACAATCAATAGCTAGACCCCCAAGATACAGTTGCAAGCTATGTGGAAACATAATTAACCTAACAATATAATTGCATACAACTTGGGGTGGGGGTTAAGTATGGTGATGTGTAAGTGAAAGTGCATATATTCACATGTTTTTACCCATCCATCCAGTCTATGCCTTTGGGTTTGCTGCTTGTGCTGCTGCTAAGTCACGTCAGTCGTGTCCGACTCTGTGCGACCCCATAGATGGCCGCCCACCAGGCTCCCCCATCCCTGGGATTCTCCAGGCAAGAACACTGGAGTGGGTTGCCATTGCCTTCTCCAGTACATGAAAGTGAAAGTGAAGTCGCTCAGTCGTGTCCGACTCTTCACGACCCCATGGACTGCAGCCTACCAGGCTCCTCTGTCCATGGGATTTTCCAGGCAAGAGTACTGGAGTGGGGTGCCACTGCCTTCTCTGGCCTTTGGGTTTACATTTACATTTAAGATAATTATTGATATGTATGATTCTATGACCACTTTCTTAATTGTTTTTGGTTTATTTTGTGTAGGTGTTTTCCTTCACTTGTGTTTTCTGCCAAGAGAAGTTCATTTAGTATTTGTTATAAAGCTGGTTTGATGGTGCTATCTTAACTTTTGCTTGTCTGGAAAGCTTTTGATTTCTCCATCAAATATGAATTAGAGTCTTCTTGGCTAGAATATTCTTGGTTATAGGTTCTTCCCTTTTATTAGGTTGAACATATAATGCCATTTCCTTCTGGGTTGTAGAGATTCTGTTGAGAAATCAGCTGATAACCTTATACAAGTTTCCTTGTATGTTATCTGTTGTTTTTTCCTTGTTGCTTTTGGTATTTCATCTTTGTCTTTCATTTTTGTCAGTTTGATTACTATGTGTTAGTTGGTAAAGAATCCACCTGCAATGTGGGAGACCCCAGTTCAATTCCTGAGTCAGAAGATCTGCTGGAGAAGGGATAGGCTACCCACTCCAGTATTCTTGGGCTTCCATTGTGGCTCAGCTGGTAAAGAATCCGGCTGCAATGCTGGGGGCCTGGGCTCAATCCCTGGGTTGGGAAGATCCCCTGGAGAAAGAAAAGTCTATCCAATTCAGTATTCTGGCCCAGAGAATTCCATGGACTGTATAGTCCTTGGGGTCACAAAGAGTCAGACATGACTGAGCGGTTTCCATTTTCACTGGTGTATTTCTCCTTGAATTTATCCTGCCTGGGACTCTCTGTGCTTCCTGGACTTGGCTGACTATTTTGTTCCATGTTAAGGTAGTTTCCAGCTATTATTTCTTCAAATATTTTCTCTTGTCATTTCTCTCTCTCTATTAGCTTTCTGGGACCCCTAAAATGCAAATGTTGATATTTTTAATGTTGTCCCAGAGGTCTCTTAGGTTGTCTTTTTTTTTTTTCCATTCTTTTTTCTAGATTCTGTTCTGCGGCAGTGATCCATTCTGTCCTCCAGGTCCCTTACCTGTTCTTCTGCATCTGTTATTCTGCTCAGTCAGTTCAGTCACTCAGTCGTGTCCAACTCTTTGCGACCCATGGACTGCAGCACACCAGGCTTCCCTGTCCATCACCAACTGCTGGGGCTTACTCACATTCATGTCCATTGAGTTGGTGATGCCATCAAATCATCTTATCCTCTGTTGTCCACTTCTCATCCCACCTTCAATCTCTTCCAGCATCAGGGTCTTTTCAAATGAGTCAGTTCTTCACATCAGGTGGCCAAACTATTGGAGCATCAGCTTCAGCATCAGTCCTTCCAATGAATATTCAGGACTGATTTCCTTTAGAATTAACTGGTTGGATCTCCTGTCAGTCCAAGGGACTCTCAAGAGTCTTCTCCAACACCACAGTTCAAAAGCATCAATTCTTCAGCACTTAGCTTTCTTTGTAGTACAACTCTCACATCCATACATGACTATTGGAAAAACCATAGCTTTGACTAGACAGACTTTTGTTGGCAAAGTAATGTCTCTGCTTTTTTAATATACTGCCTAGGTTTTTTAATATACTGCCTAGGTTGGTCATAGCTTTTCTTCCAGGGAGCAAGAGTCTTTTAATTTAATGGCTGCAGTCACCATCTGCAGTGATTTTGGAGTCCCCCAAAATAAAGTCTGTCATTTACCATTGTTTCCCCATCTATTTGCCATGAAGTGATGGGACTGGATGCCATGATCTTAGTTTTCCGAATATTGAGTTTTAAGCCAACTTTTTCACTCTCCTCTTTCACTTTCATCAAGCAGCTCTTTAGTTCTTTTTTGCTTTCTGCCATAAGGGTGGTGCCATATACATATCTGAGGTTATTGATATTTCTCCCAGCAATCTTGATTCCAGCTTGTGCTTCCTCCAGCCCAGCGTTTCTCATGATGTACTCTGCATAGAAGTTAAATAAGCAGGGTGACAATATACAGCCTTGACGGACTCCTTTCCTGATTTGGAACCAGTCTGGTGTTCCTAGTCCAGTTCTAACTGTTGCTTCTTGACCTGCATACAGATTTCTCAGGAGGCAGGTCAGGTGGTCTGGTATTCCCATCTCTTTAAGAATTTTCCTCAGTTTGTTGTGATCCACACAGAGAAAGGGTTTAGCATAGTCAATAAAGTAGAAGTAGATGTTTTTCTGCAACTCTCTTGCTCTTTTGATGATCCAACAGATGTTGGCAATTTGATCTCTGGTTCCTATGCCTTTTCTAAATCTCCCTTGAACATCTGGAAGTTCATGGTTCACATACTGTTGAAGCCTGGCTTGGAGAATTTTGAGCATTACTTTACTAGTGTGTGAGATGAGTACAGTTGTGCGGTAGTTTGAGCATTCTTTGGCATTGCCTTTCTTTGAGATTGGAATGAAAACTGACCTTTTCCAGTCCTGTGGCCACTGCTGAAGTTTCCATATTTGCTGGCGTACTGAGTGCAGCACTTTCACACCATCATCTTTTAGGATTTGAAATAGCTCTACTGGAATTCCATCACCACCACTAGCTTTGTTCGTAGTGATGCTTCCTAAGGCCCACTTGACTTCACATTCCATGATGTCTGGCTCTAGGTGAGTGATCACACCATCGTGATTATATAGGTTCATGAAGATCTTTTTTGAATAGTTCTTCTGTATGTTCTTGCCACCTCTTCTTAATATCTTCTACTTCTGTTAGGTCCATACCATTTCTGTCCTTTATTGAGCCCATCTTTGCATGAAATGTTCCCTTGGTATCTCTAATTTTCTTGAAGAGATCACTAGTCTTTCCCATTCTATTATTTTCCTATATTTCTTTGCATTGATCACTGAGGAAGTCTTTCTTAGCTCTCTTTGCTATTCTTTGGATCTCTGCATTCAAATGGGTGTATCTTTCCTTTTCTCCTTTGCCTTTCACTTCTCTTCTTTTCGCAGCTATTTGTATGGCCTCCTCAGCAGCCATTTTTTTACTTTTTGCATTTCTTTTTCTTGGGGATGGTCATGATCACTGCCTCTTATACAATGTCATGAACCTCCATCTTTAGTTCTTCAGGCACTCTATCAGATCTAATCCCTTGAATCTATTAATCACTTCCACTGTATAATCATAAGGGATTTGATTTAGGTCATCCTTGAATGGTCTAGTGGTTTTCCCTACTTTCTTAAATTTAAGTCTGAATTTGGCATTAAGGAGTTCATGATCTGAGCCACAGTCAGATCCTGGTCTTATTTTTGCTGTCTGTGTAGAGCTTCTCCATCTTTGACTGCAAAGAATATAATCAATCTGCTTTTGGTATTGACCATCTGGTGATGTCCATGTGTAGTCTCCTCTTGTGTTGTTGGAAGAGGGTGTTTGCTATTGATTCCTTCTAGTGCATTGCTTATCTCTGTTTTTTCAGTCTCCTATGGGACTACTACTCTTTTCCCCTGGGTCCTGGTTTGCACAAGATTTTGTTTGTCCCCTCCAAGAGTAGAGTCTTGGTTTCCCCCAGTCCTGTGGAAGTCCTGTAATCAAATCCCACAGGTCTTCAAAGTCAGATTCCCTGGGGATTCCTGGTCTCTTTGCTGGATCTCCAGGCTGGGAAGCCTGATGTGGGGTATTCTTCTTCTTTGGTGTTTTTATCCAGTTTGTGGGTTGCCTACCTGGAGGGTATGGGTTTTCATTTTATCGTGATTTGTGCCCCTCCTACCATCTCATTGCAGCTTCTCTTTTGTCTTTGGATGTGGAGTATCTTTTTTTTTTTTTGGTGGGTTCCAGTGTCCTCCTGTCAATGGTTGTTTAAGAACTAGTTGGAACTTTGGTTTCATGTTTTCTTTAACGAGGTATCTATTCAGATAATTTGCCCATTTCAAGTTTAGCTTATTTGTTGCATTATTGTTAAGTTTAAAAACTTTATGTATTTTGGTTACAAGGTCTTTATCAGATATTTGTTGAAAATATTTTCTCCCAGTCTGTGGCTTGTCCTTTCATTTTGTTAATAATATGTTTTGTAGAGCATAAGTTTTAGACTTTAATGAAATCCAACTTACCATCTTTTTCTTTTATGGATTGTGCTTTAGGAGCTATGTTTAAAAACTCATCACCAAACCTATGGTCACTTAGATTTTCTTCTCTGTGGTTTCTTTTTTGTGGAAATTTTATAATTTTTACACTTTGTATTTAGGTCTATAATCCATTTTGAAACAGGTGTAAAGTCTATGTCTAGATTTTTTTTTTTTTTTTTTTGCATCTGGATGTTGAATTGTTCCAGGACCATTTGTTGAAAAGACTCTCTTTACTGACTTGGCTTTACTCCTTTTATAAAGAACGGTTGGCTATATTTGTGTCTGTCTATTTCTGGGCTCTTTATTCTGTCCCATTAATCTATGTGTCTATTCACTCACCAATACCACATCGCCTTCATTTTTGTAGCTTTATAGTAGCTCTTGAATTTGGGTAGTGTCAGTTCTCCAACTTTGTTCTTTCCAGCATTATGTTGGCTCTTCTGGATCTTTTGCCTGCTCATGTAGAAGCAGCTTATCAATATCTACAAAATACTTGCTGAAATTTTGAATGAGATTTCATTCATTGAATATGTAGATAATGTTGGGAAGAATTAATATCTTAATAATACTGAGTTTTTCAATCCATGTACCAGAATATTCATTTATTTAGATCTTTGATTTCTTTCATCAGAATTTTATAGTTTTATACATAGATACTACATATGTTTTATTAGATTTATACTCAAGTCTTTTTTGACCGCTTTAAAAATGGTATTATGGTTTTAACATGGGCTTCCCACTTGGCTCAGTGATAAAGAATCCACCTACCAATGCAGGAGATATAAGAGATCCAGGTTTAATCCCTGGGTAGGAAAGATGCCCTGGAAAAGGAAGTGGTAACCCACTCCAGTATTCTTGCCTGGAAAATTCCATGAACAGAGAAGCCTGGTGGGCTACAGTCCATGGGGTCACAAAGAATCTGAAATGACTGAGCACAGCAGCAGCATGTTTTTAGCTTTAAATTCTATTCATTGTTAGTGTAGGGAAAGCAACTGATTTTTGAACATTAACCTTGTAACCTCCAACCTTATGAGTTTCAGTGGTCTTTGTATTGATTCTTTGCAATTTTTTACATAAAAAATCATATTGGAAAACAAAGTCTACTTTCCAATCTTCACACCTTTTACTTTTCATTCTAGTCTTATTTAATTTGCTAGGACTACCAGTAAAACATTGAATAGAAGTGGTGAGAAGGAATATACTTGCCTTGGCCTCAGTCTTTGTGGGAAAACATCCAATTTCTCACTACTATATATGATGTTAACTGTAGAATTTTTGTAAGTATTCTCTATCAAATTGAGAAAGTTCCCCTTTATTCCCAGTGTGCTGAGAGTTTTTCTTGTGAATGGGTGTTGGATTTGTTAATTGTTTATTTTGGATCAATTGATACAGGTATATAATTTTTCTTTAACCTATTGAAGTGATGGATTATTTTAATTCACTTTTGAATGTTGAAACAGCTTGCACACCTGGAATAAATGTTGCTTGACCCTGGTCTAGTCAAGGCTATGGTTTTTCCAGTAGTCATGTATGGATGTGAGAGTTGGACTACAAGGAAAGCTGAGTGCCCAAGAATTGATGCTTTTGAACTGTGGTGTTGGAGAAGACTCTTGGGAGTCCCTTGGACTGCAAGGAGATCCAACCAGTCCATTCTAAAGGAGATCAGTCCTGGGTGTTCATTGGAAGGACTGATGTTGAAGCTGACACTCCAATATTTTGGCCACTTGAGGTGAAGAGCTGACTAATCTGAAAAGAGCCTGATGCTGGGAAAGATTGAAGGCAGGAGGAGAAGGGGATGACAGAGGATGAGATGGTTGGATGGCATCACCGACTCAATGAACATGAGTTTGGGTAAACTCCAGGAGTTGGTGATGGACAGGAGTTCTGGAGTGCTGCGGTTCATGGGGTTGCAAAGAGTTGGACATGACTGAGTGACTGAACTGAACTCACCCTGGTCTACAATTCTTTTTATACATTGTTGGATTTGATTTGCTAATATTTTGTTAAGGATTTTTTATCTATGCTCATGATCTTGGTCTTTGGTCTTTCTTGTAATGTCTTTCTTGGGTTTTAGCATTAAGGTAATAGTTAAAAAGCTGGCTTGAAACTCAACATTCAAAAAAACTACGATCATGGCATCTGGACCCATCATGTCACGGGAAATAGAAGGGGAAAAAGTGGAAGCAGTGACAGATTTTATTTTCTTGGGCTCCAGAATCACTGTGGATGGTAACTGCAGCCATGAAATTAAGATGCTTGCTCCTTGGAAGGAAAGCTATGACAAACCTAGAGAGTGTATTAAAAAGCAGAGACATAATTTTGCTGACAAAAGTCTGGATAGTTAAAGCTATGGTTTTCCCAGTAGTTGTGTAAGGATATGAGAACTGGACCATAAAGAAGTCTGAGCACCGAAGCACTGATGCTTTCAAATTGTGATGCTGAAAAAGACTCTTGAGAGTCCTTTGAATTGCAAGGAGATCAAACCAATCAATCCTAAAGGAAATCAACCTTGGATATTCATTGGAAGGACTGATGCTGAAGCTGAAACTCCAATACTTTGGCCATCTGATGTGAAGAGCCGACTCATTGGAAAAGACCTTTGATGCTGGGAAAGATTGAAGGCAAAAGGAGAAGAAGGCAGCAGAGGATGAGATGGTTGGATGACATCACCGATTCAATGGAGATGAATTTGAACAAACTCCAGGAGGTAGTGGAGGACAGAGGAGCATGGTGTGCCACAGTCCATTGCTGTTGTTCAGTCACCCAGGTGTGTCTGACTCTGCGACCTCATGGACTGCAGTAGGCTAGGCTTCCCTGTCCTTCATCATCTCCTGAAGGTTGATCAAACTGATGTCCATTGAGTCAGTGATGCCATCCAACCATCTCGTCCTCTGTCATCCCCTTCTCCTCCTGCCTTCAATTTTTTTCAGCATCAGTGTCTTTTCTAATGAGTTGACTCTTCACATCAGGTGGCCCAAGTATTGGAGTTTTGTCTTCAGCATCAGTCCTTCCAATGAATACTCAGGACTGATTTCTTTTAGGATTTACTGGTTTGATCTCCATACAGTCTAAGGGACTCTCAAGAGTCTTCTCCAATACCACAGTTCAAAAGGATCCATTTTTTGGTGTTCAGCCTTGTTTATGGTCCAACTCTCAATTCCATCTATGACTACTGGAAAAACCATAGCTTTGACTTATACAGAACTTTGTTTGTAAAGTAATGTCTCTGCTTTTTAATCCATTGTCTAAGTTTGTCAGAGCTTTTTTCCCAAGGAGCAAGCATCTTTTAATTTCGTGGCTGCAATTACCATCTGCAGTGATTTTTGGAGACTAATAAAATAAAGTCTGTGACTGTTTCCATTTTTTCCCTTCTATTTGTCTTGAAGTAATGGAATAGGATGCCATGATCTTTGTTTTTTGAACATTAAGTTTCAACCCAGCTTTTTCACTATCCTCTTTCACCTTTATCAAGAGGCTCCTGAGTTCCTCTTCACTTTTTGCCATGAAGTTGGTGTCATTTGCGTATCTTAGGTTATTGATATTTCTCCTGACAATCCTGTTTCCAGCTTGTGCTTCATCTAGCCCAATTTTTGCATGATATACTCTGCATTTAAATTAAATAAGCAGGGTGGCAATATACAGCCTTGACATACTCCTTTCCCAATTTGGAACCAACCTGTAGTTCCATGCCCAGTTTTAACTGTTGCTTCTTGACCTGCATACAGATTTCTCAAGAGGCAGGTAAGGTGGTCTGGTATTCCCATCTCTTTAAGAAATTTTCACTGTTTGTTGTGATCCACACAGTCAAAGGCTTTAGCATGGACAATGAAGCAGTACATATTTTTCTGGAATTCTGTTGCTTTTGCTATGATCCAACAGATATTGACAATTTGATCTCTGGTTCCTCTGTCTTTTCTAAATCCAGCTTGAACATCTGAAGTTCTTGGTTCATGTACTATTGAAGCCTGGCTAGCTTAGAGACTTTAGAACATTACTTTGCTAGCATGTGAAATGAGTGCAATTGTGCAGTGGTTTGAACATTCTTTGGCATTGCTTTTCTTTGGAATTGAAATGAAAACTGACCTTTTCTAGTCCTGTGGCCACTGCTGAGCTTTCCATATTTGCTGGCATATTGAGTGCAGCACTTTCACAGCATCGTCTTTTAGGATATGAAATAGCTCAGCTGGAATTCCATCACCTTCACTTGCTTTGTTAATAGCGATGCTTCCTAAGGCCCACTTGACTTTGCACTCTAAGATGTCTGGCTCTAGGTGAGTGATCACACCATGATGGTTATCTGGGTCATTAAGGTCATTTTACATAGTTCTTCTGTGTATTCTTGCCACCTATTCCACAGTCCATGTGGTTGCAAAGAGTCAGACATGTGTTAATGACTGAACGACAACAATAGCTCTGCTCATATAATGTCAGAAAATATTCCCTCTATTTCATTTCCTTGGAGAAGGCAATGGCAACCCACTCCAGTTCTCTTGCCTGGAAAATCCCATGGATGGAGAAGCCTGGTAGGCTGAAGTCCATGGGGTTGCTGAGGGTCGGACACAACTCAGTGACTTCACTTTCACTTTTCACTTTCATGCACTGGAGAAGGAAATGGCAACCCACTCCAGTGTTCTTGCCTGGAGAATCCCAGGGATGGCGGAGCCTGGTGGGCTGCCGTCTATGGGGTCGCACAGAGTCAGACACGACTGAAGCGACTTAGCAGCAGCAGCAGCAGCATTTCATTTCCTGGAAGAGATTATAGAGATCTGGGATTTTTCTTTACATTTTGTCAATCTTTGGTAGAATTCACTTGTGAAACTATCTGGGCCTGCTTCTTTCTTTCTGAAATGTTATTAATTGATAAATTTTTTTTTTTTTTTTAGTAAATATAGGTCTGTTCAGATAATCTGTTTCTCCTTTTGTGAGTTTTATTCTTAGAGTTTACATCTTTCTGCTTATACTACCCATTTGTTCTTGCATGCTGCCTACTTTTTTGATTTGTGATCTTAACCTATTGGTTATAATTCTTTTAAATTTCCTGTCTGATAACTCCAAAATCTGTGTCATATCTGAGTCTGGTACTGATGCTTGCTTTGTTTCTTCAGACTGTGTTCCTCCTGCCTTTTACAATGTTTTGTAGTTTTTTCTTGAAGTCCAGACATTATATGCTAGAAAATAGAAATGGAGGCCTTTATCACTGTTGAGGTTTTGTATTAACCTGGCGAAGTGTTTGTCTAGGTTTAGTGTTTACATAGGTACCAAGGACTTCAAGTTCCTCTAGTATCCTTGTTTTTCGCCTCTCCTGTTTTCTTGGTGTTTTCCTAAAATCTCCCTCTTAAGTAGAATCTGAGCCTTGTGGGTCTTTCAGCTATTGATATAACCCACTATTATTTCACTAGAGCCCTGTTAACTGCGGTGGTAAGGTACGGGGAAGGGAGGTGTTTTATAGTTTTATGGTTGAATCCACTGTTATGTAAGCCTGTGTCTCTGGCCTGTGACCTTCACAAGGATTTGGTGTCTTTCTTTTTCTCTCCTTCCCTATATGTGAGCCACAGATACATGGGGCAGTAGTTGAGTAATCACCTGCTTGCCTTTGTGAGATAAGGCTCTGATAAAATGGACTGTATAGTCCGTGGGGTCGCAGAGTTGAACACAACTGAGCGACTTTCACTTTCAAAGTTCTTTTAACTATGGAGTAGGCCTTTGTTACGGAGAACACACTGGGCACATATCAGAATGTTACATTTCCTTCTCTTTGCCAGGAATAAGAGGGATTTGCCTTCACTCTTCACAGTGAAGATCTGTTGGGGTTCTTGCACTTAAAGTCCGTGAGAGTGTGTGGACCTCTGTAAACTCCTGGCCCCATGATTTTCTTACTCTCAAACTAGTCCACACTTTTCTTCCAGCAAGTCACCAAAATTATCATTTACATGTCCTACAAAACTTATGGCTCCAATGGCTTCTGCTTCAAGGAAGCTGATTTGACTCTTTCACTGTTACCCGTCTCCTCAGATTTTGAGATGTCCATTTGCCCTGCAATCTTAACAATATTCCCTAAGGGATGCAGGAAAATATATCTTCAGCTTGTCTAGCTTTTTCTTATTATAAGGATGAGAGTGATGATTCCTAAGATCTTCCCACATCAGACCTGAAACCAGAAGTTTCCTGGTGGCTGTTGAGCTGGATCCTGAAAGACAAGGATGATTTTCCCAACAGTGCAGCTGATCGGTTACAAGCAACTGAGAGCACCTGGATTCACCCAGACTCGTCTTCCTCTACTTTCCGATTTCATCTGGGGAGTTGTCACCAGGAATTCCCCTGTGAAAGTCATAAAAGAGTGGACATTAGTTGTGTTTTCATCACCCAACCATTCATTCGCTTTGTCTTCTGTTCTTGTTTAGTCGCTAAGTTGTGTCCAACTCTTTGCGACCCTGTGGACTGCAACACGCCAGGCTTCTGTAACAGTGCTCATTTTTCAGTTAGAGATAAACCCCATTTCCCCTCCTCCTGCAGTAATCTGTATGCTTTAGGTGAAGCAGATTCCTCCTTGGACTCCAGGCATACATGTGACTCTGGTCTGACTAGTCAGAGTCTCAAATTTTGGGGGGTTGGTTCAGGGATATTCTGGTGATCCCACTTTAGCCAATGACATGTGAGAAAAAAAAATGTGTTCTGGAGCTACTAGCAGGCATTCTGGGCTCAGAAAGGAGACAACCACATTGACACAGAGGAAAATGGATTTGAGAGGATAGCACAGTGGAAAACCACATCCTGGTGATATGGTTTAAGCTTCTGCTTCCAGCCCTGCTGAAAACAGACTTGTGGACAGGATCCTTTTGCTACAGGATTCTCATATTGTTTAAGCCATGTGGGCAGGGATTACTTCTGCTGCTTATGACCTCTACCTCAAACCCTAAGTGATATAGAAACCTTCAGTCGATCAACTGTTTTGATGCCAGAGTACAATGCCTTACTAAAGAGATGGATCATTAATTTCAGACCCCATAGGGGAGATGCAACATTGAAAAAAATCATTTATTAGCTGCGCTAGGTCTTAGCTGCGGCGCACGAGATCTTTGATCTTCATTGTGGCCTGCAGGATCTTTAGTTGTGGCATGAGAACTCTTAGTTGCAGACTATGTGATCTAGTTCCCCAACCAGGTATTGAATCCAGCCCCCTGCATTTGGAGTGTGGAGTCTTAGCCACTGGTCCACCAGGGAAGTCCCCCACCCCTTGAAAAAATAAGTCCCACAAAATACATGCCTATATCCGGGTAACTACTTCCCAGTATGTGGTACTGGGGCAAGTACTTGTTGTATATTGGGGGTCTTCACTTCTTTATTATCTGCTCTTTACCTACAGTTTACTGGACAGTCTCCCCATATCCTATTCATTCATGAGTTAGATTTTGAGATGTCTAAGATGTCTTCTTGAAGATAAGTCTGCCTCTCCCTGTCATTTTATATCCTCAGCCTCTCAAGACGTATCTCCATCTGTTGCTGCTGTTTAGTCAGTAGTCGTGTCTGACTCTTTTACAACCCCATTGATTGTAGCCTGCCAGGCTCCTCTATCCATGGGATTTCCCAGGCAGGAATACTGGAGTGGAGTGCCGTTTCCTTCTACAGGGGATCTTTCTGACAGTGTGGGGTGAAGGTTATTGCTGCAGCTTTTACTCTGAGGGAGCCAACCACAGCCATAAGGAGCTACCTACAGACTCAGTGCATTAAACAAAAGCTTATTTTCATGCAATTCTGGAGGCTGGAAGTCTAAGATCAAGGTGTGGGCAGGTTTAGTTTCTCCTGAGGCCTCTCTTTTGCTGGGAGAAATATCAATAACCTCAGAAATGCAGATGACACCACCCTAATGACAGAAAGCAAAGAGGAACTAAAGAGCCTCTTGATGAAAGTGAAAGAGGAGTGTGAAAAAGCTGGCTTAAAATTCAGCATTCAGAAAACTAAGATCATGGCATCTGGTCTGATCACTTCATGGCAAATAGATGGGCAAACAATGGAAACAGTGAGAGACTTTATTTTCTTAGGCTCAAAAATCACTGCAGGTGGTGACTGAAGCCATGAAATTAGAAGACACTTGCTCTTTGGAAAAAAAGCTATGACAAACCTAGACGGCATATTAAAAAGCAGAGACGTTACTTTGCCAACAAAGGTCTGTTTAGCCAAAGCTATGGTATTTCTGGTAGTCATATATGGATGTGAGGGTTGGACCATAAAGAAAGCTGAGTGCTGAAGAATTGATGCTTTTGACCTATGTTGTTGAAGACTCTTGAGAGTCCCTTGGACACAAGGAGTTCAAACCAGTCAATCCTAAAGGAAATCAGTCCTGAAAGTTCATTGGAAGGACTGATGTTGAAGCTGGAGCTCCAATACGTTGGTCACCTGATGCGAAGAACTGACTCATTTGAAAAGACCCCAAGCTGGGAAAGATTGCAGGCAGGAGGAGAAGGGGATGACAGAGGATGAGATGGTTGGATGGTATCACTGACTCGACAGACATGAATTTGAGCAAGCTCTGGGAGTTGGTGAAGGACAGGGAAGCCTGGTGTGCTGTAGTCTGTGGGATCACAGAGAGTTGGACATGACTGAGTGACTGAACTGAGGCCTCTCTCCTTTTCTTGCAGCTAAGCACCTTCTGGCTGTGTGCTCACAATTCTTCCCTCTGTGGTTGCCTCCCCAGCACCTTTCTCTTCTTAAAAGGAAAACACTCATATCGGATTAGAACTCTGCCTTTATGACCTCATTTTACCTTAAAGTAAAAGTGAATATCACTCAGTCATGTCTGACTCTTTGCAACTCCATGGACTGTAGCCTGCCAGACTCCTCTGTCCATGGAATTCTCCAGGCAAGAATACTGGAGTGGGTAGCCATTCCCTTCTGCAGGGGATCTTCCCAACCCAGAGATTGAATCTGGGTCTCCTGCATTGCAGGTGAATTCTTTACAGTCTGAGCAACCAGGGGAGCCCTCATTTTACCTTAACCATGTCATTAAAGGCCCTAGTGCCAAACATAGTCATTTTGGGAGTTAGAGCTTCGACATGAATTTTGCAGGACATAACTCAGTCTATAACACCACTTTTCAGCCAGTCCTGGCAATTTCTTTTCATTTCAGATAGATTTTAATTAATTGTCTTAGTTGAGTGGTGATCAGGAGTTCTTCCACTCAGTGAACATTGGCTGAGCACCTTCTCTGTACCAGCTACTCTGCTGAGCCAGTGGGGCCCTCCTCTCACCCTGAGGATAGATCATGACCTGGAGCACAAACAAAAGGAGAACTGGCCTTCAACTGGGTGGTTTGTCCTCGCTGACCTTCTCTCTCTGGCCTGTTCCACTCCTGCTATTTTCTGGCCATACACTACCTTCCATTCAGACCTCCTACTCCCAAAAAGTGCCCCCATGGACAGAACCAATGTAACTTACTAACTGATATACCCTACAGCTGTCCCCCAAGCTTGCCCTTGACTATCTATCCCCAGGAAAAGTGATCCTGTATACTAGTCCACACTGAGAGGGTAGTGATAGATAACTGGTGAACTACCTCTCCTAGGAACACAGCACAGGAGCCAAAAAAAAAAAAAAAACAACCCACTGGTAGAGTTGAAGGCATTGCTGACGGGCTGGTTCAAGGATCCTTTCTGTCTTCCTTCTCACTACTAAGGTGTCATTCTTACAAATTTTGTAAGGGATGCCACTGGAAGCGTGGAGAAATGGCTTTGTAGAAGGCCATCCACAAAGATATGGGTTTTAGATATGTTGGCACGGGTGTATTATATAACTGTCTTCTTTCCACACCTCAGTTTCTCTACCTGCACAATGGAAAGAATAGTTGTCTGGCTCACTCTCCCGGGACACAGAATGAATGCCGTAACAGACAGAAAAGTGTTTCAGATGGAAAATGCCATAAAATAAATTCAAGGTGTTATTATTTTAAGGTGTAAAATCAGAACTTATAAAATCGGGCATAAAAATGTCCTGATGGATGTATTTTCATTCTGGAGAAAATTAATGTCTATGTCTTGGGCTTGAATTTTCCACAGAGTCAGTCCCAGAATGTTGGAGTTGGAAACATCCTTAGAGATATTTAGTTCCTCCCCTCCCAATGGGGAACTGAGGCCCAGAGAGGGCAGGGATTGCTCAGGGTCACACAGCAAGTTGTTGGCTCAGTTGAGACTGGGACCTGGTAGTACTGATAGCTTTTCCTCTGTTCTTTTCTTTTTCATGGGGAAGGCAGGAAGTGGCAGGGCTAAAACCTGTGAACCATCTCCAAGCAATCCCTGAGGTTTGTGAGACCCACCTCAGAATCCAGGTGCATCTCTTCCTGATGAGGATCTCTGATCCCCAGTAAACCCTCAGAGGACATTTCCTGCCACTGTACCTCCTCAGCGCCACAGACAGGCTTGACCCGGGAACTCTACTGGGGTCACATCTCTCTCCCTGGGCTGGCTCCTGTACAGTTGGGTCTGGCTTGAGTGTAGAGGTAATTGCAATATATTGAGGTTTGGTATTGTAATAAAAATAGAGGCCATTACAGCTACCATTTATGTCATTAGTATTTAGTGGCGGTGTGTTGCAGCTTTTTTAGTGCTCGTAAAACTGTCGCTGCTTGCAGATATGTCACGGTGCTGATATAAATTTAAAGGGTTGGAAATCCATAAGTCATAAAAACTAGATAGTAAATAGCAACAGAACAGGATGGACAAGAACTGTTGCATTAGGCATGCAAATGCTTATGGATTTGCATGTCTAGTGCTTGCATTAGCATAATGAGAAGCACATTTACATTACAGATGGACATGATTAACTAGACCCTTGTAAATAAGTCCACTCAGCCTAGACAAAGGGGCCACAGAAGAGGGATTGTTACAGGACCCAAAGGGCAAGTAGAGTCCCTTTTTGCTTCTTCTTTTGTGGCATTGACTTAGTAGAGAGGTCTTCAGAATCACTGACTATGCTCAAATGGGAATGGATCTGGACTCATGGCTAATGTGAGTTCAGTGCTTACTATGTACTATCCACTATTTAACCTTTTACCTATAAGAATCTGTCTGCAGTGCAAGAGACACAGGAGATATGGGTTTGATCCCTGGGTCAGGAAGATCCCCTGGAGGAGGCAACGGCAAACCCCTCCAGTATCCTTGCTTGGAAAAACCAATGGACAGAGGAGCCTGAAAGGCTACAGTCCTTGGGGTACCAAAGAGTCAGACATGACTGAACGACTAACACTTTCTTCTTCTTTATATTTTAGCTCAATTAACTGTTACAACAGCCTCTATTATTGTACCTATTTTATAGGGGAGGAAGCTGAGGTATAGAGAAGATAATGGAATTTATCAAAGTTTATTATTAAGTGGCATAATCAGGATATGAACCCAGGCAGCCTGGCTCAAAGTCCAGACTCTTAACTACTACACAGCTGTCTCTTATTCACTCAGTTCATGCATGCATGCCACTAACTTATTAAACATTTGCTACATGCCAGGCTCCATGCTATTGTTAAGGGTATAAAAACATCAAGATAAAGACTCACTCTTCTTAAAAAGCTCATGTGATTTAGTTGGAGACATTGAGATGAAAGCAAAGTTCTCACATTGTGTTCAACAAGCTCAGACAAGGACACTTAACCTCCAGAAAAAGTGGGTAAAAGAAGGAGATGCCCTGTAAACTGAGATTGAAGGAGGTATAGGAGTTCAGCAGCTGAGGAGTGCAGAGCCATAAAAATGTGTTCTCAGACCTGTAAGTCCTTCCACACTGGAGGTGGAGTACATATAAATAGGAGGCAGAAGAAGTAGAGACTGCTCATGAGGACTTGTAGGACATGGGAAGACTTGGAGGGTTCAATTAATGAAATAATTCTCTGAACAGAATCCTCACTTCAGATTGTGCTGTGCTGTGCTTAGTCATTTCTGACTTTTGGTGATCCCCTGGGCTGCCCGCCAGGATCCTATGTCCATGGGGATTCTCCACACAAGAATACTGGAGTGGGTTGACATTACCTTCCCAATCCAGGGATCGAATCCAGGTCTCTGCATTGCAGGTGGATTCTTTACTGACTGAGCCACCAGGGAAGCCCACTTCAGATTAGGCACTAGGATTTATATCTCAAATGCCAACTCCCTGTTACAAATTCTGGGCCAAACTCTATCCCAGAGCCCTGTGCCTCTGACATCATTTTGTAGAGTCAATGTCCAGCCCCCAGAGTTGATTAGGCCACTGGGACCAGGATGCTATGCGTCCTGCTATGAGTCCTCATAACTGGTGGGTTGTTTAGGACTCTCCATCTGAAGCTGGGTGGGAGTAGAATTTGAACTGGCTCATTATTGGGAGCCCAGCTCAATGAGAGGTTCAAGGAGTACACAATGTTTTAGGATGTTTTCATTAAAGTTTATCTGTTCCACAAGATCTCTTTGTGGTAATAGCTCCTAATAGGAAATACACTACTCATTCAAAGTTCATTTGATTGGAAGCCTCCAATAAATTATATTTTATGGTGGCAGACGACTTGGGGAATTCCTGAGAGCTGACAGTTCTCTTTGAATCACTCAAGGGACTCAAAGTGGGACACATAATCTTTTGTACCTTTGGATAATATGCTGTGTAGTTTATTTTAGGCTGAATCTTCAAGTTGTCCAGTGATACTGGTCCTCTTCTCCACTGCTTGATACCTCCTATTTCTCTTGTTGGTGGCTCTGGGATCTTCGCTCATCAGGAAGAAGTTGTCATCTTGAAGTAGGCAATAGATGCTGTGAAGACATTGGTCCTGGGTCTGTAAATGGCAGAAAGAAGGCATCTGAAAACAATGAGCCATATGTGTTTCAGAATCAACAAAGGATCAGGGAGAAATATGGCAGAAATGCCTCAGATAGAACTTTCTCATAGGATCAGTTGAAAGTTATGCTGAAGAGACTATTAGGTCATGGTTCTCCCCAGTCATCTTCCACCTCACTTGTATGCTCCCACTCTTGGTGAACTCTGGCTAGAGCTCTTTGTGTTTCTTCTTCCCCTAGTGAATCCAATCAAGATGAAGTTTGCCATACTCTTGGCTGCTTCTGCCCTTTGGTCAGCCAGGAGCTTCTCAAAAATCCCTTTTCAGTAGATGGTGGGTTTGGCACCCAGAGCCCTAAAAAACAGAATGCTCTTACCTAGCCCATTGGCTTGCAGCATCTACTTCCATGGTCTTGGGGCCAACAAGTCTCTGACAGCTTGGATCTTCCCAGAGCCTGTAGGGCACTGTCTCCTCTGACCTGTCTTCATCCTCCACCCTTGGTCATCAGCATAGCCTCAAAGTGGGTGTGTGTAGTGTTGACTTCAAGCTAGAACTAATGCTGAAGGTATGGTTTCCTAGGTCCTCAGTTCCTTGAGGTGCTGGACATTTGGTCCAGTTAATGGATGTATAATTTGTGACAGCGTAACCATATGCCAAATGATATTTTATTAGTGGACACATACATGTGAATATTTGTCTCTTTTTGTGATTGTGCATCAGTATATGTCTCTATATATTATGTATACATATATGTATACCTTGATCTGCATACGTGTATATGTGTAAGCATATTTGCATACTTTGCCCTCAGCACTGTATAGGTGTGTACAGTTGCTTATGTCTGTGAACATGGGTTCCTATGTGTATATGTGTATCCATACAAACCTGTGTGTACATCTGGAAATGTCAAGGAGTGTTAGGCAGGTACTTGGGACAAGGCTAAGAGCTGACTTCATCATTTCTTCCCTGTAATTTCAGAGACTCTGAGGACAAAATTCCTTCATAGGAGGCAGCAGCATGAGTTGCCAGCTGGTCTGTAAATCCCTTTTATGTCACCTAAGGCCATTGTCTGAGGGGTCCGCCCTGGCCTAGCAGTCTACGTGATGAGAGGATCTACAGGAAGGTGTGGTAAGAGCTAAAGGGGCTGCAGCCTTCTCACCCTGCACCTCCTGATCTCCACCCACCAAGAAATAGGATCACAGGGCAGAGGGGAAATAACAGTGACATCAAACCCTCAGTGAGCTAAGTTTTACATATATGAACTCATTTGATTAGTTCAAATTTCCAGATGAAGACACAAAAGTACAGTGAGCTGAAGTAACTTGTTGGGATTGGATAAGACAGACAAAATTCGCTCAGTCGTGTTTGACTCTTTGTGACCCCATGAACTATACAGTCCATGGGATTCTCCAGGCCAGAATACTGGAATAGGTAACCATTCCCTTCTCCAGGGGAGTTTCCCAACCCAGGAATCGAACCCAGGTCTCCTGCATTGCAGGCAGATTCTTAACCAGCTGAGCCATAAGGGAAGCCCAAGAATACTGGAGTGGGTAGCCTATCCCTTCGCCAGCAGATCTTCCTGACCCAGGAATCGAACAGGGTCTCCTGCATTAGAGGTAGAGTCTTTAGCAACTTAGCCATGAGGGAAGCCCATGGGATTGTATGTCAAGCAGTAGTCCTCCAGATGCAGTCTAGTTCTTATGCATGGACTAAAGCACACAGACCTAGATGTCTTACTCCCAAGGACCAGAGGCCACTCTTGGCCAAAAGGCCCACAAAGTGAGGGTTTTACCCTTTGTCATTCTTCCCTTCCTTCCTCATTCTTTTTGCTCTGAAGATGTCCCCATCTCATACCTCAGTGAGCTTCCCACTGGGGTGTCATGCTAGAATTTATCCTTCCAATACTCCCCAATCTTTTGTCTTCACCAGAATTGCTTGTCTTATAAATAGACACGCCCTCACTGACTGGCTCTCTGCTTTCCAAAGTGTTTCCATATTGAGCAAAGACGCTCAATCAGTGCTAAAATGATTATGGATACTAATGAAATCAAATGTCTCACTTGCCTGGGATAGAATAGAAGGGTTGAAAGTTCATAAAATCCAATGTCCTCCTACAGGTTTATAAGATGGAAGGGACTCAAAGGATAAACAACTGGGAAGATGGTGTATTGGTCTTGAGTCAAGTCTTGTAGTTTTAAATCTAATAATTCTCTCACTTCACCAACTTCTGATTTTATAGTTAATCCCAAAGAAATGTGATAATGGTGGAAACTACCAGCATTGAGACTGGTGAGTAGTAGAGACAGTTTGGCCATATTATAGGTCTCTATCTGTGAGGAGAGCTGGCTTTTTGGAAGTGCTGTAGTGGGAGCCCTCCTGAATGTATTCAATATGACAATTTGCCTATTCATCTCCAGAGTATTTGTCTCAGATCATGAAAATCCCTACCTGAAATGACCTTTTGTACAAATCCAAGATGACTGCAAGTGTCAGCCACCCAAGCACCAACAGTATTTTAAGAATAAGGTGCAGGAAACATTTAGGGGGATGTTCTTTCATGGCTCAGCTGGCAAAGAATCCACTTGCAATGCAGGAGACCTGAGTTTGATCCCTAGGTTGGAAAGATCCCCTGGAGAAGGGAAAGACTACCCACTCCAGTGTTCTGGCCTGGAGAATTCCATGGACTGTATAGTCCACGGGGTCACAGAGAGCCAGGCACAACTGAATGACTTTCACTTCACTCTCGTGGCTCAGTGTCAAAGAATCCATCTGTCAGAGCAGGAGACATAGGTTCGATCCCAGGATTGGGAAGATCCTCTGGAGAAGGAAATGGCAACCCACTTCACATTCTTGCCTGGGAAATCTCATGGACAGAGGAGCCTGGCAGGTTACAGTCCATGAGGTCACAAAAGAGTTGGACACTACTTAGTGACTAAATAGCAACAATAACAAAAGGAAAGGGAGATAAAGGCTAACTTTTACTGTATTTGGGCTAAATATTTGGTGCAGACCCCCTGTATGAAAAAGTCTGCACAGAGGTCACTCTGTGAAGCAACTCAGTGGCTGTCATTATTGAAATTTATTTGGCTGTGTCAGGTCTTAATTGTAGCACGCTCAAGGGCTCAGTAGTTACAGGACAGGGGCTTAGTTGCTCAGAGGCCTGAGGGATCTTAGTTCCCCATTCAGCTATTGAACCCGTGTTCCCTGCATTGCAAGGCAGAGTCTTAATCACTGGACCACCAGGGAAGTCCCAGCAGCTGTTCCTGCAATGTTTAAATAAACATGGACATTCAAACTGTGGTAGTTGCTCAGTTGTGTCTGACTCTTTGTGATCCTGTGGACTGTATCCCACCAGGCTTCTCTGTCCATGGAATTCTCCATGCAAGAATATTAGAGTGGGTAGCCATTCCCTTCTCCAGGGGATCTTCTCAACCCAGGGGTCAAACATGTGTCTCCTGTATGGCAGGCAGATTTTTATCGTCTGACCCCATTATATGGTTATCATGTATTTGATTTACTTTCCCGATGGAGCATTGAATAATACATAGCAGAAGCAGCGAGAATCTACAAACCCAATGTTGGACAAAGGAAGCCAGGGGCATCTTTCAACAGTGGGTTCCCAGCCTCTCCTAGGATAAGGTCCCAGGATGCCTACCAGGCTCCAAGGAACTCAAGGACTCCAGATGTTCTGCAGCACATTTGGCCTCAATGTTTCCCCATCTCCAAGAAACTCATGAGCTGCTTTAAATGAGTTTCCAAATGTGTGTTTAGGCTGGATTTACGTCTGGGTGGCTGCATATTAAATGCTGATTATTAAAAACATTTGCATGGCGCTTTAACAACGATAGATTATGTATCTGTTACCTAAGTCTCAGTGAAGGCTTTATTAATTCATTATTATTTTATCAACATACAATAAACTGTTCTATTAAATCTAAATTAGACAGATATTTGGGGAGGGATCATCTAGAAGGACCTCAGCCGAGACTATCCCCAGGGAAGGACTTAATGAAGTTTCAAACAGTTAATAACCCTCAGTTCATAAATAAACCATGGGTATTTAAAGACCTGCAAAATACTAAAATAAGATGTTGAGACTCAACAGAGGAAGGATAAGAGAGTACCCTTGGAATCACCCTCCTCGCTACTCACAGGTAAAAGCTCTATTTTAGGCAATATTTCTTGAATTCCTGGGAATATGTAACATTCCTGGGGGCTTTAGGATAGCTTTGCCTGTGGTCCCAAATTCACTAAGGAAATGGGAAGAGTCTTTAAATTTTTTGTCCTTCTCTTAAATAATCCACCTTTAACTTTAAAAAATATTTTGGCCTAAAGGGTGAAGGGTGATAAAGAGATTCTGCTCTGACATGAGATAATGTGAAAATCTCTTAACAATCCTATAAGATAAATTGAAAGGCAAATCTCATAACTCCTACTCTGGAGGCAGAATTAGCTACATAATTTTCAGGACCCAGTGGAAAATAAAATGCAAGTCACCTTGTTCAAAAGCAATTGAGAATTTTAAGATGGCAGCTGTAGAACAATGAACCAAGCATGGGGCCCTTTATGTGTGTGGGGCTGAGTGTACAATGACCATGAAGCTGGCCTGTCTGGATGACTCCTGAGCAAGGTGGATGGAGGCTTGAGAGGCAAAGGCCTCAAGGTGGAGAAGTTCTGGTCTTCCACTGGCCATGCTGTGTGTAGAGATTTCAAAGAACTATTATAGGGAGAAGAGTAAGACTGTAAGGGTAAGTTGGAACCAGATCATAAGAGGCTTATCTGACAAGCTAAGGTGGTCAGGAAGTTATTGAAAGTTTTAGAGCTGAGTGTGAAGACCTCAGAAGCTCAAGTTCACTGATGTCAAGGTCCAGGGACTAACTCAGCTGGGACTATTTCTTCCTATTGCAAGGTGTGTACTTCCAAACTCACTCATTTTTTGAGTACTGCTCGGAGCCAACCCTTGACTTTTTTTTCTCTCTTCAGCTTCAGTTCCCAGCAAACACTATGTGCATTTTTAAGTGGTGACCAACTATAGAAGGATTGAGTCTTTCTTATTTCAGGTTGGCCCTGAAAGAAGATGGGTTTCCCTGTTGGCTCAAATGGTAAAGAATCTGCCTGCAATGTGAGAGACCTGGGTTTGACCCCTGGGCTGGGAAGATCCCCTGAAGAAGAGAACAGCAACCCATTCCAGTATTCCTGCCTGGAGAATTCCATGGACAGAGGAGCCTCGGGGGTTACAGTCTGTGGAGCTGCAAAGAGTTGGACACGACTGAGCGACTAACCCTAACCCTAACCCTAACACTGAAAGAAGAGCCAGAGACATAGGCTTGAGGGTAAGTGGTTTAATTGTGGGAGTGATCCAAGTAAGCAGAATGAGGAAGCAGAGAGAAAAAGAGAAAAACAAACAGAGGGAAAAGCCAGTAAAAATTATATCATGGAGTGATTGACCACACTAGGAAACTGGGATTCAGTTTCCCTTGGGAACCCTCTGTAGAATCATGCAAAATGCACTACAGAATTGTCACTCTGAAGAACAGGAAGCTGGTTTATCCCGTGACTCCCATGCTCCACAGGTTGAGGATGCCCTTTTAGAGATATTATCCAGCATGCACTTTGGGGCTACATCTGCCAGGATCTGGGACATTTGTGGCTTCAGGTAATATTCTAGGACAGAAAGAAATGGAGAGATGCTGAAACACAGTTGAGGTGGGATGCTGATGCCCAGAGGTGCCCCCACAGCTGCATAGAAATCAGGTGGGGCTACAGAATATGGCACGGGATACAAAAACAATTTGTAACAGGCTCCTCAGGCCACTGAAAAGTCTTCATGGCCCAATCTAAGCAGGACTTATTTTCTGGGGACCCATAGACAAGTGGAAAGGTTGGGGGAAAGAAGTTGGTTTTCCTTTTCAGTGCCAACTGTAGAATCAGAGGGTGTGTCCTACATGGGGATAATATAGGATATAGGTTAGATTACAAGGCTGCCCTGGAGGGTACACTGAGTTCCCTCACATCTCTCTTCCTGTTGTATGTCTAGAATTCCACCTCTACCCTGAGACTTTTAGTGGGAATGGCAGCTTAGGGATGCTGGACTCCTGGCAGCATGGAGTGGATGAGAGACACATGACTTTGCCAATGACCAACTCTGAATCCAAAAGCCATAAGGTAATCTTAAGAGCATGAACTGTGGAGAGGGGGCAGCCCTGGGTTTAAATCCTCGTACTTGTCAGCTGTGAATTTGGGGCAAGTCATTCTTTCATTTATGTAGCTATTAATTAACTAAAGAGTTACTGAGCATTGATTCTGTTCTAGGCATGGAACAAGGCCACCTCAGGTTTCTAGGCTGAAAGAGAAGACAGGCAATAAAGGATAGGGAAAAATCAATAAGACTGACTTCCCAGGTAGGGCAGTGGCAAAGAATCCGCCTGCCAACTCAGCGGACAGGAGATGCTGTTTCGATCCCTGGGTTGGGAAGATCCCCTGGAGTAGAAAATGGCAATGCATTCCAGTATTATTGCCTGGGAAATCCCACAGACAGAGGGGCCTGGTAAGCTCCGTCCATGGGGTCACAAAGAGTAGGACATGACTGAGAAGGCACACACTCACACTCACACAAATGGATAAAAGCAAAGAGTTATGTCTATAAAATGACTCATGTGAAATGGTAGAGTATGATTGCAACGAGGAAGGTGAATAAACTATGTAGATAGGGTAGTAAGGCTGGGTTCCTTATTGGAATAAAAAGAGACAACCATGCAGAAAGCAGGGGTAAGAGATTTCTAGGCAGATAGAACAGCATGTGTTAAGGCCATGACATATTAAAGAGTTTGCATGTTGGTAGAACCAAGAGGAAGCTAGGTTGACTAGACTGTATTAAGTGAGGGGAAGAGAGGCAGGAGATAAAGTCCCAGAGAAGGGCAAGAGTTAGACTATGTTGGCATCATGGGCCAATTAAAGAACTTGAGATTTTTATTTCAAGTGCAAAGGGGAGCCATAAACATATTTTAAGCAAAGGAGTAATGTGTGATACAACTTTTCATTTTAAAAAAGATCACTCTCAATAAAGTGAGGTGACTCATTTGGAAGAAGGACAAGAATAGCCATGGAGGGACCAACCAAGAGGGTTTTGTGATATTTCAGGGATGGCAGTAGTATTTGGGACGAAGGGAGGTGGGTAGATTTGAGGTATATTTGGGAAGTAGAGTCAGCCAGACTTGCTGATGGGTTTGATGTCGGGGTGGAGAGAGGAATTTCAGTGATGATTCCCTGAAGAAACAGGGGCGTCATTAACTGATGTTGGTAAGACTGAGAGAAAATGTGTGTATGTGCCCGTGGGGGATCAAACAGTTGGATATGTTGCGTTTGAGACATCTATAAGGCCTGCAGGTAGACATGGAAACTTGGTATTGGCTTTTTGGGTCTAGAGTATGGTGAAGGCGTTTTGGCTGGAGACTAAAGTCCTTGGTACAGAGATGCTTTTTTAAAAGCCTGGGGAAAGATGCGAAATGTGAAGTGAGGGCAAGAAGACCTTCTGCAGAGTCAGATACTGCTCAGAAAGTTCAAGTTCCCTCTTCCCTCTCCCATACCTCCTGTCCTTCCTTGTGGGGACTAGTGGACAGGCCCTGTGGAGGCTTGTCCAGAGGCTAGAGTGAGGGGCCCAGCCTTTGAATAGAGGAGCAGCACAATCTCAGCTCGGTCATAGTGACAGGCTAGACTTGCGTAGGCTTGTTATTTCTGAACAACATGACTTACTGAATTGTGCTGGAGGACTGTCACAGACAAAATGGGACATGAGCCTTTGGCACTGAACTCATTTCCAAGGCAGAAGCTGCATTGATTCATTTTTCTTTCAATGTGGTGAGCTGGAGAGGAGAGGCAGACCTTGGTGTCAGGAACCTGAGTCCCACATGCAAAGTGAATGTGAGCCCATTTAAAGCTGTGATGACGAAAGGCCTTGGTTGCTAGGAAGAAGGCAGTGGAGAGGCCCCACATAAGCTGTTTGCCAAGGTGGATTAAATACACATTGAAATATGAATCACTGGAGGCCTTTTCAAGACTGTCACCTGACATACAGAAATCACATTTCTCTTCTGGTGGAAAATGGCAGCAGGTATCACTTGTTAGGGAACACCGTGTGAACGGATGGCAGGCCTTGCTCAGGGCTTGGTTTCACATGGAGCATTTCTCTTGCACTGTGAGTGTCCGCATGATGGCTGCAAATGTACGCAGGCAAAACCACACACACACACACGCACACACATACTGGTTATTCATTTGTAGGTATTTTAGAGCTTCCTTTGAATTCTGATTAATAGAGAGGATTCACATGCTTTAACTGCCTTCTCCTAGCTCCCTAAAGTGTACTGCTGAAGAGTTTTCAAGCAACCATCATGTCAGCTTCACCCATAATATTCCCTTATGTTAAGAATCCTAGTTCTGGTCTCAAATAGACTTGAGTCCAAATGTTCTGTCATTATAATCTTGAACTAAAACTTCATGTTTCTAGGCTTTATACATTTCTTTTCATATAAAATGGAAATGACAATATACTATCAATATGTACGGAGCTGTTGGGAGTGGTAAGGGGTTTGATGCCCAAAGAGCACTTAGCACGGAGCCTGGGACATGATAGGTACTCTGTCTGTTACTCACATCCCAAGCTGAGACTTTCAAATGAGTTAACACAGGTCACCGAGGGGATGGCAACCCACTCCGGTATTCTTGCCCGGAGAATTCCATGGACAAGAGGAGCCTGGAGGGCTACAGTCCAGTGGGTTGCAAAGATTGGGCAACCAATACTTTCACTTTCAAGGCTAAGTGAGTCAGCCAAGGTCATGGCTGCTATGGTGTTAGGGACTGTATACTCGTGCCCCACCCCCCCAAACCAAATTCCTATGTTGAAGCCCTAACCCTCAGTGTGACAGTATTTGGAGATGGGGCCTTTGGGTGGTAATCAGGGTTAGATTAGGTCATGAGGGTAGAGGCTTAAAATGCGACATAGTGGCCTTATAAGAAAAGGAAGAGAGAACTTTCTCTCACTTTCTCTGAGCTCACACCTGGAAGAAAGAACATATGAGGACATAGCAAGAAGTCGGCTATCTCTAAGCCAGGAAGAGAGGCTTTATCAGGAACTGAATCAGCCAATACCTTGGTCTTGGACTTGCCAGCCTCCAGAACTGTGAGAAACAAATGTCTATGATTGAAGACACCCAGTCTGTGATATTTTGTTATGGCAGCATGAGCTGCCTAAGACATATGGTAAGTCCCAACTGGAGCTCATATTCTGTCCCCAAATTTAGGCACAAATCTCAGACAAGCCCCAGAAATAGGCTTGAAGCATCCACAGGCATAAAGGAAATTAGAAAGTGGGCCTACACTCTGCCTCCTTCTGGTCTTTCTCCTTGGTTTCCATGGGATTCTATGTGGTAAAGCGCACCTAGTTTCCAGACCCAAAGTGTCCAAGCTACCAAGCATAGGCGTGATATTTTTGTGTGTATGTGCTTAGTCACTCAGTTGTGTCTCACTCTTTGTGACCCCATGGACTGTAGCCCTCAAGACTCCTCTGTCCATGGAATTCTCCTGGCAGGAATCCTGGAGTGGGTCTGTTCAGTTCAGTCGCTCAGGCGTGTGCAACTCTCTTCGACCCCATGGACTGCAGCATACCTGGCTTCCCTGTCCATCACCAACTCCTGGAGCTTGCTCAAACTCATGTCCATTGAGTCGGTGATGCCATCCAATCATCTCATCCTCTGTTGTTCCCTTCTCCTCCTGCCTTCAGTCTTTCCCAGCATCAGGGTCTTTTTCAAGGAGTCAGTTCTTCTCATCAGGTGGCCAAAGTATTGGAGCTTCAGCTTTAGCATCAGTCCTTCCAACGAATATTCATGATTGATTTCCTTTAGGATTGACTGGTTTGATCTCCTTGCTGTCCAAGGGACTCTCAAGAATCTTCTCCAACACCACAGTTCAAAATGGAGTGGGTAGCCATTCCCTTTTCCAGGGGATCCTCCCAACCCAGAGATTGAACCTGGGTCTCTTGCATGGCAGGCAGATTCTTCACCATCTGAGCCACCAGGGAAGTCCTATGACCTCTTTACTCACAATCAATATTCATTTGATTCATATTTATTTTTTGACTCATTCATTCATTCATTTGGCACATTTCCATTCAAACTTAAATCATTCAGCACTTCCTTAGCACCTACTCTGTCCAGATTCTCTGCTAAACTGTGAAATACAACTTTGCAAACTGTAGGTCAGTGGCTTTGAAGAGGCTGCACAACACGTTCAGGGCATGAGGCCTCTCCTCTCCATCTGCTCTCCTCCCAAGTCCTTGCATCATACACATGTCAGACAGCATCACAGTACTCATCTGGTTCCCTCCCGGCATCCAACTCCAGCCTACGGCCTCTGAATGGTGAGGGTGAGTATCCAGTGCCTGTCCCTCTTGCCCAGATCCCTGTGTTTTTTCCTATTGCTGCTGCAACAAATTGGGCTTCTCAGGTGGCTCAGTGGTAAAAAATCTGCCTGCCAATTCAGGAGACTTGGATTTGATCCCTAGGTTGGAAAGATCCCCTGGAGAAGGGCATAGCAACCCACTCCAGTATTCTTGCCTGGAGAATCCCAAGGACAGAGGAGCCTGGTGGGCTATAGTCCATGGGGTCACACAGAGTTGAACACAGCTGAGCACACACACACACACTGCAACAAATCACCACAAATTCACTGGCTTAAAAAAGCACAAACGTATTATCTTTCAGTTCTAGGGGCTAACTAAAGTTTGACAAGGGTCTCACTATGCTAAATGCAAGATGGCGTCAGGCTGCATTCCCTTCTGCAGGCTCCAGTAGAAAACCCATTTCCTTGCTTTTTCCATCTCGTAGAGGCCACCCACATTCCTTGGCTCGTAGCCCCTTCTTCCACCTCCAAAACCAGCACTGCTGCGTGTTTCTGACTCTTCTCATCACATCAGCTCATCTGACTTGGTCAGGAAAGGTTCTCTGCTTTTAAGAATTCAGGTGACCAGATTGGGTCCACCTGGATAATCTGGGCTAATCTCCTCTTTCAAGGCCCTTAACCTTAATCCTATTTACCAGGTCCCAAAAGGTAACATATTCACAGGCTTCAGGGTTAGGGCGTGGGTGTATTTGGAGGTGCATTATTCTGCCTACCACGGTCGCTCAGCGGATCATTGGTGGGGCCAGCACCACCTGGTGGATTCAGTGTCTGCACTGGGCTCTGGCAGGGCTGCAGGAAGGTTTTATGTCTCAGGCTAAGAGGAGCAGGGAGTGAAAGTTCAGTTTCAGCGCAATGGATGGAGGCTCTCCAGTCAATCAAATTATAGTTCAATCGGTTCAGTTTAATCACTCCTCTGGAGAGAAGTAAAACCCTGTGTTGAGGAATACACAGCAATTTTATTGATGACAAGTTTAATTGTTTCATTTTTCCTTACTGTCTCCAGCACAGTCGACTTTTAATCAGTGGGAGCTGAAGTTCTAATGAAGTAAAGTCCACTTCTCCGCAGTTCACAACTAGCTGGAAATAATTGGGCTGAGACTCCCATCCAGACACTGCAGAGCCGCTGGCATTTTCCTGAAAACTGGGCTTAATTGCTTTGCTGATGTTGTTAAGTAGTCCTGAGGGGCTGGCAGTAGTAATGCTGCCCACATATGCCGGGAAACAATATCCCGAATGTCTTAAAAAGGTCCTCAAAGTTTGTGCAACTGGTAGTGAGAAAGAGAGAAATGAAACAGTGTGTGTTCTGCAGGCAGGGCCCCAGGGGTGGTGTGAGGGAGCCATGACATGGACCGCCACAGTTTGATCCAGAGCAACTTCCACGTCAACGCCTGCAACTTTTTTCCCTCCTCTGAAAGCTAAGCAGGATTTTGAGTGCAGGGGTGTTTGCACTGTTCCTCTGTGTTTTGGGGGAGTTTCAGAGGAAGGTATTGGGATCTTGGGAGAAGGTGGCTGGCCTAACCTCTGAAAAGGGAGGACTGGTGATGAACGAGCTGGAGAAGGCAAGTGGCTGGTGTCTTAGCCCTGAGCAGAGACAGAGGGGGTTGGCTGGACTGGAGAAATCCTAGGATCGTGGAGTCAAGGCTTGGAAGAAGTAGTGAGATAACCTCCTTTCTCTCCCTACCCCCCAACAATTTAGCTTCACTTGATGGGACGATGCTAATAGCTCTTAGTTTTTGCTCACTGTGGGCAGTCATTTGGACTCAGTACTTTAAGTGTGGTCCTTTATTCTGCAAATACAATAAATCAGGTGTTCTTATTATCCCTTATTACAATAAAGAAATCAGAGTTTTCCAATTTACAAAATTTACCCAAAGCCACCAACTTGTAGGATTTGTTCCTAGATCTGCAGGACATTAGAATCAGTTCTCCTGCCCACCCCCACACCTTCATACCATATATTCAGCCACCACCACATCATTCAGTTCAGTTCAGTTCAGTCGCTTAGTCGTGTCTGACTCTGCAACCCCATGAACCGCAGCACACCAGGCCTCCCTGTCCATCACCAACTCCCGGAGTCTACCCAAACCCATGTCCATTGTGTCAGTGATGCCATCCAACCATCTCATCCTCTGTCATCCACTTCTCCTCCGGCCCTCAATCTTTCCCAGAATCACGGTCTTTTCAAATGAGTCAGCTCTCCGCATCAGGTGGCCAAAGTATTGGAGTTTCAGCTTCAACATCAGTCCTTCCAATGAACACCCAGGACTGATCTCCTTTAGGATGGACTGGTTGGATCTCCTTGCAGTCCAAGGGACTCTCAAGAGTCTTCTCCAACACGACCGTTTAAAAGTATCAATTCTTCGGCACTCAGCTTTCTTCACAGTCCAACTCTCACATCCATACATGACCACTGGAAAAACCATAGCCTTGACTAGACAGACCTTTGTTGGCAAAGTAATGTCTCTGCTTTTGAATATGCTATCTAGGTTGGTCATAACTTTCCTTCCAAGGAGCAAGCATCTTTTAATTTCATGGCTGCAGTCACCATCTGCAGTGATTTTGGAGCCCAGAAAAATAAAGTCAGCCACTGTTTCCACTGTTTCTCCATCTATTTGCCATGAATTGATGGGACCGGTTGCCATAAAATCAGTTTTCTGAATGTTGAGCTTTAAGCCAACTTTTTCACTCTCCTCTTTCACTTTCATCAAGAGGCTTTTGAGTTCTTCTTCACTTTCTGCCATAAGGGTGGTGTCATCTGCATATCTGAGGTTATTGATATTTCTCCTGGCAATCTTGATTCCAGCTTGTGCTTCTCCAGCCCAGCGTTCCTCATGATGTACTCTGCATATAAGTTAAATAAGCAGGGTGACAATATACAGCCTTGACGTACTCCTTTTCCTATTTGGAACCAGTCTGTTGTTCCATGTCCAGTTCTAACTGTTGCTTCCTGACCTGCACATAGGTTTCTCAAGAGGAAGGTCAGGTGGTCTGGTATTCCCATCTCTTCCAGAATTTTCCACAGTTTATTGTGATCCACATAGTCAAAAGCGTTGGCATAGTCAATAAAACAGAAATAGATGTTTTTTCTGGAACGCTCTTTCTGGAACGATGATCCAGCGGATGTTGGCAATTTGATCTCTGATTCCTCTGCCTTTTCTAAAACCAGCTTGAACATCTGGAAGTTCATGGTTCAGATATTGCTGAAGCATGACTTGGAGAATTTTGAGCATTACTTTACTACATTACAAATAGAAAACTTTTATTGCATATTTATCATGTTCCAGGCCTAGTACTAAGTGCTTTCTGTATGCTATCTTATTTCATCTCAAAAGCAATCTTGCAATGTGGGAGACCTGGGTTCAATCCCTGGGTTGGGAAGATCCCCTGGAGAAGGGAAAAGCTACCCACTCCAGTATTCTGGCCTGGAGAATTCCATGGATTGTATAGTCCATGGGGTCGTAAAGAGTCATATACAACTGAGGGACTTTCACTTCATTCAAGAGGAATGTTCCCATTTTGAGAATAAGAGTAAGGGAGAGAGGTCTGGAGAGGACACTGTCAAAGATGACTCCACTGGGATTGAGTCTAACACAGTCTGTCTGCTTTGAGATTGTGTGTGTATAGACAGCACGATGCTGGGGGAAATACCCAGCTCCTAAGTGGGGACTGATATTGGTGCTCTCTCAATCCATCCAAACCTGAGATTCCTTACTTCCATGGTCCTGGATCTGGATGAGGTGGGTAAACATGGGAGAATCTCTTTAAACATCAGAGAAAAGGAAAAAACAAACAAACACCCAACAGAGTCCTAACCTATTAATAACTGTGGTTTTGGAGACATGGGGCTTCCTTGGTGGCTCAGAGGTTAAAGCATCTGCCTCCAATGTGGGAGACCCAGGTTCGATCCCTGGGTTGGGAAGATCCCCTGGAGAAGGAAATGGCAACCCACTCTGGTACTCTTGCCTGGAAAAATCCCATGGATGGAGGAGCCTGGTAGGCTACAGTCCACAAGGTCACAAAGGGTTAGATACGACTTCACTTCACTTTTTCATTTAGAGACATGAGTTTGATTGCTGCCTCTGACCCCTGTCTTGAGAAAATAATTTAACTTTGGTAAGCCTCCATTGTATTGTCTGAAATGGGCTATTGTTATTGAGGATTGAGTGAGATCATGTATTCATTCTTTTATTCTAGAAATTTTTATTGAGCTTCTGTTCCATGCTGAAAACTGTCTTAGGTGCCAGGGATGCAGCAAAGAGCAAGGCAGGTAATGTCCCTGCTCTAGTGGAACTTAGATTCTCCTTGCAAAGTCAGATCAGAGCAAGTCAGCAAATCAATAAATAGGAGAATTCTTGCTTGTAGTAAGTTCTACAAAAGGTAATACAATGGAGGGCAACTCCCAGGAGTGGGCAGGAAAGGCCTCTGAAGAGAAGATAAGGGACCTGGGACCTGTGCTGTTTGCAGGAATCAATCACACAGGCATCTCAGGGAGTAGCTGGTTACAGAAAGGTAGCAAAATATGCAAAGACCTCAAAGCAGGAATAAGTTTGGCTCATAGAAGAAGAGAGAAAAAGCCAGTGTGGCTGGAGTGAAATAAATGAGGGAAAAGAGGTGAGATAGGAGGATTGGACAGAAGCAGTGAACAGATCATGCAGGACCTAAAGGAACAGGCTGCAGAATTTGGATTTAGTTCTAATCTCCGTTGGAATCCATTCCAGGGTTCCTTGTTAGGAAGAAGGACAACATTTGACTTACTTTTGAAAAGGGGATTTTTAGTTGACTTAAGGAAGCAAGTTTAGAAACAAAGACCAAGTAGGTAGTTTTCCCTCTATAACATCCTGAGGCCTCAACAAACAGCAGATTGTTGCAATGATTAGCATCCCCCAAGGGAGTTAGTGCTTGGGGAGATAAAGGGTTAAATATACAGGTGCATGCATGCTCAGTTGCCCAGTCATGTCCCACTCTTTGCTACCTTATGGACTGTAGCCCCCCAGGTCCTCTGTCCATGGAATTTTCCAGGCAAGAATACTGGAGTGGGTTGCCATTTCCTCCTTCAGGGGATCTTCCCGACCCAGGGATCAAACCCTTGTCTCCTGCATTGACAGGTGGATTCTTTACCACTGAGCCACCTGGGAAGCCCAAGCACAGAGGTATCAGGAGGAAGAAGGGTATGGCCAGTCACCTAAAATATGATGAATATTTCTATTCATTATGTTCCTTAATGAATGGAAAAGTGGTGAGTGCAGAAAACAGAAAAAGGAGCCTGGATGATAATGATGAAACACGAGCGATTGATCAGCCTATTTTCTTACAGCAATTATGACTGTGTGATTGCTGAGTCATTTCGACAATAAATAACCGAAAGAGTCCTTGAATGGATGAATCTGGGAGACAGTAGTATCATCTGAACCTTGTCTCTAAATCCCTACTACCCAGGGATAATCTCAGTTTTTGCCAAAACAGTTCTTTCCCAAGCCACATTGATACTTTCACTTGATTTTTTTTTTCTGATTTTAAGTAACAAAGGCTGAATTAAAATACTATAAAGAAATCACAGGGGAGAAAAGTGAAAAGAAAGACAGCATGCTCCTGGCATTTGTTTCAGAGTTGCAAAATGTAGTGTCTTGACAGCAGCAAGTGAGGTTTTTCTCCTTTAAACTAGGTGTTGGAAAATGTGCTCCATTTAAGCGAATCAATATCTTTAATTTTAGCCCATTGCTCTGATTTAGTGCCCGATTTCCAGGGAAATGTCGAAAGAGTCAAGCCTCGTAACTTTGTGTAGTTTCCGTGAAAAGGAAGCACAAGGCCAAGGGTGACAAAGTGGCTCTTTTTGGGAATGATTCAACTTTCTTCTTTGGGAATGATTCCACTACTTCTTGGTGGAGTATGGACTGCTTGTGAAGCAGTAGTGCATTGAAGACAAATAAAGGAGGGGGGAAAAATAAAGGAGGGAAGGGAAAGGAAGTTTTGAGTGTGGAAGGAGTAATTATAAATATTATAGCCTGAAAATGCCTCACAGAGTAGGTGACATTTGAATAAAGCCATGCAGGGGATGAAGGGGTGCTCCAGATAGAAATGTGGGGGAAGAGGAGCCCAGGCAGAGAGCAAGAAGGGCAAAGGCTGTGAGATTTGAGCAGGCTTCAGTATTTGTGAGTGTCCTAATATGGCTGAGGTGGAGGGAGAAAGTAAGAGTGTCGGGATTGTGTGGGGCTTTGTGGTTCATTTGGAGGAATTTTGCTTTCATGCTGAGTGAGATGGGAAACTCTCAGAGAGTTTTGAACAGAAGAGTGACATGATCTCTCTTACTTATTAACAGGGTCTCTCTGATGCTCTGTTGAAAATATCCTGAAAGGGAGCAAACTGGAATCAAGGAGAGCTGAGGGGTCATGTTAGGCTGGGCCAAGATTTGAATCAGAGTAAGTGGTAGGGAGTATAAGATCTGGTTGTTTTGATGAGGTAGAAGAAGCAAGATTTGCTGATGGATTGGATGTAGGAAGTGACAGGAAGAACAGAGTTAAAGATGATTCCTGGGATTTTGGCTAAAGCCATCAGAAGAAGGGAGTAGCCATTAATGGATATGGGGAAGATTGTGGGAGGATCGGGCATGGGGGATTGGAGATCAGGAATCCAGTTGGATCATGTTAAGTTTGACGGATCTTTTATACATACAAGGGGAGATGTGGCAGAGACAGTTAGATGGATAAGACTAAACTTCAGGATAAGGTTCATGTTGGAAATACTAATCTGCAGATTGTCATCATTTAGATGATAAAGTCATGAGACTATATAAGCTCAGCAAAGAGGTGAGGGTCTATATTAAAGAGAATACCTTTAAAACTGGTTCCAGGGACCTCCAACTTTCGAATTTCATTGCTTTAATTATAGGAGAATTAAGGCAATTAAAGGAGATGAAGAAGCAAGTGAAACAAGAAACTGCTGATCTAAGCTTTCATAGTGGATTTGTATTACTGCAAGTGCTCCACTTGCCAGGGACCCATCCATTCATCCATCTATCCATTCCTCCACTCATCCATCCAGCTATCCATCATGCCTTTCCTTTTCATGGTATGAGTGAAAGAGTATAGACAATTACACAAAATTGGGATTCTCAAATGAGCTTTGACCCTAGTTATTTACCTAACCACCCAACTTCTTTGGCCTCACTCTCTCCATGAGTCAACTGAGAGGACTGACCTATGAGATCTCTAAAAGCATGCCTGCTTTGATGTTCTAAGATTTGGGGGATCTCAGAAAAATCTTGGAGTCCTTATTTGAGTTATCTCACATGTATCCAACTAGACAAGCATGGCAATTGTTGCTCTTTGTTTCCCACTACTTCGTTTATTCCTGACTGTCCATGAAAAGGCACACATACAAGATAATATCAGTCCTCTGAGTTCACTGTCTCTAGGTTCCCACATTCCTTTCTTTCCAAATTCCTTGAGCTTCTCTCTGCTTTGAAGATGACTTTGCTGTACTGAGGTGCTGACGTGAAGATGCTGGAAGGTTTGCTGAACAGGCAGTTTGGGGAGCAGAGTGTCACATTGTTCAGGGGCAGAGCACAGGCAGTTCTCATCGGGACCACTTGCTGATGGACGTGTGCCAGTTGGCTCATCTCTTCTTGTGATATTGTTATTTTAGAGGCAAGAAAAGGCCAGCAGGTTTAAAAAATATGTATCTCAGAAGTTGTCTTTATCATCAGTCAAGTTGCAACAGCCCTTATCCATATGCATGATAGAATACTAACTTGTCTCTGTATTTGACCTCCTGGTGTCTCTTTTGGTTGATAAGCTGATTCTCCCACAGATGCAGACAGAAGACCCTTGGCCCTACCCTGTCCCAAATATCTGACTAGGTTTAAGTCTCAGAACTTGAAACTGGGGGTCCTTTCTGGGACCTTCATATAATTTCTTGTTTACCCTGCTATGAGAATCGTGTATCTTTCCATTAACTGTCCTCTACCCTTCAAGCCATCTGCTCATTGCTAGTAAAACTTATTAAAATAGATGACCACACCCAACATCTGGACAGCTCAAACCTAGCCTGGGTCACCTTGATGGCTCCAGTTATCGGTAATGTGTCTGAAGCTTTGGCATGGACCAAGGAAGGCATAGCTAAGCATTAGCCATTGGCTTCCAGGCAGATACTGGGCCTCTGGCCATAAGCATCTTTATTTATGATCTTCCTTTCAACTCTCTCAGGCAGAGCAGTTGTCATAATAAAGTAGGTGCAATTTATTTTGGTCTTGGCAAAGGAATATCCCCCTTTCCCAGGCTTTCATCTTCTTTCTCCCTCTTTCTTTGACATTATTTGTCAAATGATCCAAAGGTAATTTTTAATACCTTTACATCACACTGGAGCTAAGTTCTGTTTGGATTATTAATGATTAAATATCTTCTAGTCATCCACCTGCAGGGTGTGTAACAAATTATCCCTAAAATGAGATTAATTCCATTACAATTTTGAATAAGAAAATGACAAGAGAATGCCCTGTAGTCTTTAGAACTGAACAGTTATACACCCAAAAATCTCCTATATATCTCAGAAATTGTTGGTTTTGTGGAAAGGACTTGAATCTCTCCTTCAAAGGTCATTTAGCAGGTATTTTTTGAGGCTGTGTGGGATATGAGCCTAGTGTTCAGTTCAGTTCAGTTCAGTTCAGTCACTCAGTCAAGTCTGACTCTTTGCGACCCCATGAATCGCAGCATGCCGGGCCTCCCTGTCCATCACCAACTCCCAGAGTTCACTCAAACTCATGTCCATCGAGTCAGTGATGCCATCCAGCCATCTCATCCTCTGTTGTCCCCTTCTCCTCCTGCCCCCAATCCCTCCCAGCATCAGAGTCTTTTCCAATGAGTCAACTCTTTGCATGAGGTGGCCAAAGTACTGGAGTTTCAGCTTTAGCATCATTTCTTCCAAAGAAATCCCAGGGCTGACCTCCTTCAGAATGGACTGGTTGGCTCTCCTTGCAGTCCAAGCGACTCTCAAGAGTCTTCTCCAACACCACAGTTCAAAAGCATCAATTCTTCGGCGCTCAGCCTTCTTCACAGTGTGGGGTGCTGCAAAACTTAGTCCTTAGGTTCACATGGGGAGCTTTGTAGAAATGTTCACTTTAGACCTACTGAATTAGGATTTTTATGAGTGGAGCCCGGAGAAGGCAGTGGCACCTGACTCCAGTACTCTTGCCTGGGAAATCCCATGCACGGAGGAGCCTGGTAGGCTACAGTCCATGGGGTCGGGAAGAGTCAGACACGACTGAGTGACTTCACTTTCAGTTTTCACTTTCATGCATTGGAGAAGGAAATGGCAAGCCACTCCAGTGTTCTTGCCTGGAGAATCCCAGGGACGGGGGAGCCTGGTGGGCTGCCGTCTATGGGGTCGCACAGAGTCGGACACGACTGACGCAACTTAGCAGTAGCAGCAGCAGCAGCAGCATGAGTGGAGCCCATGAACAGGCATTTTTGAAAGACTCTGCAAGTGATTCTGATGCAGCCAGTCTGTAAAACTATTTTGAAATCTCTACTTTGGAGAATATGAGAAGATAGATTCCTAGCCCAGAGTTTACATTTCACAGAGTCCTACGGTTTACCCAGGATGCATTACCAGATAATAAAGGCTGTCAATTGTTTAGGGGAAGTGTTCTGTGTTAGGAACTGGGAAGCAACAGAGGAGGTGAGTGGTGGGCAGGTGTGTGAACTTCATCTGTATTTACAGCCCCTCCCCATCTCTCTCCCAACACCCACAGATTGGATCATTTATTTGCAGGAAAACAAGCTCAGAGCTCTGACTGATTCTGTATTACAGGGAGTTGTATAATTATTTCATTATTTATCACAATGTTGTAATAACAGAGATAAAGGGCACAATAAGTGTAATGAACTTGAATCATCCCAAATCCACCCCCTCCTTCCACCTGGTACATGGAAAAATTGTCTTCCATGAAACCAGTCCCTGCTGCCAAAAAGACTGGGGATCGCTGGTTTAGGGTGAATGAACTTGCTTCTGAGTGAGGTAATGAAAGTATGTTTTGTAAATTGTGACCAATGTAGGGGTGAAATCAATATGAGAAACAGACTGTTCTGAATGGAAGGAAGACTTGGGATGACTTCTTGAGGACATAGGTGAAGAATGAAACTGCTAATTAAATAAAAAAGTGGGGTGCTGTGCTGTGCTTAGTTGCTCAGTCATGTCTGACTCTTTGCAATCCCGTGGACTGTAGCCTGCCAGGCTCCTCTGTCCATGGGATTCTCCAGGCAAGAATACTGGAGTGGGTTGCCATGCCCTCCTCCAGGGGATCTTCTGAACCCAGGAATAGAGCCCAGGTCTCCCACACTACAGACAGGTTCTTTACCATCTGAGCCACCAGGGAAGTGGGGTAATAAGTAGTTGAATTTTGATTATCCAAGTATATGAGGAATGGAGATTCTGACCTATGGATCTCTTCCTATCAATCTAATCTACTCTGCTGCTGCTGCTAAGTCGCTTCAGTCGTGTCTGACTCTGTGCAGCCCCATAGACGGAAGCCCACCAGGCTCCCCATCCCTGGGATTCTCCAGGCAAGAACACTGGAGTGGCTTGCCATTTCCTTCCCCAATGCATGACAATGAAAAGTGAAAGTGAAGTCACTCAGTAGTGTCCAACTCTTAGTGACCCCATGGACTGCAGCCTACCAGGCTTCTCCACTCATGGGATTTTCCAGGCAAGAGAACTGGAGTGGGGTGCCATTGCCTTCTCCACTAATCTACTCTAGTTTTGGTTTTATTAAGTTGGCTTTCATTTTATTAATGGTCTTTCTAGCACACAAGAGATGGGCAAAGGTCTATAGATTTAAGTTTAGCTCTGTTTGTTAGCATTTTTACTTTGAATAAGTCTTTCCTTCTCTCCAAGTCTTAATTTTTCCATCTGTGAAAGAAGAGATTGGATTTGGTGACCTTTAAGGTCACTTCTAGCTCCTAAATTCTATGAAAACAGAGGAGTCCACTTTCTTGCCTTAGCAAGGACAGTTTAATGGCCATGGTGGAGTTTTCTTTCATACTGAAGGGTCAGGCAGAACCTTAAGTCCTCACCCTGAATATTATCTCCCATGTATCAAGGACTGAGTTGAGAAAGGTGTAAGAGATTTGGTTGAATATTATTGGAGCACAGGCTAAGCTATGGAAGATTATTTGTTCTAAAAAGGCTAAATATCAGTTTTGAACTTTTAAAAAAAAAATTCCTTTCAAAAGCACATGCATAAAGCAAATATACTAGCGTTTTGGGTAATTATACTGAATGGATACTATACTTAATTTGTAAGGTATCCTAATCATCATTATCCGAGATAATGGAGAGGGCAGTGTCATTTACAAACAAGAGTTTATTGAGCACCTTTATCTGGAGTCTCCATGCTAATTCAAATCACCTTGTTGACCCCAAGTTGGAATACTCGGGAAATTCTGTTTGTTGCAATTAGGATTTTGTTTCATTTCATTTTCAAATAGACAAATGGTAAGAACCACCTTGCATTCCCTGAGCCCCCAGACTGATGAGTTGGGTTGTTGGTGGTAAGGAGGTTACAGGTAGGTGTTGGGCCATTTTCTTTAGTGTCTTCAGTATGGGTCATGCTTTTGGTCCAGCTAGCCATACATTAGAAGTGGTCTTTTTGCCCTGGTCAAATCACTTAAAACCTACATACTCCAAGAAAACTTCTGTGGCTCATCTCATTCTTCTTGTTTCTGATCTAACTATACCCTTTGCTGTTTATGGAACATTTAGTGGGGGCCAGGGTCTGTGTGCTAAATATTCAGCCCTGTAACATTACCTTACCTCTAACGGAAGCACTAGGATGTTACTCACATTTGGCAGAAAAGTTTACAGACATTAATCCACTTACCTGAGATCCACAGCTATTAGGAGGTGGAGCCAAAATCAAAACCCAGGTCAATGTGGGTTTTGGTCCCTTCATTCTCCTTTACTTCTTAGTTGGACTCCCATTATAGGGCTCCCCTGGTGGCTCAGACAGTAAAGAATCTGCCTTCTGTGTGGGAGACCTGGGTTCAATCCCTGGGTCAGGAAAATCCCCTGGAAGAGGGCATGGCAACCCACTCCAGTTTTTTTGGCTGGAGAATCCCTATAGACAAAGGAGCCTGGCAGGCTACAGAGCCTGGGGTTGCAAAGAGTCAGACATGACAGCAACTAAGCACAGAACAGTTGAGTTCAGCATTGACAGTCCAATTCCTTTCTTAGTAAACACTTGTGGAGTTGAATACAAGGGGTATAGTTGATTACCACTAAGCTGCTGCCTGGCTTTAAGGACTGGAAGGAGAATGACTGGAAGTCCCTGGGTGTCCACACCTGTCTTCTCTCCCACCAATATTACCAGTGAGTTGTCCCTGGGTACCCACTGAAAAGAAGCCTATGGGACCACAATATCAGCTGCTGAACACAGAGAAGAACTGCCTCTTAATAGGGAGCAAATTTCTACTGTCTTTGTATATAATAAAGAGGGTGGACGGGGAAAGGAGTGATCATTTCATTGAGTAAAAAATAAGACATCAGAGCTTACTAGAAAATTACCTTTTTTTCCTATAGAATTAGTCTTATCATCTGAAGAAAATTTTACTTATTGGAGACCAATTATTCTAATGATACAATAATCTCTCAGTCTTTCTCCAAATGAAAGAAAGACAAGTCTACTATGGAAAGGAAATCAGCTTCACTTCTTAGAAGACTGGGTAAGGTCCTTGAGCCATGGACTTGCCAGCAGATATTTATGATTTGATCCTATACAAGTGCAAAGCTTCAGTGGACAGGCTGCTTTAAAGATCACTGCTATCCCTGCAGCTGCAAAGATGATGAAGAGCAACACTCTAGATACTACACATTTGATGTTCAGTTATTGCTAATTTTTTGGAATCTGGGGAAGTTCAGTTTCCAGAAATCAGATGCAATATTACAAGGACGCAAGGGTTTCATTTTCAGCACTATTTATATAAATTTAAGGATTTGATGCAAAAGCAAATTAGAAAATGCCTCCTTAGAGGTTGTTTGATTACGTTCACAGGGAAACAATCGCCTCAAACCTGCGAGGTTTTGGCTTGTTCTGTGTTTGCCACAGAGACGAATGCTAGACCAATAGCACATTAGCAGCTTGAAAAATGCACTGGGGCTTTATATTGCATTCAAGACAAACAATGTCTCTTTTGTTTTGCATTTAAAATAAGAAAGATGCATCAATAACCCCAGCCTAACCTCACCCAGCACCTGCAAAGGGAGATGAGAAGGCTGACATAGTTGAGTATGTGGTTTCCTCCCTAAACAAGAGCCAAGGGCAAAAGTAGTCTCACCCTTGTGAGGGGTTTCTGGAAGAAGACAGGATTTTTTTTCTTTTACAGATGGCTGCCTTAGGGCCTTGGTTGAATTCTGTGGCTTTGTGGTGCAGGCCAACAATTTAAACAGTGGACTTGAGGCCTTCCAGCTGGTGCAGTGAGGCTGAGGATGTTTCACCTACCTGCAATACATTTGGTCCCAGATTATCTCTTCTCACCCTGCAACAGGACTGTCTGCTGCTGCTACTAAGTCTCGTCAGTCGTGTCCAACTCTGTGCAACCCCATAGACGGCAGTCCACCAGGCTCCTCTGTCCCTGGGATTCTCCAGGCAAGAATACTGGAGTGGGTTGGCATTTCCTTCAGGTCAGAAGAAAAATAACTTGGTAACCTTGACCAGCAAATAAAGTGGTCAAGGTTTATTTCACCTCTCTGGGACTCAGAGAGGTGAAGGGACTTGCTTGCAGTCACAAAGCGTGTGTTGGGGAGGCGGGATCTGGAGAGAACGGTTGTCCTGTTGCTAGAGCCTCTCTGCCTCCACGTCATTTCTCCTAGCTATGGTAGTAACTTCCCCTTGCCCTAGTTTGCTTAGGACATGGTTTTCACTCTTCTTTTCAAAGCTCAATGACTCTGCATTTCTAGTGTCCTGGGTGGAACCCGGTAAAGAGGGATAGAGCATTCAGATCAGATCAGTCGCTCAGTTGTGTCCGACTCTTTGCGACCCCATGAATCGCAGCACGCCAGGCCTCCCTGTCCATCACCAACTCCCAGAGTTTAACAAGACTCACATCCATCGAGTCAGCGATGCCATCCAGCCATCTCATCCTCTGTCGTCCCCTTCTCCTCTTGCCCCCAATCCCTCCCAGCATCAGAGTCTTTTCCAATGAGTCAACTCTTCATATCATGTGGCCAAAGTACTGGAGTTTCAGCTTTAGCATCATTCCTTCCAAAGAAATCCCAGGGCTGATCTCCTTCAGAATGGACTGGTTGGATCTTCTTGCAGTCCAAGGGACTCTCAAGAGTCTTCTCCAACACCACAGTTCAAAAGCATCAATTCTTCGGCACTCAGCCTTCTTCACAGTCCAACTCTCACATCCATACATGACCACAGGAAAAACCATAGCCTTGACTAGACGAACTTTTGTTGGCAAAGTAATGTCTCTGCTTCTGAATATGCTATCTAGGTTGGTCATAACTTTCCTTCCAAGGAGTAAAAGAGGTGGCAATTTTAATCTGGTGGTTAGACTCTGATTTTAGGATCAGGCAGAACCAAAGTTGCCTCCTATGCTATCTTAGGCAAGACACTAACTTCACTGATCTTTGCTTGTGAAATACAGGTATCCTCCACTTTTTTGAAAGTTCACTTTATACCACTTTGCTTTTTGTAAAAGATCTACATTAGTACCTATCTTCACTAATCAAAAGACTTCTGAAGAGGATTTTTGCTTTTACAATAAAAGGTGAAAAGCAAAAATTGCTTCTTCATTTTATACCATTTTGGCTTACAAAAGATTTCATAGGAATGCTCTGCTTTTAGATATGGGAAGAAACCTGTAATGATATGTATCTCAGAAGAGATAGAATGATATACATTAAGTATACAGGAGTCAACCGTTGTGAGCCCCCAGTTCACATTGTGATGATTATCTTTCACAGCTTAATCCAAAGGGGCTGGGTGGAAGACAAAATTAGAGCGAAGGCACCTTTTGGGGCGCTGTTGGAATGTTCACATTGTATTTCACGGGTGGCTGCTTCTTTTCACATCATCTAAGACACAGAAATAGAACTTCACAATGGAGAGGATTATTGGGGGTCCTTGTTTAATCCAACTTCATTTTGTGTATGGGCTCATTGACTCCCAGAGGCAGGAAGGGACACAGAATGCAAGTGAGGAGAGAAAGAGAAAAGTGAAAATAAGATGGACGAGACAAGATCCAGAGCACAATACACAGATTTCTCCAAGCCTAGGAGTTTGCTAAAAAAAAAAAAAAAAAATTAAAGTTTTAATTATCTGTCTACAAAGAAAACTAAACTTATTGACTAGATAAACTTACCAGAAGATAGAAAATGAGTGTCTAATAAGATTTTCTCCTCACAGATTGGTTTCTGCCCTGACAGAATCAGAACTCATGCTGGTACTTGTCTTTCTTCTTCGTCCTTTCAAATTGCTCTTTTCCTGGCTCTTTGATCTCTGCTTCTCTCCACCTTACCCCCTGCTTCTCTTCATGTTCCTGGGTAAGAACAGAAGAGAGTCTGCTAAGGCAGGTGTCCAGCTCACTCAGATTCCTGCAGGGCACCTCCTTCTCCATGCGGGAGACCAAGACCTCCATGGAAAGCCCTGGTGTTATACCAGGACTGTTTCCTGGCTTTCGCCTGCCCTCTGTCTGGATCCCTGATAATGTTCTGGTATTTCCTTTTCTATTGCACTGTTTTAAACCTACTTTACAGTCCCAATTTTTTTTTTTTTAAGTAAACTTTTCTTAACTCATCATTTCCTCTCACTTACTCTCAGGATGCTCTGTCCCCATTGCAGCAAGTTTTATCAAATCAGTTATCCATAACTGCCATTACTACTTTCTTACCTCCTATTCTCTCTTCATGTGAATCTCTCTTACATCATGTGAAATGATGGGCTGGATGAAGCACAAGCTGGAATCAAGATTGCCGGGAGAAATATCAATAACTTCAGATATGCAGATGACATCACGCTTATGGCACAAAAATCGAACAGTAACTAAAGAGCCTCTTGATGAAGGTGAAAGAGGAGAGTGAAAAAGCTGGCTTAAAACTCAACATTCAGAAAACGGAGATCATGGCATCCAGTCCCATCACTTCATGGAAAATAGATGGGGAAACAGGGGGAACAGTGGCTGACTTTATTTTTGGGGGCTCCCGAATCACTGCAGATGGTGATTGCAGCCATGAAATTAAAAGACCCTTACTTCTTGGAAGGAAAGTTATGACCAACCTAGACAGCATATTAAAAAGTAGAGACATTACTTTGTCAACAAAGGTCCATCTAGTCAAGGCTATGGCTTTTCCAGTAGTCATGTATGGAAGTGAGAGTTGGACTATAAAGAAAGCTGAGCACCGAAGAATTGATGCTTTTGAACTGTGGTGTTGGAGAAGACTCTTGAGAGTCCCTTGGACTGCAAGGAGATCAAACCAGTCAATCCTAAAGGGAATCTGTCCTGAATACTCATTGGAAGGACTGGTGCTGAAGCTGAAGCTCCATACTTTGGTCACCTGATGTGAAGAACTGACTCACTGGAAAAGACCCTGATGCTGGGAAAGACTGAGGGCAGGAGGAGAAGAGGGCAACAGAAGATGGTTGGATGGCGTCACTCACTTGATGGACATGAGTCTGAGTAGGCTCTGGGAGTTGGTGATGGACAGGGAAGCCTAGCATGCTGCAGTCCATGGGGCCTCAATTAGTTGGACACGACTGAGCGACTGAACTGAACTGATTCTCTCTTCAACCTATTGGAGCTCAAAATTTCATCTCTACAACTCCACTGAAATCACTCTTGTCAAAATTACCAACAAGATCATGTTTCCCAAGTGAGTGGTCACCTTTTCATACCAACTAGTCCAACTTCTTCTTAAAATACCATCGATGCATTGGAGAGATACCTTTGATCCATCCATCCTCTCCAAAACGCTAGGCTCCCTGGTTTCTGGCACTCCATAGACTCTTCCAATGGTGCTTAGGGTTGGAAAGCATCAGGCTCAGTTCTTGACTCTCTTCTCACCTAAGTGCATCTCTTTAGTGCCCTTATTACCAACTATGTATAACTCCAAAATATCTATTTCAAACCTAGAATTCTTTCCTAAATTGCGGTTTGTGTTTCTGTTTGTTATTTGCCTCTTCAAATAGATGTCTAACAGTCCCTCCCTGATTTACTTTTCCTGTATCTTCTCACATTAGTAAAGGGCATAAATATCCACCCATCCAATCCAGCTAAATATCTGGATATCATCCAAGATTGCTTATTTTCCCACCCTCTTCTTGCTAACCCCATGCTCCAGGATACTGTAACAAACACATAAAAATGTGGAAGTGGCTTTGGAATTGAGTACTGAATAGAGAGTGGAAGAGTGTTGTTTCTGCTGGTGTTTTTTCCCCCAATTTTTTATTGTGGTAAAATATACATAACATAAAATTAACCATTTTTAGGTAGAGTTCAGTGATATTATATAAATTCATAATATTGTATAGCCATCATCACTGTTGATCTCCATAACTCTTTATCTTATAAAACTGAAACTCTAATATTAAACAATACAGCCCATTCCCCCTCAGTTCAGTTAGGTCACTCAGTCTTGTCCAACTCTTTGTGACCCCATGAATCGCAGCACGCCACGCCTCCCTGTCCATCACCAACTCCCGGAGTTCACCGAGACTTACGTCCATCGAGTCAGTGATGCCATCCAGCCATCTCATCCTCTGTCGTCCCCTTTTCCTCCTGTCCCCAATCCCTCCCAGCATCAGAGTCTTTTCCAATGAGTCAACTCTTCGCATGAGGTGGCCAAAGTACTGGAGTTTCAGCTTTAGCATCATTCCTTCCAAAGAACACCCAGGACTGATCTCCTTTAGAATAGACTGGTTGGATCTCCTTGCAGTCCAAGAGACTTTCAAGAGTCTTCTCCAACACCACAGTTCAAAAGCATCAATTCTTCTGCGCTCAGCTTTCTTCACAGTCCAACTCTCACATGCATACATGACCACTGGAAAAACCATAGCCTTGACTAGAGGGACCTTTGTTGGCAAAGTAATGTCTCTGCGTTTTAATATGCTGTCTAGGTTGGTCATAACTTTCCTTCCAAGGAGTAAGTGTCTTTTAATTTCATGGCTGCAATCACCATCTGCAGTGATTTTGGAGCCCAGAAAAATAAAGTCTGACATTGTTTCCATTGTTTCCCCATCTATTTGCCATGAAGTGATGGGACCAGATGCCATGATCTTAGTTTTTTGAATGTTGAGCTTTAAGCCAACTTTTTCACCCTCCTCTTTCACTTTCATCAAGAGGCTTTTTAGTTTCATGCATTGGAGAAGGAAATGGCAACACACTCCAGTGTTCTTGCCTAGAGAATCCCAGGGATGGGGAAGCCTGGTGGGCTGCTGTCTATGGGGTCGCACAGAGTCGGACACGACTGAAGCGACTTAGCAGCAGCAGCAGCACTTTCTGCTTAAGGGTGGTGTCATCTGCATATCTGAGGTTATTGATATTTCTCCCGGCAATCTTGATTCCAGCTTGTGCTTTTTCCAGCCCAGCGTTTCTCATGATGTACTCTGCATATAAGTTAAATAAGCAGGGTAACAATATACAGCCTTGACATACTCCTTTTCCTATTTGGAACCAGTCTGTTGTTCCATGTCCAGTTCTAACTGTTGCTTCCTGACCTGCATATAGGTTTCGCAAGAGGCACGTCAGGTGGTCTGGTATGCCCATCTCTTTCAGAATTTTCCACAGTTTATTGTGATGCACACAGTCAAAGGCTTTGGCATAGTCAATAAAGCAGAAATAGATGTTTTTCTGGAACTCTCTTGCTTTTTCGATGATCCAGCGGATGTTGGCAATTTGATCTCTGGTTCCTCTGCCTTTTCTAAAACCAGCTTGAACATCAGGAAGTTTGCAGTTCACGTATTGCTGAAGCCTGACTTGGAGAATTTTGAGCATTACTTTACTAGCGTGTGAGATGAGTGCAATTGTGCAGTAGTTTGAACATTCTTTGGCATTGCCTTTCTTTGGGATTGGAATGAAAACTGACCTTTTCCAGTCCTGTGGCCACTGCTGAGTTTTCCAAATTTGCTGGCATATTGAGTGCAGCACTTTCACAGCATCATCTTTCAGGATTTGGAATAGCTCAACTGGAATTCCATCACCTCCACTAGCTTTGTTCGTAGTGATGCTTTCTAAGGCCCACTTGACTTCACATTCCAGGATGTCTGGCTCTAGGTCAGTGATCACACCATGGTGATTATCTGGGTTGTGAAGATCTTTTTTGTACAGTTCTTGTGTGTATTCTTGCCACCTCTTCTTGACATCTTCTGCTTCTGTTAGGTCCATACCATCTGTCCTTTATCGAGCCCATCTTTGCATGAAATGTTCCCTTGGTATCTCTAATTTTCTTGAAGAGATCTCTAGTCTTTCCCATTCTGTTGTTTTCCTCTATTTCTTTGCATTGGTCGCTGAGGAAGGCTTTCTTATCTCTTCTTGCAATTCTTTGGGACTCTGCATTCAGATGTTTATATCGCCTGACAATCACAGTTTTACCTTCTGACTCTATGATTCTGGCTACCTTAAGTACTTCATACATGTGGAATTAACAGTATTTGTCTCTTTTGGTCTGTCTTATTTCAGTTGGCATAATGTCCTCAATGCTCTTCCATGTTATAGTATGTTGAAGAATTTCATCCTTTATAATGCTGAAAAGTATCCCAGTGTGTTTATATAACACATTTTGCTTATTCCTTCACCTATCAATGGATAGATGGATTGAGTCCATGTTTTAGCTATTGTAAATGACGCTGCTATAAACATGTGTGTGCAAACACTCTTCAAAATTTCTGGATCACGTGATAATTGTATTTTTAATTTTTTGAGGAATGACCAAACTGTTTTCCATAATGAGTGCACCAGTCCCACCAGAAGTGCACAGTGATTTCAATTTCTCCACATCCTGACCAACATTTGTTATTTTCTGTTTATTTTTTTACAGATACCATCCTAATGGGTGTGAGGTAGTGTCTCACTGTAGCTTTGATTTGCATTTCCCTAATGATTAGTAATTTGGGGCATTTTTCCATGTGCTTATTGGCCATTTGTGTATCTTCTTTGGAGAAATGTCTATTCAAGTCCTTCGCACATTTTTGAATTGAGTTGGTTAGCTGTTGATTTTAGGAATTCTCTGTATATTCTGGATATTAATCCTGTATCAGATATATGTTCTTGCAATTATTTTCTCTCATTTTGTGGGTTGCCTTTTTCCTCTGTGGATACTGTTTTTTGATGCACAAAAATTTAAAAATTTCATGAAGTCTAATATGTCCATTTTTTCTTTTGTTATCTGTGCCTTTAGCATCATATCCAAGAAATCATTGCCAAAGATTTTGTCTCACATTTTCTTCCAAGCTTTTGTTTCATGTTTTATTAGGTCTTACTTCTATTTTGATTAATTTTGTTTAAGCTCCAATACTTTGCTCATCTGATGTGAAGAGCAGACTTATTAGAAAAGACACAATTGAGTGACTGAACAACAACAATAATGGTACAATGTATCATTCTTCTACATTTGGATAACTGAGAATTTCCAGATGTTCAAGCTGGATTTAGAAAAGGCAGAGGAACCAGAGATCATATTGCCAATATCCACTGGATCATAGAAAGAGCAAGAGAATTCCAGGAAAACATCTACTTCTGCTTCACTGACTATGCTAAAATCTTTGACTGTGTGGATCACAACAAACTAGAAAATTTTAAAGAGGTGGGAGTATCAGACCGCTTTACCTGCTTCCTGAGAAATCTGTAAGCAGGTCAAGAAGCAACAGTTAGAACTGGACATGGAACAATGGACTGGTTCCAAATTGGGAAAGGCTGTATATTGTCACCCTGCTTATGGAACTTATATGCAGAGTACATCATGTGAAATGCTGGGCTGGATTAAGCACAAGCTGGAATCAAGATTCCCAGGAGAAACAGCAATAACCACAGATATGCAGATGATACAACCCTTATGGCAAAAAGCGAAGAGGAACTAAAGAACCTCTTGATGAAAGTGAAAGAGGACAGTGAAAAAGCTGGCTTAAAACTCAACATTCAAAAAGCTAAGATCATGGCATCCAGTCCCATAATTTCATGGCAAGTAGGTGGGGAAACAATGGAAACAGTGACAGACTTTATTTTCTTGGTCTCCAAAATCACTGCAGATGGTGACTGAAGCCATGAAATTTAAAAAATGCTTGCTCCTTGGAATAAAAGCTATGACCAAGCTAGACAGCATATTATAAAAAGCAGAGACATTACTTTGCCGACAAAGGTCCATCTAGTCAAAGCTATGGTTTTTCCAGAAGTCAGGTATGAATGTAAGAGTTGGACTATAAAGAAAGCTGAGTGCTGAAGAATTGATGTTTTTGAACTGTGTTGTTGGAGAAGACTCTAGAGAGTCCCTTGGAATGCCAGAAGATCAAACCAGTCCATTCTAAAGGAAATCAGTCCTGAATATTCATTGGAAGGACTGATACTGAAGCTGAAGCTCCAATACTTTGGCCACCTGATGTGAAGAACTGACTCACTGGAAAGGACCCCGATGCTGGGAAAGATTGAGGGCAAGAGGATAAGAGGACAACAGAGGATGAGATTGTTGGATGGCATCACCAACTCAATGATCATGAGTTCGAGCAAGTGCTGGGAGTTAGTGATGGACAGGGAAGCCTGGCGTGCTGCTGTCCATGGGGTGACAAAGAGTTGGACACGAGTGAGTGAGCTGAACTGATACAGTTTTCTTAAGTTTTCTTAGGTCTTATTTCTGTTTTGATTTAATTTTTGTTTATGGTACAATGCATCATTCTTATACATTTAGATACACAGGTTTCCTGGTACCATTGGTTGAAAAGACTATCCTTTCCCATTGAATAATCTTGGAACCCTTGTCAGAAGTGTATATGTATATGAGGATTTATTTCTTGGATCCCTATTTCTATTTCATTGGTCTATATGTCTGTTTTTAATGCCAGTACCACTCTCTTTTGATCACAGTAGCTTTGTAGTAAGTTATGAAACCAGGAAATGTGAGTCATCCAGGTTTTCTTTATTTTTCAAGATTATTTTGGCTATTTGAGGTCCCTTGAGTTCTATATAAATTTTAGGTTGTGTTTTTCTAATTTTCCAAAAGCATCATTGGGATTTTGACAGTGATTGCATTGAATCTGTAGATCACTTTGGGCAACACTGACCTTTTAACAATATTAAGTCTTCCAATTCATAAGCATGGGGTGTGTTTCCACTTATTTAAGTGTGATTTCTTTCAGTAATGTCTTTCGGCTCTGGGTTAAATTAATTTCTAAGTATTTTATTTTGCTACTATTGCAGATGACTTTTTGGTAATTTTCTTTTCAGATTGTTTATTAGTGTATAGAAATCCAACTTATTCATTTATGTGCTGACTTTGTAACCTGGTATTTCAGTGAATTCTTTTATCAGTTCTAATGGGTTTATTGGGTATTGGTATATTTTTCTTTATATAAAATCATGTTATCTGAAAACAAAGATGACTTGGCTTTTTTCCCCCAGTTTGAATTCTTTTTATTTCTTTTTCTTGCCTAATTGCCCTAGCTAGACTTTCAGCACAAATTGAATAGATATGATGATAGTAAATATCTTTGTCTTCTTCCTGATCTTAAGGGGAATGTTTTCAATCTTTCTCCATTAAGTATGATGTTAGCTATAAGTTTTGCACAGATGCTGTATATGAAATTGATGAAATTCCATATTTCTAATTTGTTGAGTGTATTTTTTAATCAGTAAAAGGTGTCGAATTTTGTCAATGCTTTTCCTGTATCAGTTGAGATGATCATGTGCTTTTTATCTTTAATATGCTGTTACATTGATCATCTTTGTATTCCAGAAATAAATTCCACTTTGACGTGTTGTACAATCCTTTCAATATGGTCCTGAGTTTATTTTGCTACTATTTATTGAATATTTTTGTATCAATATGCATAGGGATATTGGTCTGGAATTTTTCTTTTCTTGTATTGTCTTTGTTTGGCTTTAGTGTTAGGGCAATACTGGTCTCCTAGACTGAGTAAGAAAATGTTCCTTCCTCTTACATTTTCTAGAAAAGTTTGAGAAGGCTTGGTATTAGTTTTTCTTTAGATATTTGATAGAACTCCTAGTGAAGTCCAGAGAAGGCAATGGCACCCCACTCCAGTACTGTTGCCTGGAGAATCCCGTGGATGGAGGAGCCTGGTAGGCTACAGTCCATGGGGTCGCACAGAGTCGGACACGACTGAGCGACTTCACTTTCACTTTTCACTTTCACGCATTGGAGAAGGAAATGGCAAGCCACTCCAGTGTTCTTGCCTGGAGAATCCCAGGGATGGGGAGCCTGGTGGGCTGCCGTCTATGGGGTCACACAGAGTCAGACACGACTGATGCAACTTAGCAGCAGCAGCTAGTGAAGTCATCAACTCCATGACTTTTTTCTGTTGGGAGATTTTTAATTACTGACTTAATCTCATTACTAGTTGTAGGTCTAACCAGGTTTTCTATTTCTTTGTGATTTAGTCTTGGCAGATTTTGTATTTCTAGTTTATCCAATTTGTTGTTGCACAATTGTTCATAGTACTCATAAATATTTTTACTTTTGTAGAATCAATAGTAATGTTCCCATTTAAATTACTCATTTTAGTAGTTTATCTTCTTTTTTCTTATTTTAAACAGTTAAAGATTTGTCCATTTTGTTATCTTTTTGAAGAACCAAGTTTTGCTTGTATTTTTTCTCTATTTTTAAAATTTTCTAGTTCATTTAACCCTGCTCTAATTCTTATAATTTACTTCCTCATGCTAGCTTTGAGTCTAGTTTGTTCTTCTTTTTCTAGTTCCATAAGCTATAAAGCTAGATTGTTGATTTGAGTTCTTTCTTGTTTTTAATATAAGCATTTATAATTATACGTTTCCCCTTTAGTGCAGCTTTTGCTGCATCCCATGAATTTTAGCTTATTGTGTTTTCACTTTTATTTATCTCTATTTTTTAATTTCCTTTGAGACTTATTCTTTGATCCATTGGTTGTTTAAAAGTTTGTTGTTTTAATTTCCACAATTTTGTAACTTTTCCAGTTTTACTCCTGTTGTTGATTTCCAGCTTCATCCCATTGTTGTCAGAGAAGATACTTTGTTTAATATCTTTTAAAGTCTCTTAAGACTCAATTTATGACATAACATATGGTTTACCCTGGAAAATGTCCCATGTGCACTTGAGAAGAATGCTTATGCTATTTTTGTTAGAGCGTTCTGTATATGTCTGCTATATCTAGTTGTCTATTATGTTTTTTAAATCCCTTATTTCTGTCTGGTTATTTTATCTATTATTGTGAGTAGGGTATTATAGTCCCCACAATATTGTGGAACTATTTATTCTTCCTTAAATTGTTAGTTTTTGCTTTATATATTTTGATGACCTGTAATTCGGTGCACAAATGTTTATAATTTTTGTATATTCTTGCCTATTGAAACTTTTATTAACATATAATGTCCTTCTTTTCCTCTTGTAAGCTTTTTGGATTTAAAACCCATATTATCTGAAGTTAGTGTAGTCATTCTTGTTCTCTCCTGCTTACAATTTACATGGACTATGTTTTCACATCTTTTCACTTTCAATCTATTTGTGTCTTTGGGTCTAAAGTCAGTCTCTTGTGTATATATTAGGATCAGACGTTTTTATTTATTTGCCAGTCTCTTTTGATTGAAAAATTTTGTCCACTATATTAAAGTAGTTAGAGTAATCCCCCTTATCTGCTGGAGAGATGTTTCAGGACTCCTAGTGAATGCCCAAACCCCCATGGAAGCACTGAAATTTATATATGCTATGTTTTATTCTTTTATTTTTCCAGTACTTATAGGTCGGTAGTGTATACAGCATGGATACACTGGACAAAGGGAGGGATCATGTCCCAGGTGGAACAGAGCAGAAGGGCACAAAATTTCATCATGCAACTCAGAATGACATGCAATTTAAAACATGAATTATTTATTTTTGGAATTTTTCATTTAATAATTTTGGATTGCAGTTGACTGCAGGTAATTGCAGAAAGCAAAACCACAGATAAGTTGGGCTGGGGTTACTGTACTGAGATGGAGGGACTTCTACGATTTTCCTACTTGTTTTACACAGTTTACCACCCCCCTGCCCCGATTTCCTACATTACTCTCTTTGATTTTTTTTTGTAGTGAAATGCTTAAATTCCATTCTCATTTTCTTTTGTGTATGTTCTCTACCTATTATCTTTGTGGTTACCATGGAGATTACAGTTAGCATCCTAAAGTTATAACAATATAATTAGAATTTATACCAGTTTAATTTCAATAATATATAAAATTCCGCTCCTTGATAGTTTTTTCCCCATCCCTTTCAGTTGTTGATGTCACAAAATAATATCTTTATACATTGTGTGCTCAAAAAATAAACTAATAGTTCTTTCAAATGCATTGTCTTTTAAATTATGTAGAAAATAATAAGACTAATATTTGTTTTTTAAAATGTTTCAGTCTCTCAAATCATGTAGGAAATAAAAAGTACAGTTAAATATTGTCATTACAATAACACTCGCTTTTATAAGCCCATCTATTTACCTTTTTGATATTTCTCCATCTGGCTTCCAAGTTACTGTCTAGTATTCTTTATTTTCACATTGCAGGACTCCCTTGATCATATCTTGCAGGACAGATCTAGTGGTCACAAACTCCCTCAGACTTTGTTTATCTGGGAAAGTCTTACTTTTCTCCCTTTCTTTTGAAGGACAGTTTTACTGGATACAGCATTCTTGGTTGACAATTATCTTCTTTTAGCACTTTGATTATTTATCTACCCAGCACCTTCTGGCCTCCGATATTTCTGAAGAGAAATCTGCTGATAATCTTATTGAGGATCTCTTCTTTCTTGCTGCTTTCAAGATTTTTTTCTTTGCTTTTTGAAAGTTTGATTATAGTATGTCTTGGTGTGAATCCTCTGAATTCATTTTATTTGGAGTATTTCAAGCCTCTTAGATGTTTATATTCATGTATTTCATCAAATTTGGGGAAGTGTTCAATAATTATTTCTTAAAATTCTCTCTGCTACCTTCTCTTAACAACTTTGATTTTTTTTTCTGTTTCTTAAACTTGATAATTTCCATTGTCTTATATTCAGGCCTGAAGATTCTTTTTTTTTTCTTCCCCCTCTCCCTGTTCAGATCTTCAAATCCTCCTAGTAAATTATTTCAGTTGTATTTTTCAGTTCCAGAATTTATTTTGTTTTTTAAAGATCTTTACATCTTTATCGATGTTTTCATTTTGTTCATACATTATTTTGTTGACTTTGTACACATCTTCCTGTAGTTCTTTGAGTACCTTTATGAATCTTGTTTTAATATCTTTGTCTAGTATATCTGTCATCAGGTCCTTTTCAGGGAAAATACCTTATTTTTTCCCACTGAGTAGGCCAAATACTTTCCTGTCTTTTTGTATGGCTTGTGACTTTTTACTGAAAACTGGACATTTGAATCTAATAATATGATATCTCTGGAAATCAGATTCTCCCTCTTTCCCAGTGTTTGCTGTTTTTTGTTTGGGTGGGCTTTTGTTTATGTTTTTTTGCTTATTTGGTTATTGTAGCTATCTCTGTGTGGAGGACCAGTGTGGGTGTACACTTAAACTTAAGGTCTTCTCAGATCTTTTCTGAAACTTTCCGTAGGCATGTGTGGTTACTTTCTAATTTTACCCACACGTGCAGTTTAAAAAATGTCCTAATCTTTAATGTTTGACTTGCAAATGGAAAAAAAGAAAAAATGAAAGGGAGAGAAGTGTGTCCGCCTTTTACACCCCCTGGAATTCACCCCAGCTGAAGGGGGTTGTGACTTGTGACAATGAGAGGTGTGACAATGACTGCCCACCTCCTTGTTTACAGCACTGTGATAAGAAGCAGCAGTCAGCAGTCAGAGCATAGATCCTTAATATGTGGAGGACAGGGTCTCTTTTGTCTACCCTGGCTCCCACAAGCTGTGTGCGAGCTGACACAGAAACACACACAGCTGCCTTCCATGGGACAGGGGTGGGAAATGACTAGCAGTTACTGTGCCAAGAACTAAAACTGACAGAAATTAACGGCAATTTTTTATTCTCTAAATCTTTCCCTGGAAGTTCCAAGATTTTGATTCCAGGGTTCCAAGATAGTCATATCAGACACATTCTGCCATTTCAATTATTGTCTAAGTGGGAAGACAGATTTCTGGTGCTTCCTACTTTACCATCTTACTAGAATCCTATGAGACCTAGAAGAGTTTTGAGGTTCGTGATAGGAAAAAATATCTAGATTTCCTTGAAGAGACTATTGTTAGAAATATAAAAGTTAAAATTGCTTATAGTCTTAAATGGAAATGAGAATTGTTATTAACAGCTTGAGGAAAAGTGACCTTTGTTATAAAGTGACAGACAACCTGGCTGCATTTCGTTCTACTCTTTTGTGGAAGGTATAACTTAAAAGTGATAAACTCGGATATTTAGCTAAAGAGACTTTTGTGTTTTAAACAAACTGTTGAAAGTGTAACATGGCTTCTCCTTGGCTTCTTATAGTAATTAGCCTCCAATTAAAATAAATAATTAATTTAAAAATTAAAAGTAAACAATATATGACGGAGAAATTTTAAGATGTTAATGATCCACAGAAAAAAGAGAAATCAAATATATCAATTCTATCAATAGTTACAAAGAACAAGAGGAAAGAAATAAATGGAAGAGGTAGAGAAACTAGAACTTGAAATTTTGAAAATTATCAGCCTATCCATATTACAAAAAAAAAAAAAGAAGGCATGCTCTGGAGAGAAGAAGTGAGTAGCTGGACAACCATTTGCTAAAACAATTAGCTGTATGACTTAGGAATCCAGTTGACCATCTCAGTAGCAATGCTACCAGCTTGGACTGAAGAGGACGAGGATGGTACAAAACAAAGGAAGACCGTTGGACTTCTGGGATTGTACATGTCATGCATGACCATGTCTTGTTGACTTCTGTGATGTATCCCCAATCTATCTCCTTCTGCTGCTGTCCCTCTAATCCTGGCTACCACCATCTCTTGCTGAAATGACTTCAGTACCCTCATAAATATTATTCATGCTTATACCTTGCCTCCTGCCCGTCCTGACTCATTCTTTATGCAGCAGCCAGAGTAATCTCTTACACATGTAAACCATATCACTCCCCTGCCTAAAACACCTTGATGTGGTCTCATCATGCCTCATAGAAACTGTGACCTTTAAGGTCATACATATGGGTTCATCACTACCTCTCTGACATAATCTCCTATTGTCTTTCCTTCCTTCCCTCTGCTTTAGCCACACCAGCTTCGAATATTGTTGTTGTTACTCTTCAAATAAACTAGGCTTGCTTCTGCTGCAAGCCCTGAGAGCCTTCCATTTCCTCTCCCTGGAAAGCACTTTCCCCAGAAATTCACATCTAGATTTTTCTCAAAATTAGGTTTCAGTTCAAATATCACCTCCTCAGAGAGGGCTTCTTGGACCAGTAGGTATTTGACAATGGGAAAAAAAAGATCCAAGAAGTTTAGCAATATGTCTGAGGCCATAGAGTTGGAGAGTATAGTAGGATTCAGGATGAGAAGGCAGGATTCCAGCACCCTGGCTCTAGGACTTCTCTAACTGAATACATTGAGTAGAAATACAAACATCAGTTCCACTCATCCTGGGAAAGTGGGAGATTACTTAAGCCTCATCTTTTGTTTGTCTCTCTCACTAGGGAATGACTTTGAGCCAAAGCACTGTTGTTTGCATTCCTCCTATGTTCATCTAGGTTTGATTATTATATGATGAGTGGCTGGCTCTTGAAAAATTACAGCTCATCTGTAATCTGAGTGAGATGCAGAGCATAGCGGAGCTTTCTGAGTGTTAGCTAGACATCAAAAATGCCTCAGAAATGGAGGCAACGAGTGCCATTCTTATCTTTCTCCTGAAGGCAGACAGCCAAAAGCACCAAAGTTGGCTTAGATACTACATAACCTACTAGTCTATCTGAAAATCTTCCTTCTCCAAGGGACACTAGCTGACTTCCCGTGCTTCTAAGAGCAAAGCAGATGATGCTCACAAGTCCCCAGCACTCCGTCATCCTGGACCAATCATCATACAAGCACAGGCTTGAGACCTCTGTCTTTTTCCTTCTATCTCCTTTCTCCAACTTCTAATTGCCCCTTCTCCTGTAGGATATGATTAAAAACCTCACCCATTCTAGAAAATCCCTAATGTGTTGGCCTTTAGTTTGGGTTCTGGCTTGATCTGTTTCCCAACCCATTTGGCTTTGCTATGTGCTTGGTGGACTTTCCCGCTCCTGTAGCAAGTCTTGAACAACCAGAGACTCAGGAGATGAGCAGGCAAAGCTGTTGGGATTTTGTGCCCAAAGCAACAGTGCCCTAATAAGCATCTTCCACTGGAGGGAGGTCTCTGGTCCTGGATGAGGATATCAAAATGGGAAACTGGCTTGCTTTGACAACTGAAATTCCACGTTGGCTCAGGGCTTGTCAGGAGTAGGAGAATTGCTGTAGGTGTTTATCCAGCACTTTCTTCCATTCCTCCATCATGAATCACTGGTCTTGAATCACTTAGCAGCCGGATATGATGGAACTGTTCAATATCATGGATTCAGGGGCACTGACCCCAGCAATCATCTTCTGGCTCAGCAGCTGGCTCATTTCTGGCCTCAGTGAACTAAAAAACAAAAGGCCCTTCCAAGCACTTGCAGGGCAAGTTTAGCCTCTCTGGGAAAGGACTTCCCATATTACTCTGGTTGAGGATGACTCTGCCTGACTGCCCTGGAAGACCTACCAGGGGCATGGCTCCGGTGCCAAGACTGCTAAGCACATCTATTATGATGCCCTAAAGAAGTTCACTTATTTATCCATTCACCCATTCATTCATTTCTCTTTTCACCCTTTATTTAAGGGTCTAATATGGGTCCCCTGGAGAAGGGAAAGCCTACTCACTCCAGTATTCTGGCCTGGAAAATTCCATGGACTGTATAGTCTATGAGGTAGCAAAGAGCCACGAATGAGCGACTTTCACTTCAATATGGATCCAGCACTATGCTTGGCGCTGGGGATGATCAAAAACAGACTTTCTTGATGCTTTTATTGATGCGTGGAGGAAATAGACAGTAATGAAATTGTCACATTTATCAGTGTTTTATTGGGAATTGGAAATTCCCTGTGAAGGGGAGGTAGAGTGCTCTAAGTGTGCGTCAACAACAAAACCTTGCTGGCAACAGCAGGAAGCTGGAGGCATCCCCTAGGCAGTGAGGCTTGAGTTGAGAGATGAACAATTTAAGTCAGTTGAGTGGCATAAGAGGATAATAATAATGCATGTGCAAACGTCCAGAGGCATGGAAGAGCTTGGCACTTTTCAGGAATTAAAGTAAGGCTGATGTGGCTGAAAGAAAAGAGAGAGAGGAGGGACTTCCCTGGCGGTCCAGTGGTTAAAACTTTGCTTCTCAATGCAAGTGGTGTGGGTTCGATTTCTGGTCGGGAAGCTAAGTTCCCACATCCCACATGCCTTATGGCCAAAAAACCAAAACAAAAAACAGAAACAATATTATAACAATGTTGTAACAGTTCAAAAGACTCTAAAAATGGTCCACAAAAAAAAAAAAAAAAGCTTAAAAAAAAGTGGGAGGAGAGGTGGGATGGAAGGGCCTGACACAGCAATGCCTTTTGAACGGTGCTTTCCTGGGGCCTGGAATAATGCCCTGGGCAGGCAAAGCAGGGACTTTCCGATCACAGTCTCTCTCCTGGAAACTTAATATCCAGCAGTGGCCATTCTTGACTTACAACAGCATTAACCCAACCCTGTTAAAATGTGGGAATTATGGTTGATATGAGACAAAATGCCTTAATACATGCTTTATCTACTTGGGCTTGAAAGAATGAGCACAGAGCCAACCATTTCTGAGCAGAGCTGGATCTGAATGGGACGCCTTGTTTCATGTATTTTGGTTCTTTGACAAGATTAGAAGTTTAGGTCTGAAATCTTTGTATCCTCTGCCAAAGGCCTGGGGCATGCTGGGCATGCAATAAACGCTTAGCTGATATCCTCGTAGATTGAGAGTCCCTCTTCCCTGGATCTTGTTGCTCCCTGCACAGATCTTAGCGACAACTCAGGCTGTGTGTCTGTGTGTGACAGGGGCCCAGATGGGTCAACGCCCGGAGGTCAAAGAAGACCTGGCTCTGGAACGTCATGAAGGTAGTTCCACCAGACCTATGTAGCATCTATCTGCTTGTTCCCCCAGTGGACTTCAGGCTGTTTGCCTAATTCAACTGCTCATGGTGTGTGTTTTTGGGGGTATTTCTCCCCAGCAGACTCAGGCATCTACAGACTTTCTGAACAATCTCTCAGCTGCTTTGGGGTCCCCATGCTGCTGCTGCGTCGTTTCAGTCATGTCCGACTCTGTGCAGCCCCATAGACGGCAGCCTACCAGGCTTCCCCTTCCCTGGGATTCTCCAGACAAGAACACTGGAGTGGGTTGCCATTTCCTTTTCCAGTGCATGAAAGTGGAAAGTGAAAGTGAAGTCGCTCAGTCGTGTCCGACTCTGTGCGACCCCACAGACAGCAGCCCAACAGGCTCCTCTGTCCCTGGGATTCTCCAGGCAAGAACACTGGAGTGGGTTGCCATTTCCTTCTCCAGTGCATGAAAGTGGAAAGTGAAAGTGAAGTCGCTCAGTCGTGTCTGACTCTTAGCGACCCCATGGACTGTAGCCCACCAGGCTCCTTCATCCATGGGATTTTCCAGGCAAGAGTACTGGAGTGGGGTGCCATTGCCTTCTCCGTTGGGGTCCCCATATTAGGGGATAAATTTTGCCCCCTATCAGTTTCTCTCTTGGGCTTCTCTATTAGTTCTCATGCCAGTAACCTGGAAGTCACCATGGACTCTTCTTTTTCCCTCCCTCAACTCCATACCCACTCTAGCAACAAACTCACAGTTCTACCTCTTAAATACATTGTGGATCTATCCACTTCTTTCTATTTCCAAAGCTTTTATTTGAACTATAACAACAGCTTTCTCATTGCTCCACTCTCAGCTGGTAGACAGAGATCCTTTCAGCATGGAAAGCAGATAATACCACTCTTCTGCTTAAAACCTCGATAGCTTCCCATTGCATTTGGGATAACCTCCACGTTGCTGCCCCAGCCCCGAGCCCTGCCCTATCCCTGATTTGCCCCATTCCCCCTCCAACCTCACCCCGCTCACCTCATTCCCCACTTCAACCATCCTGGCCATTTGATGGCTCCTTCCTTGTTTTTTTCCTCTTTTCTTCCTTCCTTCCTTTCTTTCATCCTTCCTCCTTCCCTCCCTCCCTCTGTCCTTCCTTCCTTGATGATGATATGAACACTTACATGAGATTTACTCTCTAAACAGAATTTTAATTGCAAAATACAGTATTGTTAATTATAGGCACAAGGTTAGACAGCAGAATCATAGAACAGACTCATTTTGTATAACTGAAATTATACCTGTTCTTGTCTTAGGGATTTCACATATGCACTTTCCTTCTTCTAGAATGGCCTTTCCTTCGCTCCTAGCCTGACTGATCATTTTATATCCTTTAGTTCTCTGTTTACATGTCATTTTTTCAGACAGCCTCTCGCTGACCTCCTCCAAGCTGATCATCTAGCGTGTCCTGCACAGCTCTGACCACGAGATGTAAGATGCATTCACTGAAACTTGCTGCGCCCCCACTAGACGCTAAGCTCCACGAAGGCCCTCTTAGTTCACCTCTGTACCCTGTGTGTTATGCTTGGCATGCGGTAGATGTCTCACATACGTTTGTTGAATGAATGAGTGATCCTGTCAAATCAGTGCCTGGATGTATTTGTACACCTGCCTCTGGTGTTTTTTTCTCATATTCCTTATGGCCTTTCGCACAGCCCATCGCCATCTATTCCCACGCTCACCTCGCATAGCCAAACTCCAAGCCTCACTGGCTCTTCTTCCTCCTTTACCCTTTGCCCCATGTTGCTTACAAGACATCTCTCTCTAAAAAAATAAGAGAATTTTTTCTAGTAAGTTTTTCTTAATAGGGTCATAAAGAAAGTAAAACTGACCCGAGGGGGAAGAAGACAGACTCAGAGGAAGGGGACCTCACCAGCTTGACAATGCACTTCATCCTTCAGCATCTTATGTCCTCATTTATACATTAAAATGTTTTCTTTTAAAAAATTAATTACTTCATTCATTCCTTCATTTTAAAAAAGTTAATTAATACATATGGTGGGGAAAAAAAGATACAGAAGTGTACAGAGTATAAAACTAAACTTACCTTCCAGAGTAAATAGTAGTAGCTTCACATAACAAGTGGTAAGCTGGCAGAAAATTAACATCTTTCAAGGACTTTAAAAGTTTTCACAGTAGTATCAATTTGTTCTAGGCAATACAGATGAGTAATGATAGAAATCATGACAGAAAATACAGGTAAGAAAAGATAAGAAATGATAGAAAATCAAAAGCACTTAGAGAATAATATGATTACAATTTTAGTCTATATTTTCGGAATTTTTATTTTATTTTTTGGAAAAGATTTCTAAAATATTTATTGAGCATATATAGTATACCAAGCCCAGCACTTGCTGGTTTCAGACATGTGATCTCATTTAATCCTCACTAAATTCTGTGGAGAGAGTTTGGCTCTGTGTAATCCTCTGTGATTAATGCAGGAGGGACAGCTCAGGATGATAAGTCACAGCTTGGTCTCCAACATTTTTTGGCATTGGGGACCAGTTTCATGGAAGACAATTTTTCCATGTGATGGGGGATGTTTTCGTGATGATTCAAGCACCTTACATTTATTGGGTACTTTATTTCTATTCTTATTACATCAGCTCCATCTCAGATCATCAGGCATTAGATCCCAGAGGTTGGGGACCCCTGATCTAAAGGACAGCCAGCGGCTGCACCAGAATCTACACCAAGCTGGGCCCAGTTTCAGACCCACTGGTTTCCCAGCTCAAGCTCTTCTTGGTTGTTCAGGGACCCTCTGACTTCAGCTGGTCCTAAGGCTGCCCTTCCCTAAATTGCAAGTAGCCAGGAGGGCGGAGGGAGGTCTGAGGGAAATACCCTCCCTTCCCTATGATCTGTGTGTGTGTGTGTGTGTGTGTGTGTGTATGTGTGTGTGGATCTAATATAGAAATGATGTCTTATTTTAAGGGAGCACCTCCTATTCCAGTAGGGGATAGAAAGTGCTTTGGTGGGAGTTCTATTTTTAATCACTTTCCTGGGGTCAGAGCCTGGGCGCTTAGCACAAGATCCAAGCTCACACTCCATGCTGTACATTAAGATTTAATGTGCCTTTCTTATTTACACCTAAATGAGGTTTTTAATGGTTTAATTAGCAAAATATATCAGTTTGCTTCTTTAAACCTTGCCTCTCAGAGGTAGCACTTTTAGCCATTTCCAGTGTTTAATAAAAGATGAAAACCTTTATTTCTCCCAGTTAAGGAGGGCTGTTACCCCCCTTCATCTTATTAACACAGACTTGGGGGTGCCTTGAAGGAGTCAAAACCAAAAAGTCAATCAATGGGGATATTTCCAACCTGGCCAATGAGAACTGTGCTCTCCAGGAATTTCTGTCATCAGCTTTGCCATGCTTATTTGAATCCAAATTAAATGGCTAAAATGAAAGCCTTGCAGATGAACCCATAGTTCACGAGGGGCTTTTTCTTTAATTTGGAAAATCTTGTAGAAATTCAGATCAAGGATAAGTGCAAAGAGAGCCTTTGCCTGGGCGTTCAGAGCCGCCTCTGTTCATCCTGCCTGTTTGCCCCACAGGACAGAGCTCCGCACAATGCACATGACAGAGCCTTCTATTTCGTTTCTTTTCAGGACGTATCTGGGAAACTGGGGAACATTTACTCTTAATGACTTTCAGCATTATGCAGTATATTATTTTTGTGCTGTAACACTGCAAAAAATAGAAAATAAACAGCATGTGCATGTGCTCAGTCCTTAGTCCTGTTTGACTCTTTGTGGCCCCATGGTCTGTAGTGTGGTCAAGCTCCTCTGTCCATGGAATTTTCCAGGCCAAAACATGGGAGTGGGTTGCCATTTCCTACTCCAGGAGGTCTTTCCGACCCAAGAACAAACCCGCAACTCTGGCATCTTCTGCATTGTCAGGCAGAGAAGGCACCCAAACAGCACGAGTCTAAGATAAAACTTGCCCACAATTCTATTACCTAATCAAATTAGTGTTTTTGTCTGTTGCATTACAACCCTTATATGGTTACTTCATTTGTAAGTTTTTGCAGAATTGTTGTAGATAATGTTTTGTATCTTGCATTTTTACTTATCCTTCTAATTTTTTCCAGTTTGCAATGGACCTTTTTTCTTTCTATACCCTCTTCTCTCCTCCTTTCCCTCATCCGTCTCTCTCCATGAGGGAGATAAGATAACTACTGGTATCTATAGTTCCACATCTTTCTCCAAGCCCAGAAGACATTTACATACATATATACTCTACTGTGGGTTTTTTCTTTTTGCTCTTTTTTCTCCAAAATAGGATTTTACTATATATGTTTTTCAGCGGCTTTCCTTCCCACGCCCTCACTTAATACACTGTGGGCAATAGAAATAGATATAACTTAGTGCTTACATTTTTTGGTCTTAAATTGTCAGACAGAGGTCTGTTTCCTTCCAGGCACGTAGTCAGTGATGCCAGGATCCTTTATTAATCAGGACAATCCACTTTCATAGCTGCCCAGACCCCTTGAAGTCAGAGGTGGGGAATGCTTCCTGGCTTGTGGCCCCAGGTCCCATCATCGGCCTCTGGAGTTTACAGCCTTGAGAGGGTGTCTGGTCTGCTACCTGTATTTACAGGTGACCACACTGAAGCCCAGAGAGGCCATCAGGGTGAGAGGTCAAGCTGATGTCATAGGAAAAATTCAGGGACAGAGGTCAGTCAGGCCTGAGTGTAAATTCCACTTCTGATATTTTCTATCTGTGTGACTTTGGGCAAATTACTTAGCCTCCTCGAGACTCAATTTTTCTCTTCTGAGAAATGGTTATTCTAATACATACGTAGTATGAGATGGAGGCGACTTATGTACAGTGCTCAACACACAAACAGCCCTTATGATTTATACAGGCAACCCTAGGACTTATACCAGTTATTTTTAATCAAGTCCTTTTCCCACTGGACCAGTGTTCCCCTAAATATCATACAAGAGATTTCAAGAGGTGTAGAGATGGATATTTTTATTTTAATAACTATGTAATTGTCAGACAGTGACTTTTTTCAGATGGCAAATGATATTGCTTTTTTCATTTTCAGAAGCATTATGAAGTTTATTTTCAAAAATAAATGTAGTCAAGGTCAAGTTAGTTGATTTGCACGAATTAGTAAGTAAATAATAGTGCTGTGCTGTGCTTAGTCACTCAGTCATGTACAATTCTTTTTGACCCCATGAACTGTATCCTGCCAGGCTTCTCTGTCCATGGGGATTCTCCGGACAAAAATACTGGAGTGTGTTGCCATGCCCTCCTCCAGGGGATCTTCCCAACCCAGGGATAGAACCCAGGTCTCCTGCATTGCAAGAAGATTCTTTACCATCTGAGCCACCAGGGAAGCCCCAATAATAGTAGAGGTGGTATAAAAATATGGCAAAATCAGGCAGGTAGCTTGTCAGTGGCTGGGGGTTTTGGACACAGTATCCGTTCATGCCCCTTCTTCAGTGCAGGTAAGCACATCAGTGACTCCTGTCTTGCTCCTCTTCCTTGGGGTCCACCCTACACGTCCTCATAGAACAATAGCCTCTGATGACTTTTGTTCTCACTGTTGAAAGGAACTATGAACTTCCAGCTGCACAGGTTCTCTCTTTGTGTGTATGTTTGTGCATGTGTGTGTGTGTGTGTGTGTGTGTGTGTAGCTTTCCCCAATATGCGTGCATGTATGCTCAGTCATGTCTGACTCTTTGCAACCCATGGACTGTAGCCCACTAGGCTCCTCTGTCCATGGGATTATCCAGGCAAGAATACTGGAGTGGTTGCCATTTCCTCCTTCAGAGGATCTTCCTAACGTAAGGATCAAATCTGTGTTTCCTGCATTGGCATGCAGATTCTTTACCACTGAGCCACCTGGGAAGCCCTAGGTTTCCCCAACACCACCAAGCAATTCTCTGCAACACCAGCTGAGTGTTCTACAATTCAACTCAATTCTGACAGTATCTAGCTGGAGACAGCGTCATATCCCACAGGAAAAGAGCTTTATCCTAAAAGACTGCCTTCCTCTTCAGGTGCCAGTCACTAGTCCAGACTGGCACTCGTGCTTCTGGTCGAACGACTCTAAGTCAGATCTCCTCCCCTTGGGTTTGACTAATTTGCTAGTGTGACTCACAGAACTCAGAGAAACATTTTACTCACAAGATTACTGTTTATTATAAAAAAGATATAACTCAGGAATAGCCAAGTGGAAGAGATGTACAGGGCAAGGTGCATGGAGCTTCCATATTCTCTCCGGGTGCTCCACTCTTCTCAAATCTGCATGGATTTATGAACTTAGAGGCTCTCTAAACCTCATCCTTTGGGGATTTTATGGAAGCTTCATTAAGAGACATGACTGATAAAGTCATTGGCCATTGGGGGATTGAACTCAATCTCCAACTCCTCTCCACTCCCCAGCAGTCAATGGGGGTGAGATTGAAAGTTCCAAGTTTCTAATCACCTGGTTGGCTCCCTTGGACTACTAGCCCCCATTTTAAGCACTTCCTAAAAGTCATCTTATTAACATGACAAACCCTTACTGCTTCCCTCACCTAGCAAATTCCAAGGGTTTTAGTAGCTCTGTGCCAGAAAATGAGATGAAGACCAAATATATTTTTTTTTGTTACAAATCACAGTATCTCAACAGGGTTCCCTGGAAAAGGGGTCTCATTTTCACTTCATTATCAACAGCTAATATTTAAGGCTGAGTTCCGCACCCTGTCCCATGACTCTCATTACTGTCAAAGGTCCCACATCCTTTGGTGGGGGCTCAGCCCTGCTTCGAGCATCACTAGGAGGACAGCTCAGACTAGCTCCTCACCTTCCTGCCCACCTGTGTGCACCTTTTGCCTCGCTCTTCCTCTTGAGCTGAGGGTGTAAGGGGAAGGGCTGCAGGCAGGGTCGAGGGAGGGCTTCAGTGGGAAGGTAGCAGTTTGCCTCCACAACCCTAATTTCCCTAGAGGAGCATTGCCCAGGAATCGCAGTCCAGACTCAAGTCCTAAAGAACTGAAGTCAGTGGAATCTGGATGGAGGCATGCAAAAGAGGATCATTCTCAGCAAAGGGCATTTTCCTATATTTGATAAATATCCACTGGGCATCCACTATCTGAGGAGATACTGGTCTGTGACCTGCAGATACAGCAGTTTCTGAAACAGGGCTTGTATTCTGGTGCAGAAGTCAGGGACTAAACAATTGGAAATATAGAAAAAGGTAAACACACACCATGAGAAAGGGTTTGAAGCAATAGGAAGCAATGACTGGCTGGGCTGGATAGTGTGGTCAGAGATGGCTTCTCTGGAGAGGGATATTGAAAAATCAGTCATAATAACATGACTCTAGAATGTTCCAGGCAGAGCAAGAGCAAATTCCCTGAAACCGAACCAGGTCAGATTTGTAAAGTCCAGGCAAGTGGAGGCAGTGTCGAATGATAAGGAAGGCAGATAGTGGGTGAGGCCAGATCTTTATGTGGCCTTGAGGGCCATGGAAAGGGCACAGGGAGGGTTTCAAGGGTGCCATAGACTTTGCCTGGTGATTTTAAAAGTTCACAGGGCCTGCTGTGGTGAGAAGAATGGACTGACTGCAGGGAGCCAAGACTGGCAGCAAGGAGATTGCAGAGGACGGGGGCGGGTGGCCGTGGGGTGGCACACATCCAGGATGGGTTCCTGGGGTGTCTTCTTGGAATTGGAAACTCATTTTCCAGCCCTTCTGGTCCCTGGAGCCATGCTGGGCCCCATCCCACAGCTGCTCTCCTGGAAGTCAGGAACTAGGACCCTCATTGGTGGTGTGGTCTGTGTTAAAGCAGGGGCTAGGGGGCACAGGGAGGCCTGGGCACAGTGGGAAGAGCCTTCCAGGGGTGCTCCTAGGACTAGATGTTTCTAAGAGGTCAGCAAGGGGGCAGTTGATGCCTCTGGAGCTGCAGGTGACTTGCTGAATTGGGATGAAGGCAAGGCATTCTCTCAGACAGGATGGACACCCGGCAGACCCTGCTGTGGACACAGTTTCCTGGGCTTCTCTGATCCACCAAGAGAGATGCTGGCGTCAGCATGCCCAGCCAGCTGGCAAAGCACTCCCTTCTGGTTCTGTACATCAGCTCGGCCGTCTCCCAGCTGTGAGGAATGGAGAAACAGTTGGGTTGAGCAGCAGGAGACAGAGAGATGCTGCTATCCTCTCTTCGGTAATACAGCTTTCAACTCATAACTCTGTAGGTTAAGAAGGGGGTGGTCAGGGTAGAAATATTCTCAGTATTATTTTTATGGCAATTGTGGTCACTTCTAAGTGCTAGCACCCATAAGCCATTTAGGTATATTTTCTCATTTGATGCTCACAACAATCTATAAAATACATACTATTCTTATCCCCATTTTACAGATGTGGAAACAGAGTCTAGGGTCATAATACTATTACTGGCCCTGGCCTCAGGGCTCTTTAATTAATAGAAATTGATGAAGTCAGATGAAAATGTCAGGCACAGCTTTGCTGGGACTTGTGTTGCAGCACAAGGGAGCCAAAGCAAGAAACAGTTACTCTTGCCCAATCCCAGAGAGGAACTGCTTGGGTCCTTAAATGGGATAACAATGTGGGCAGGTCCCTGGATTGGGCAGGAGACAAAGCTTAAGTGGTCTGTCTACCCCCTTGGTGGGTGGGATCATGTGTAGTGTCTGCTTTTGGCACCTCAGGTATGGCAGTTGATTTGTGGCCTTTTTTTATCCTATTGCTCAAAATTGCCCCAATGGTTGATGCATGCAGTTATTTTTAGTTACTTATAGTTTTTTTGGTGGGCTTCCCAGGTGGCAGTAGTGGTAAAGTACCTGTCTGCCAATGCAGGAGACATGAGAGATGTGGGCTGGATCCCTGAGGTGGGACGATCCCAGAGCAGGGCATGGCAACCCACTTCAGTATTTTTGAAGAATCCCATGGACAGGGAGCCTAGTGGGCTACAGTCCGTAGGGTCGCACAGAGTCGGACACAACTTAGCACGCATGCGTAGTTTTTTTGTATCCTCTTGCTCCAGGAGTCTTTGTCCAGGAGCAAGCTCTCTGGCTAGGGATCCCGGGTCCCAGCCTATCTTAGTACTAGTCAGTGTACAAACCAGTGTCAGAACCCAGGCAGTCTGGCTGCAGGTGTATCTGCAACATTATACTGGCCTTAGCTTGGGCGGGTGAGGGGACCCACTGGGGGCTGAACGGGGCACTTTAGGGGTATTATTTGGAGACTTTGCTCCACCTGAATTGACATGATATTAGTGGGGGAGGACTGAGGTTGAGAAGACCTAGGAATGCTGGAACCAGAAGGCAGAAGAATTCTATCAGAAAACATCTGAAAATAGAAACCATTGGACCATATAGCTGGGGCATGTGGGGTGGGGTACCGCTGGGGACATCAGTTATTTCTGCCTGCCCAGCACTAATCCTCCCCTTTCATTTCTCCTTAAAGGACTCCTTTCCACTCTTACCCATCAGATATGGCTGAGGCTGACTTCATCCCCAGCTCAGTGGTGGGCATAGGACCCAGGTGTCATCAATAAGGGTGATAGGATTTCTGTAGAATCATCAAAAAAGAAGTGTTTTTCCTTTTCTGGGGGTCCTAATCTGGTAAGATGTTGTTGGCCACACTGTCTGAGAATCAAGCCCACAAAGAAGAAAGCAGAACTGAGAAACAGGGAGGGAGATTCCTGACAAGATTGCTGGATCCAACCATACCTGCAGCCCTTCTGGACATTTTGGATATGCTAAGATTAATCCTTATACTGCTGAAATCTGAGTGGGATTACTGTCACTTCCATGGAAAAGACACGGGTGCCTCTCTCCAAAGCCAGCCAGTTCCATTCCAATGGGAACTCAGAGTGTGACTTCTGCACCCAGCCTATTCTTCCTCCTGGGCTCATGGGTCAAGACCTGCTCGTGTGTCTGTGTATATGTGTGTGTGTGTGTCTCTGTGTGTATATGGGTCTGTATATGTCTGTGTGTGTGTGTTTCTCTCTTTATGTCTCTGTGTGTCTGTGTGTTTACGTGTCTCTGTGTGTGCCTGTAGTGTGTATGTGTGGAGGGTGAAGTACACGATGCTGGTGCTCAGATGGGCCTGCACTGCAGCAGGGGGCCCTGGGCTCCAGGTTCTGGAGCTATGGCAGAGAAGACATTGGATTAGGGTCTGCGAGATGCTGGCTCTTTCTTTCTTTTCCACATTGGCTGTGCAGTGGCCAAGTCTCAGGGCCAAGCTTGCCCCCATCATCTTGATGAGTGGTACCCCTGAATCACGGAGCTGGTATAGCCAACCCTGGGCCCACATTTCTATGCACCACCTTTTCCTGTTGTTATGTTTTTTTGATCTCAAGTGGCCTTGGCCTGCAGAGACTTGAAGCAGGGCTTTGGTACCCTGGCCAGAGATTGAGGTTGGGTCACAGCAGTGACTGAATCCTAGCCACTAGACCAGTGGTCAGTAACAAGGCCCTGGGCCTTCAGCTTTGCATAAAAAGAATTCCTACAGAGATGGAAAGTAGTGAAACAAGTAAAGTACTTATTAGGAGGAAAAAAAGAGTACGGTACATGTGGATAGACACACAGACTCCGAGAGTGTCCCTGAGCTGTGCCCTCATGGTAGTTTGAATCACTTTTATGGGGCGTTTCTTCTGCTTTTCCTTTGGCCAATAAATTTGATTTGCCTGGTTCAGAGTACGTACTTGGTATATCTCAGGGTCCTCCCATGTGTTCACATGCATCTCTTAGCCAAGATGGATTGCACCACAGAGCCATATGCATAGTGAGCATCAGTTAGTATCACTCCCCTTTTAAGCTGCAAGGAGACCTTCTGCATCTATGCAGTTGAGGATCACAAATTTCTCATACTCTGATTTTAAGAATGAGAAATACATGGTCTGAGAAGGGCCCAACCTCCTCTTTCAATTGTCCCGCCATTCTTGTCTTGGAGTATCAGTCCATAGGGCGTGAATCTCCAATTGCTTTACCCTGGGGGCCCATCTACCTCCTGTTTCATTTTCAAGAAAGAATAATTCCAAGCCTCCTTTAATTATCTAGGTGAGTGGTTCCTAAGTGAGGATCCACTAGTCAAATTGAGCCCAAATATTCGTCTTATTTGGTCCAAATTTAAGAACGTTAAAAATAAGTTTTTAAATAAAAATAAAGTTTTTAAAAAAAAAAAAAACTTTAAATAATCAGGGAATTCTATCTTCAAAAAAATTCCTATTTCTGGGTTTTCTTGAAAAACTGAGAAGATCTAAGAAGTTTGTATCAAATAGTGCTGGCTTACTCCAGCTGGGGAGCAGGATGCCTTCCCTCAGCTTCACCTGGACCCCTGTGTCACTCACCAGCTCTGTGACCTCACACTTGGGGATGCCAGCTTCTCTCACTGATCTTACTGCCTGGCCATTGATTTGCGTGTGACCCTGGCCCTAGATAGAGAGAGCCCCAAATGTCAGAGCTGCAAAGGACCCCAGCAATAACCGCATTCCTGCAGAGAACTGAAAATGGTGGTGGAGAATGCCAAGTTTCTGAGCACTTTCCCAGGGAATGATCAAGAGAGCTACTATCACTCAGATGATTTTGATGGATTAGGCATACTGTGCATGTCACGGCAGCAGCTTCTTACTCCTCACTATGAGTGTGTGGTACGTATCACAAAGGAGAACTCAGAGGTCAGAGAAGTTATGTAACTGAAACAGGGGTATAGGGAAGGCAGTTGAAAAGGCATTTGGGTCTTGTTTTTCTGATTCCATTTCCATCAGACGTCAGGTTGGAGCAGCTGTCTTTTGGAGTCCTTCTAGCCCCACACTTCTGTGAGTCTTCACACTTAATCTTTCTGGATCATTTCTCCATTGTCTTTCCTTTTCTCCCTTGAACTTGGGCAGGACCACACTCCTTTGCTGCAGAAATAGCCCCAAGATTAGCCTAACTAGCATTTGCAACTCTTGGTAAGTTTCAAAATTGTCCAGTCCAGTTCTAGATTGGGGGTAGTCAGAGGGAAGTAGCTATGGCAACCGCTGCCAGCCAGGACAGGTGCAATTTAACCTCAGTTAATGGTCTCTCTATGCACAATTATAATTTAATATAAGAAGTCAAAAGTGGCAAAGAAGCTGTATTAAGATTTCTAGTGGGTTGACAGTAATTACCAAATAATCGCTATGGGAATAAATGGGCTTCTGTGTTAGTGAAGAGTTTTATTGTTTCTTTAAAAAATATTTGGGAATGAAGATCAAGGTCTCATATCCATCACTTAAATCCCCAAGAACCACAGGTTCACAAGGTATCAGAGCAAAGACTCTGTAGGTCAGCTGAGTCAAATAACTGCCCACAGGAGAGATCAATAGAAACCACCGCAAGAAAGACTTAAAGACAGTCACCCAGATTTTGCTTGCCCACCCTCAGCAGAGGGAGGCACATACATTGAGTTGAAGATGAATTCATTATTTCTAGATAGCTCCTTCATATTAAGAGCATGGATTCTAGAGTTGACTCTCTGGGTTCAAATCCTGGATCAACCCAGGCTTTAGCTTGTTCCTGAATCTCTCAGTGCTTCTATTTCCTCATCTGTTGAATAGGAGTAATTGTGGTACTAAAGTCTCGGGTGGTTGTAAGTACTCAGTAAGGCGATGTACACAAAGCACCTGGCCACGGCAATTGCCTAGTGAATTGTTACAGGGGATTGTTGCTGTTGTCATTGCTATTATTATGAATCTACGTGAGCTCTGTCTCACTGTGTGATGCTTGATATCACAGAGCCTTTTCTGTGAATGTCAGCAGTGTCTTCCCTGAGCCTCAATCATATGTCCCACTGTCAGCTTCTCAGTTCAGTTGCTCAGTCGTGTCCAACTATTTGTGACCCCATGAACCACAGCACGTCAGGCCTCCCTGTTCATCACCAACTCCTGGAGTCCACTCAAACCCATGTCCGTTGAGTTGGTGATGCCATCCAGCCATCTCATCCTCTGCTGTCCCTTTCTCCTTCGGCCTTCAATCTTTCCCAGCGTCAGGGTATTTTCAAATGAGTCAGCTCTTCACATCAGGTGGCCAAAGTATTGGAGTTTCAGCTTCAACATCAGTCCTTCCAAAGAACAGCCAGGACTGATCTCCTTTAGAATGGACTGGTTGGATCTCCTTGCAGTCCAAGGGACTCTCAAGAGTCTTCTCCAACACCACAGTTCAAAAGCATCAATTCTTCGGTGCTCAGCTTTCTTTATAGTCCAACTCTCACTTCCATACATGACTACTGGAAAAGCCATAGCCTTGACTAGATGGACCTTTGTTGACAAAGTAATGTCTCTACTTTTTAATATGCTGTCTAGGTTGGTCATAACTTTCCTTCCAAGAAGTAAGGGTCTTTTAATTTCATGGCTGCAATCACCATCTGCAGTGATTCGGGAGCCCAAAAAAATAAAGTCAGCCACTGTTTCCCCTGTTTCCCCATCTATTTTCCATGAAGTGATGGGACTGGATGCCATGATCTCCGTTTTCTGAATGTTGAGTTTTAAGCCAACTTTTTCACTCTCCTCTTTCACTTTCATCAAGAGGCTCTTTAGTTCTTCACTTTCTGCCATAAGGGTGGTGTCATCTGCATATCTGAGGTTATTGATATTTCTCCCAGCAATCTTGATTCCAGCTTGTGCTTCTTCCAGCCCAGCATTTCTCTTATTGATGTACTCTGCATATAAGTTAAATAAGCAGGGTGACAATATACAGCCTTGATATACTCCTTTTCCTATTTGGAACCAGTCTGTTGTTCCATGTCCAGTTCTAACTGTTGCTTCCTGACCTGCATATAGGTTTCTCAACAGGCAGGTCAGGTGGTCTGGTATTCCCATCTCTTGAAGAATTTTCCACAGTTTATTGTGATCCACACAGTCAAAGGCTTTGGCATAGTTAATAAAGCAGAAATAGATGTTTTTCTGGAACTCTCTTGCTTTTTCGATGATCCAGCGGATGTTGGCAATTTGATCTCTGGTTCCTCTGCCTTTTCTAAAACCAGCTTGAACATCTGGAAGTTCACGGTTCACATATTGCTGAAGCCTGGCTTGGAGAATTTTGAGCATTACTTTACTAGCGTGAGAGATGAGTGCAATTGCGTGGTAGTTTGAGCATTCTTTGGGATTGCCTTTCTTTGGGATTGGAATGAAAACTGACCTTTTCCAGTCCTGTGGCCACTGCTGAGTTTTCCAAATTTGCTGGCATATTGAGTGCAGCACTTTCACAGCATTATCTTTTAGGATGTGAAATAGCTTAACTGGAATTCCATCACCTTCACTAGCTTTGTTCGTAAGTAAAGTCGCTCAGTCATGTCCAACTCTTTGCAACCCCAAGGATTGTAGCCTACCAGGCTCCTCTGTCCATGGGATTCTCCAGGCAAGAATACTGGAGTGGGTTGCCATTTCCTTCTCCAGGGGATCTTCCCGACCCAGGGATCGATGTCTGTCTCCAGCATTGCAGACAGACATTTTATCGTCTGAGCCACCAGGGAAGCCAGCTTTGTTCGTACTGATACTTTAATTTTGAAGGATGATTCTGTAGCTAAGCTCCTTGATAACCATTTATCTTGCTTGACTCCATCTGATAGATGAGGAAACTGGAGAGCAGAGAGGGAAAGACACTTACGTTCCCAAGTCAGGCTGCCAGATGTAGCCATCAACATACACGATGCCAGTAAAATTTGAATGTCAGATAAAAAAATGTCATCTCTACAAAAGCACATCGCAAATATTCCAAAAGGGCATACTTGTTTACCTGTAATTCAAATTCTGTATTATATCTGGCAATCCTATCCCCAGGTAACATAACAAGTAGGTTCCAGAAACTGGACTGGGAGCTGGGTCTCCTGAGTCTCACTTTACTATTCTTTTCACTAGACCAAGGATTTCAGGGACACAGTCTGTGTACTTCCCTCCATTCCTCCTGTGTCCAGGGCAGCCTATATTTGGTAATCATGGAATCTCTCCTCCTGAGCTCCACCTGGACCTCAGGACTCCTTGCTTGATCAAGGCTGCCCTTCCTCATAAAGTACATTTGCATCCCTGGCACTAGATGCTGCTCTGTGTCCTCAGAGTTCCATGGAGTGAGTCAGGGCTACCTCCCCTATCTTGTCCAGGGGTTTTACTTGTGTCTGACCCTTTTCACACTGTAAACCCTGTACCCCAGTCCTGGAACAGATGTCAGTAAGGTTTGCTAGATGAGGCAGCACAGCCTCCAGCAGACTTCGGGAGGAGAAATCATTTCTGATGCTATCTTCCTAAGTAAGAGCCGAGAAAATAAAACTAATAAGAACCGGGTTCAAATCTGGAATGCAGCAGGGAAAGGCCTTTCCATATTTGAGGTTGAACTGGGTCTCCTTATTTTCATTTCTCACAAACACATCTGAGGTTGGCCCTGGCAGGTATGTAGGTGAAGTGGGCCAGGTGAGAGTCACGAAAAATAGCTCACGTGGACCCCATGCCCCTCCGGCCTGGCTGCTCTTTGCCCAGTGGGCATAGGAACCTGGGCTGGCCAGATGTTCCCATTTGTCTAAAGAAGTCTAAATCTGGATCTTTATATGAAATCTTCTGTTTCATAAATATTGATTTCACCTTTTCCCAAGGACCTCACGAACAGCAGCAAAACAGAGCTGACCACAGCTTCAGTCACAGGGTGAGCAGCAGGTCAGGACCCTTCCTTAGTATTCCCATGGAGGATTCACCTGCCACCCAGCTCTAAGCCATCCCAAGCCGGCCTACCAGGAGATCTCACTCCCTGTGCTGGGAGCCTGGGAAAAGGTAGCCCCCACCTCAGCGACAAAAGCAGAGAGATTAATAAAGATTCCAGCCCTGCTGATCTATCATCTTCTGGCACCAAATTACACACGTATCCCATTATCATTACAGAGCTTTTGGGTTAATTGCAAATCAGGGAGTTAAGATTATTAATGTGAGTGGAAGCTTATGGGGGTAAGGGGAGGGCTCAGACCCAGCTGGCCGCTGGCTGGCCCCTAGCTGGGGGGGGCTGCCCTCCCACCAGCTGCTGACCTCCTACTCTTTCCTACTTCGGCCACGCTCCACACCTCCCCCCCACCGACTTGGGCACGTGCCTTCCAACCATTTCCAAGGAACTCTGCAGCAGGAGCATTAAAAGCAAATGTGCTCATTACACCTGATGGCGTACAAGCCAGGCAGAGGAAATTAGTAACGATTAGGGCGTCATTAGAAGGAGATGTCTCTCTTCACCCAAAATATTGACGGCAAAAAACCCAGCCGTGCAGGTAACAAATGGATGAGACTCAGACACACAAAGCACTGTTGTGATGATCAATGTCCCGAATATACCCCAGACATCACCCAAACAGAACAGTTAGCAGCTGTTCCAGGTCTTTTTTAGCTGTTGCAAAAAAGTATTTGGATGTCCTGGTACATTCTTTTTATCACAGTGTTTTACCAAACTCCCTAGGACAGTAAAGTAGAACACCTGAGTGATGTGGATTTTTAATTTTCAGAGGTCACAAAGGGCTGCCCTAAGCTGCCTTTACAGCTCAGTTGGTAAAGAATCCTCCTGCAATGCAGGAGAGCCCGGTTTGATTCCTGGGTTGGGAAGATCTGCTGGAGAAGGGATAGGCTACCAACTCCAGTATTCTTGGGCTTTCCTTGTGGTTCAACTGGTAAAGAATCTACCTGCAATGCAGGAGACCTGGGTTTGATCCCTGGGTTGGGAAGATCCCCTGGAGAAGGGAATGGCTACCCACTCCAGTGTTCTGGCCTGTAGAATTCCATGGACTGTATAGTCCATGGGGTTGCAAAGAGTTGGACACGACTGAGTAACTTTCACTTCACTTCACTTCAAGCTGCCTTCAAATACAAGTTGTTTAGGCTGCATGATGCTTTGAAAAATTAGAATAGATTGCTGATGTGGGTATAGACATTCAGATTTCTTGATTCTATAGAAAAATTGGATTAGTGCTGGGCCCAGGACTCTATACAGACAACAGCCCACAAGAGGTTAAGTGTTGACTGCCCTGTTAAATACACTACCGGTTTTACCACAGTCTGCACCACTCCCATCTTATTTGCAACAACATGACAGAGTGGCAGTTCCCATTTATTATAACCCTTATTATATAATATCCCTTGGCCCTCTTTCCTTACTGAATAGCTAACTCTGTGGGCATTTGAGTTTGTAGATCATGTTCGAGTTTATCCTTTCTCTTAAGACAGACATAGTTCTTAAAAACACAGTTTGGATTGTGTTTCGCATTTCCTCAAAGTCTTCAGAGTTCTTCCTCCCATCACATACCACCATCACCAGTATCAAGTACCTGTAGGATGAAGGCCATCAGTTCATTTCAGTTCAGTCACTCAGTTGTGTCCGACTGTTTGTGACCCCGTGAACCACAGCACTCCAGACCTCCCTGTCCATCACCAACTCCTGGAGTTTACCCAAACCCATGTCCATTGTGTTGGTGATGCCATCCAACCATCTCATCCTCTGTCGTCCCCTTCTCCTCTGGCCCTCAATCTTTCCCAGCATCAGGGTCTTTTCAAATGAGTCAGCTCTCCACATCAGGTGGTAAAATATTGGCGTTTCAGCTTCAACATCAGTCCCTCCAATGAACACCCAGGACTGATCTCCTATAGAATGGACTGGTTGGATCTCCTTGCAGTCCAAGGGACTCTCAAGAGTCTTCTCCAACACCACAGTTCAAAAGCAACAATTCTTCGGTGCTCAGCTTTCTTCATAGTCCAACTCTCACATCCATACATGACTACTGGAAAAACCATAGCCTCGACTAGACGGACCTTTGTTGGCAAAGTAATGTCTCTGCTTTTTAATATGCTGTCTAGGTTGGTCATAACTTTCCTTCCAAGGAGCAAGCGTCTTTTAATTTCGTGGCTGCAGTCACCATCTGCAGTGATTTTGGAGCCCATGCAGCCATCTTAACCCTTTGTGACCCTGAATTTCTTACTTGCCCCGTTTTATCGCCTGCAGTGCTCCGTGCACTTGGATCTCTAGCTACTCAGAACTGCCTCCCACATGGATGTAAACAGCTTCTCTCACCACCCAGACTTTGATGGCATGGTCTCTCCAGCCTAGAAAATGTATCCCTTGTTTATCTTTTCCCAGAGAACTTTCCTCCATCCTTCAGGGCCACCTCCCATTGTCCATTCTGGCCGTTCAATCAGGATGGCACTCCAGAGTGACTTGAATACCCCTCTCCACTGCTTCTCAGCTACCCACTGGCCTATTTGCTGGACTCTCTTGCACCAAAGCAGGAACATCTTCAGGGCAGGTTCCTGCCTTTCCATCCATGCTACCCATGAGGATGCATTCAGCTTTGTTAAGTACTTTGTTTAGTAGACCTCTATTAAATGGATTTGCTTGGTAGTAGACAAGTTTCTTTTTCCTCATGAAGTGTGTGGTTTCTCATTGAGTTCTCAGACTTTGCTGATGTTCTGAAGAGTGTCAATTCTCATCAAGTGCTTTAATGAGGTCTGGTGGTCCTGTCCAGTTCCCACTAGCCTGGGGTTTATGGTCTCTCACCTCTTGCTTTAATCTGGCAGTTTGTTTTTAGACTGGCTCTTCCCAAGGTCCCCACACTGATGAGGGGTCTTCCATTCTCCTCGATTAACCAGTTGAATACAAAACACATTTACTAGGTTATAAGAATAGTTTAAGGGAAGACCACAAAGTTGGCTTAAATTGGTCACTCAGAATTCACTGAAAAACTACTATGCTGTATGTCGAAGACAATTTCCAAAAGGGATTCACAAACTGATCTTCCATACAAGAATTGCGCAGATCCTAAGAATATGGGCTTCCCAGGTGGCACAGTGGTAAAGAACCCACCTATCAGTGCTGGAGACACAAGAGATGTGGGTTTGATCCCTGGGTTTGGAAGATCCCATGAACTAGTAAATGGCAACCTGCTCCAATATTCTTGCCTGGAAAATTCCTTGGACACAGGAGCCTGGCCACAAAGAGTTGGACATAACTGAGGTACTGACCTCACACATAAAGGTATGGCACAAGCTACACACTCGTGTAACCACACCCAGCTCAAGAATCAGAACATGGCAGCAGCCCCGAAGTCCCCTTCAGGGTCCTCTTCACTAAAACCCTCCTCTAAGAGTAACCACAGCATTGACTTTTCATGGAAGAATAGTTTTCTCTGCTTTTGTACTTTAGATAAAATCATAAGGTTTGCCCTGTTTTGTTTCTTTTACTCAATACTATGCTTTTAAGTATTAAGTATCGGAGAAGGCAATGGCACCCCACTCCAGTACTCTTGCCTGGAAAATCGCATGGATGGAGGAGCCTGGTAGGCTGCAGTCCATGGGGCCGCTAAGAGTTGGACATGACTGAGTGACTTCACTTTCACTTTTTACTTTCATGCACTGGAGAAGGAAATGGCAATGCACTCCAGTGTTCTTGCCTGGAGAATCCCAGGGACGGGGCAGCCTGGTGGGCTGCCATCTATGGGGTCACACAGAGTCGGATACGACTGAGGTGACTTAGCAGCATGCTGGTATGCTGGGAAGGATTGAAGGCAGGTAGAGAAGGGGACAACAGAGGATGAGATGGTTGGATGGCATCACTGATTCAATGGACATGAGTTTGAGCAAGCTCCAGGTGATAGTGAAGGACATGGAAGCCCGGTGTGCTGCAGTCCATGAGGGTCTCAAAGAGTCAGACACAAGTGAGTGACTGAACAACAACAATAATGCTTTTAACATTCATCCATACTTTGTATGTATGGGTGTCATCCATTCTGACTGCCTTGTAGTAGTATTCTGCCATGTGAATATACTACCCTTTATCAGTCTGTTCTTCCACTGATGAACATTTGGGTTTTTGTTTCCACGTTTGGCTGCTGTGAACATTCTAGTCTATGTCTTACAGTAAACACACAGATGCGTTCCTGCAGGATGTAGCCCTAGGAGTGGAATTGCTCGGTCATAGACTGGTGCATATTCAGATTTGGTATTTACTGCCAAAAAGTTTTCCAAAGTGGTTGTTACTCATTAATTTTTAAGATTTATTCCTTCTTTAATTAATTTATTCAATAATGACTTAACACCTGCTTTGAGTAAGCCATTGTGCTAATTGCTGGAGAAACTATAAAGATGGATAAGAACTAGTCATGACATTCATGTATTTTAAAACTGTCAGTGGATATTCATTGCCTGTAGGATAACTCTAAATACCTTAGATTGGCACACAAACCACTCATCCATGTAGAGTTATGTTATTTCACCTGGCCATAGGCTTGAAACTTAATGCCTTACCCTCTTCTTCATCTGGCAATTGCTTCCCATTCCTTGAGGCCCAGATCAAATACAACTGCCTGCCTGAAGCCCTCTTCTTCTCTCATGTACGCTTCCAAACCACCCTCTATCCTAGTTTTATCTCACTGTAAAACAGTGCTTGATCACTTCTCTACTCAGCTGAGACATGAGCATTTACTTATCTCTGTATCTCTAGCATCTGGTTCACAGAAGAGTCCCAGAAATGTTTACTGAGTGAACCAACGATCTCCAAGTGTACATTTCCTATTCCTTCAGTTCAGTCCCTGGCTTTGATTTGGGGTGCACCCCTCAAGATCACAGACAACCAGACCCCAATGGTGGTTCAAGGGAGAGCAGGTGATGTGATCCTACCCCATGGAGTAGACTTCAGGGCTTCTGTGAGAGCTTCCAGTAAACAGAATACATGGCTGGAGCATCTGGCTGCCATCTTGCTACCAGGTAAAGTATGAGACTGGAACCGATTTGGGGAAGAGAAATATACATGTATACACACCCCACTCACTCATACATGCCTATATGATATATATGGATCTAAGAATAAAAGAATAAAATTCTACTTTCCCCATTAAGTCTTCCAAGCCTATTCCCCATGTCTCCCTTCTTCTTATTCATCTTCACTGCACCCAACGTAAGTTCCTACAGCTGTATACTTCATCATCTCCACTCCTTTCCTGGGTACCTTGCATCTACCCAATATGATTGCAATTTCTCTTGTGAGTGGGATTCTAATCCCTCTGTGTATAAATACTTTCTTTTCATGTAAGGGAGGGAGAGGGAATAACATATACCAAGAAGTGTGCTAGCACTGAGCACTTTGAACAATACAAAATTTTAACATCAAGGAGGTTATATTTTAGTGAAGGGAGACAGACCAAAAACAAATTAACCAAACTCCTAATTTATTCCTACCCGCCTCCCCACTATCTTCTTTGGTAACTATAAGTTTGTTTTCTATGTATGTAGGTCTATTTCTGTTTTGTAAATAAGTTCATTTGCATCAATTTTTTTTTTTTTTTAGGTTTCACATATAAGTGATATCAAGAGGCTTCCTTGGTGGCTCAGTTAGTAAAGAATCCACCTGTGATTTGGAAAACCCAGGTTTGATCCCTGGGCCAGTAAGATCCCTTGGAGAAGGGCATGGCAACCCACTCCATTGTTCTTGCCTGGAGAACTCCGTGGGCAGAGGAGCCTGGGGTTGCAAAGAGTTGGACTCAACTGAGCAACTAATTGGAGAAGGCAATGGTAACCCACTCTAGTGTTCTTGCCTGGAGAATCCCAGGGACTGGGGAGCCTGGTGGGCTGCCGTCTCTGGGGTTGCACAGAGTCGGACACGACTGAAGCGACTTAGCAGCAGCAGCAGTAGAGCAACTAATACTTTAACTTTCATAAGTGATATCACATGATATTTGTATTTGTCTGACTTTTCATTTAATATGATAATCTCTAGGTTCATCTGTGTTGCTTCAAACAGCATTATTTCATTCTTTTATGGTTAATATTACTATATATATCTCTCTCCAACATATATATTTACAATAGTGCTGCTATGAACACTGGGGTGCAGCTATCTTTTCAAATTAGAATTTGGGATTGATATATATGTACTACTATATATAAAATAGGTAAACAGCAAGGACCTATTGTATAGCACAGGGAACTATACTTAATATCTTGTAATAATCTAAATGATAAAATATCTGAAAAAGATTGTGTGTATATATATATCTTTTTTCTTTTTTAAAATAGAAATTTATTTTTATTGGAGGCTAATTACTTTACAATATATCTTAATCACTTTGTTATATAATTGAAATGAATGCAACATTGTAAATTAACTATATTTCAATTAAAAAACAAAGGAAAAGAAAGGAAAAAGCCCCAAATAACCAGACAAATAAAGTAACTGACAGATTACTGTAGTGAGTGCTAGGACAGAAATAAACAAAAAACTCATGGAAAGACCCTTTTTTGTATAAAGAGTTCAAGAAACTTCCTCTTTGAGAAGTGGCATTTAACCTGATATAAATTATGACAGGGCTAGCCATGTGAAGAGCCAACCTAAGGGCACCCAGATGAGGCAACCAGCATGTGCTGGTAACTGGAGTGGGGATGCGCTCGCCAGGCTCAAAGAAAGCAACGGCCAGTGGGACTGGCATATGGTTAGTGAAGTATGTAGTGTGTCCTGAGAGCTAGGCAAGGGCTAGATCACACAGCATCTTACTGGTTGTGGTAAATCAACTGGTTGTGATTTGGGTTTTTTTCTATGCAAAATTGGAAAGCACAGGAAGGTCTTGAGCAGAGAAATGACATGATCTGATGTGTATTTTTAGGTCGCTCTGCTGTGGGGAGAATAGGCTGTCAGGAACAAGAGCAGTATCTGGAAGTTATTTAAGAAGCTTCTGGGTGAAACATGGTGTTTCAGAGCAGATTTCAGGGATGGAGATAAGGGTACATATTTGGAATCTCTTTGGAAGGAGAGTAAACATCAGACTCATGGATTAGGAATTAAGGAAAGAGCAGAGGCAAAGATGCCTCCTAGGTTCCAGCTTCAGCATCTTGGTCCATGGCAGTTCCACTCACTGAGATGGGGAAGATGTGAGGAGAGGGCAGGATGGTGTGCTTGGCTGCAGGAGGACCATGAGTTCACCTTGATGACTTGGTGCGGCCCTCGAAAAGAATAAATGATTTGGACAAGGGAAAATATGAAAGTGTTTGGGTTCAGGAGAGATGATAAGGAGGGGGCTAACACCTGTTGGTATTTGAAGATGGTTGAGCCAGAGCCTCAAAATAGTTTTGATTATCCCTGGGATTTAGCCATGTAACCTTTGCTCAAACAAACAAGGTTTGATTTGTGCTAGGGGAAAAAATATTTGGGGAGATTTGATCAGTAATTCTTTCCATGCAGTTAAACACAGCAGCCCAAGAGTGAGCGATGGTATAATTTAATAATGCACAACATGCCACTGAGATGCAGTCTGGCTAACAGGAGTGATTAATAGCCACATACTGCATCTGTGACTTGTTTTCAGTAATGTTATGGGGAAGGAGGAGACAGAAATTCCTATTATATTATGACAACAAGGTCTAGACTTTGTAATTGCTGCCATATCAGGCAAGATCCATGGTGCACACAGCATGATCCCCAAATTATAACACACACATGCACAAACCACACACACACACCCCAAACACACACTACACACACACACACACACACACACACACACACACACACTTCATAGTCTTTGCAAGGTCAGAAGACCTAAGTAAACCAACCATTCCAGATCTTAGTTGGATATGGCAGATGATCAAGTATAGACCAACGGCGTCAGGAAACTCAACTTACTGTACCATTGCAGGCTGTAAGTTTCCTCCATGTGACTTTTGACCAGTTAATATAGGTCAAAAATTTCTAAGTCTCATCCACTCACTCATTCTTTCAGAAAAGTATTTTTTGAGTGCCAACTTCTTACTAGGAAATATGAAGACACAGGGGTTATTGTGATGATTGTAACACACTTGGTTTCTGCTCTCATGGAGCTTACAAGTCTAGCTGACTTGTCAAAGGGCCAATATTCCCATCTGTTCAATGAGTTCTGTGGACTAGATAATCTTCCAAAGTGAAAGTGAAGTGCCTCAGTTGTGTCCGACTCTTTGTGACCTGTAGCCTACCAGGCTCCTCTGTCTGGAATTTTCCAGGCAAGGGTACTGTGGGTTGCCATTTCCTTCTCCAGGGGGATCTTCCAAAGACTTCTTTATTTATAAACTTCTTAAAGTTAAAAGTAGGCATTAAAATTATAAACCATTCCTAAAAGTCTTTAATTGATTTTCTTAAAAATAATCTATTAAAATTTTCTGATTATAAAAGTATTATTTTCTCCTTGTAAAACTTTAAACATGACTGGTAATGTGTCATGTAGTAAATGAAATTCCCCATTACAAATCCCTCCAGTAACAAAGAGGAAAACTGAAGTTGTTATTGTATTTAAGCAGTTCTAACATCTACATTTTATTTACATCTTAACATTTCCCAAACCAGAATGGGTCTGATAATTGTTATTTGCAGACAGCAGTCATTATATGGTTGTCAGTGTTTATGCATGCCATCAAAGGCTGTAGCAGAGGTAACAGCAGGCTGGAATAAAATCCCAAAGATAGTAATCCAGCACTATTTTAAAAAATTCTCTATCAACAGTCCTCTTGATAGCAAAAAAGACAACACTATGTGGAAAAACAGAGGCATCAATAGCTCAGAGATGAAAAGTAGACTCCAAATGTGAAAACATTTTAGTATATCTAACCTATCTGGAGAAGGCAATGGCAACCCACTCCAGTACTCTTGCCTGGAAAATCCCATGGATGGAGGGGCCTGGTAGGCTGCAGTCCATGAGGTCGCTAGGAGTCAGACACAACTGAGCGACTTCACTTTCACTTTTCACTTTCATGCATCGGAGAAGGAAATGGCAAGCCACTCCAGTGTTCTTGCCTGGAGAATCCCAGGGACGGGGCAGCCTGGTGGGCTGCCGTCTATGGGGTCGCACAGAGTCGGACATGACTGAAGCGACTTAGCAGCAGCAGCAGCAGCAACCTATCTTAAACAAGTAGCTTATATTTTCATTTTTATATATGCCTAAGATGATATTTGATTTTCATGCCTAATGTACAAAATCAAGCTTTTAATACTTATAAAACAAAAATCTAGGTTATAAGAAAATATTTTGGAGTTTATTTCAAGAATGCAAGGCTGGCTTAACAGAATAAAAGGGAAGAAATCCCCAATCATTTTAGTAGATGCAGAATAAGCATTTAAGACTTCAAAATCAATTTCTGATCAAAATTCTCAGTTAACTACAAATAGAAAAGATCTTTCTCAACAGAAAAAAGGATATCTATCAAAAAGCCCTCAACTAATATCAAACTTCATGATGAACTACTGAATGCATTTTCCCTAAGATGTCAAGATCTGTCAGCTTTCACGCCTGCTATTTAATGTAGCACTGGAGGTCTGTCTAGTGCAATGATACAGGTAAAATAAATAACAATTACAAGGATCAGAAAGAAAGAAGCAAAACTGTAGTTATTTGCAGGTGACAAAATTGTTGAGATAGAAAACCCCAAAGTGAAAGTGAAGTCGCTCAGTCGTGTCCGACTCTTTGCGACCCCATGGACGGTAGCCTACCAGGCTCCGAGGTCCATGGGATTTTCCAGGTAAGAATACTGGAGTGGGTTGCCATTTCCTTCTCCAGGGGATCTTCCCGACCCAGGGATCAAACCGGGTCTCCTGCGTTGCAAACAGATGCTTTACCGTCTGAGCCACCAGGGAAGCCCCAAAGTTATCTATAAAAACACTGCCCAAACTAATAAATGCTTTTAGGATGTTTGCAGGATACAAAGTTAATATACAAAAACCAAATTCCCTGTTGGCTCAGTCAGTCAAGAATCTGCCTGCAATGCAGGAGACCCAGGTTCAATCCCTGGGTTGGGAAGATCCCCTGGAGAAGGGAATGGCAAGCCACTCCAGTATTCTTGCCTGGAGAATCCCACGGACAGAGAAGCCTGGTGGACTAGAGTCCATAGGGTCACAAAGAGTTGGACAGGACTGAGTGACTAACACACACAGCAAACAATTAGAAATGAAATTTAAAAAAATTATCTTAAAAAGTCAAAGCATAACATATTTAGGAATAAATTTAGTATGTAAGTCCTCTACTAGAAGCCATTGTTGAGAGAAATTAATAGGTATCTAAAGAAATGGTGAACCAAATAATGTTCAGAGATGAAAAGACTCCATACTGTTAAGGAGTCAATTATCCTCAAATAATCCTAAAGATTCAATGTAATCCCAAACAAAATTCCAGCAGGCTTTTTAATTTTTCTGGTAGAAACTGGCAAGCTGACGATGAAATATGTGTGGAAATGAAAAGACCTAAAATATCCAAATTATCCTTAGAAAGAAGAAAAATTGGAGGACTTCTACCTGAATTCAAGACTTAGTACAATGCTACAGTAATAAAGACATTGTGATATTGACATAATGACTGACAAATGTGTGAAACAGAATAGAGAATGCATGTCTATGTAACTGTTCTATTTTTAATAAAGGCAACAAAGCAATAAAATGGGGAAATCAAGTTATTCTCAACCCGTTGTACTGGGAGAACTCTACACTCACCCTAGTGATTACATTTCCTACTTTATGCCATATACAAAAATTAATTCAAGAGGTATCTTAGATGTAAATGCAAGAGCTAAAACCATAATGCCTGTAGAGAAGTAAGCACAGATTTTATAAGCAGGTCACAGAAAGCAATTTTAATAAGAGAAAAAAGATCTTTGGCATTGATCAAAATTTAAATTTTTGCTCATCTGAAGTTAAACTTAAGAAAACAAACAGACAAGCCACAGATAAGTAGAAAGTGTTGTTAAAACATATCTCTGGAAAAGGACTGGTATTCAGGATCTATAAATAACTCCTATTACTTACTAATAAACAAGACAAACCACCTAATTAAAAATGGACAAAAGATTTGAAAGGCACTTCACAAAAGAAGATATATGAATGGCCAATAAATGCATGAAAAATGGACAGCATCATTAGTCATCAGGGAAATGCAAATCAAAACCATAATGAGGCACCTCTTCACATTTATCAGAATAGCTAAAATTAAAAAGAATGACAATGTCAAATATTATAAAGGTTGTGGAGCAACTTGAACCCTCATATATTGTTGGTGGGAATATAAAATGACCCAATTATTTTTCAAACAGGCTGACAAGTTTCTTACATAACTAAACATAACCTATGACCCAGTGATTTCACTTCTAAGTATTGTCCCACAATAAATAAAAAAGTAAATCCATAAAAAGATGTGTACACGATGCTCACGGCAGCTCTATTCATAAAAGTTATAACTGGAAAGAACCCGGTTGGTCCACCAGCAGGAGAATGGATAAACAAACTGGTCCAGTCGTTCACTGCTATATTACTCAGCAATAAAAAGGAATTAATTTCCAAACACATGCAACAACATGGATGGATCTCAAAAATATTATTCTGAGTGCAACAAGTCTTACATGAATGTGTGGGTACTAGAATTATTCGTATGAAATTATAGAGCAGACAAAACTAATCTACAGGGGGGGAAAAATCAGAACAGCGGTTGCCTGTTGGGGAGTGGAGGCAAGACTTTACTTGGAAGACGCAAGAGGGCAATTTCTGGTAGTGACGGCAACGTCACGGAGGGGGGTCTGGGTTGCACAGGTGTACATGCGTTAAAACTCCTGGAATGCACTTTAGATCTGTGCACTTCATTTATGTGTAAATTTTACATCAAAACAAAGAAACTGTAAACAAATACTGAACTCTAATTAATGAAATCCATGCTGAACTATCAAGCAGGGAATATATGATATCTTCAATTTACTTTGAAGTACCAAATAACGTGGATTAATGAGTAGATAGAGAAGTGATAAAGCAAGCATAGTAAAATGTTAATGATAGATTCTAGATACCTTGGTTCACTGTAAAATTCCTTTAACTTTACTGTATCTTTGAATATTTTCATAATAAAATGTTGGCAATAAAAGAACACTAAAACATTTTTAGAAAAAGAAAAAATTCCAGAACTGCCATTGACTTTCCAGGTGACCTTGATGCCTCTGAGTTCTCCAGGAGTATAGAAAGGATATGTAACCTTTAGAATGTGAATGAGCGCTCTGCAGACCATCAGGGTCTGCACGTTCATGACCACGTTGGTGACTGAACTCTGCAGAACAGGCTGCCAGCATCCTGTATTGTTGTCTACCCCACACCCATCCTGTATTGCATTCCTGCCCCCACCTCTAGAACAGCTTTGATGACCATATAAAATAACCAAACAGCAGACGCAGACGGCACTTTACAGAACACGACTTAAAAACTCCCTGATTACATATTTACTCCAAACCCGTCAGAAAGTAGATGGCTGTGGGTCTGTAATGAGGGCTGTTTGAAAGTCAAGTGTTCAGCAAATTTGGCCAGTGGGCACTGAGGGAGTTCCAACCTCAGAATTACCAAGTAGAGTGGTGCATGCACCAGGAGAATCCCCTTCTGCCTGCTGTACCCACTCCCAGCATATACCCTGCGCCTGTCTCTGCATCCTCTTTGGAGCCCACATATCCTGGGCCACCGGGCTTCTTGGATTAAGCCCACCAGAGACGAGCAGTTACAGGGATAAACAAATTCATGGAAAAGCAGATCCTGCAATTCTGAGGGGCTGCTGCAGTGCACTCTCATTAAAGGGAAGAGGCACTAGCTCCAAGGCAATGAGAGCCAAAGTCTGCTTCTAACTGGAATCGGGGTGGTGGGACAGCTCTAAGAGGGATGTAGGGGCCGTGGTTTATACCTTTCTCCCTGTGTGATTTGGGGCAAGTCCCTTCCCCTCTCTGGATCTGGACCCCCTTTCTGCAAAATGAAGGTAGATTTGTGAGATGGTTTCCCAACTTGGGACTGTTAAGACTCTGTGATGTATTTGCCATATTCCCTCAAACCTAAGTGACCTTTGGGTGGCTGGGCAGCACAGGTTAATAAAGCAGTGGGTGTCATTGCTTGTGCCAGGAATGGGGTCCACTCAGTGTGGTAGCAGTGGTGGTCACCTGCAGATCCAATGTTCTCATCAGCACTTACAAATGTTTTTTCTTTCAAAGAATTTTAAAATGTATTTCTTTTATTAAACAAAACAAAACAAAACTATTGGACTTCCCTGATGGTCCAGTGGTTAAGAATCCACTTGCCAATGCAGGGGACACTGGGTTCAGTCCCTGGTCTGGGAAGATTCCATTTGCCACAGGGCAGCTAAGCCTGTGGGCCACAACTACGGAGTCAGTGCTCTGCAACAAGAGAAGCCTCTGCCATGAGAAGCCCGCACACTGCAGCTAGAGAGCAGCCCCCACTCGCTGTAGCTAGAGAAGCCAGGGCACAGCGACAAAGTCCCAGCACAGCCAAAAATAAATATAAATAAATAAATGGTATTGATGCTTTCCAAAAATAGGACACAATATTGAACACCTGCAATGTGCCCCAGTCATTGCTAAGCTCTCTGAATATATTACTTCATTTAACTAAACAGCCTTCATTCATAGGCATCATCCCCACATCACAGATGAGCAAAGCAAGGTTTGGAGAAGTTAATACCTTGCCCAAGGCCCTCCAACTGGTTAGGAAATGAGCTATGATTCCAGTCCAGGGTTGTATTCTTTCTTCTCTGCTACATGACCTCCAACTCCACAAAAAATCAAGCCAGCAACCCTAACACAACTCCTGTTGGCATCTTGATAACTACATATCACTCATTTTTAGTTAAAGACATACATACATGTACATCCTTCATAAATTAAAATGTGAAAATGAGTTGTTAATAAATGCTGCTTAGTAAAAATGTCGGGTTAACGGATAAAGAATAATAGAAGGTGTGTTACAGTCTCCTGATCAGAGAAAGTAGTGGATGAATCAGCAGAAGCCCATAACCTTTGTTGGCCAGACCAGCTACCACTCAGATCTACGCGTGCAGGCCGGCGAGATCCACTTTCAAACAATAGTTGACCTTAATACTTCTCCAAGGACCACTGTTTTATGTCTAGATTATGTTCAGTGGCTCTTTAAACTGTCAAACTGCTTCTCTCCACGTTGCACCAAGTCAAGTAAAAGAAGAAAAAACAAAACACCGTTTCTCTCTGTGTGTCCTTAAATGCCAAGCTGAGCTCTGTGCAGGTTTTTATGGCTGTTATAAACCCTCCACCTCAGGCCGACAATGGTGGTGGAGCTTCAGTGCGACTACACAAACACAGGCGCCACAATAAAGCACGTCTTATTTGATATTATATTGTATCAGAAGCATTAAATACACATTAAAGGGGTGTTTTAAGGCTCTTTTCAGTAAGTGGCAGATGTTATGAATAATAACCTGCAAAATCCTTCTGAATTCTAAAAAGGTGTGTTCCATAAAGCTTTCATATAAATCTTTAATAGAGCTGAAACACATTGAGCAGCGATTAGAGGAAATCTCTAATCGTATTAAGCTATTAGAGATCACTGAAGCAGGATGGTAGACTCAAAAATAAAATAAAATAAAGCAGGAAAATGAACATATCATGGATGTGAAGGATTTCCTAGTTAAACCTTCTGACGGCTCTTTCCTGGCGGGAGCCCTGCCGGTCTGTGTCCCACGCACAAACATACATGCGGTGTTAAACCCAAACTGCCGTAATTCACTGAAATTTATGTAAATGAATATGCATTCCTTTATATGAAAAATCGGCAACATCTGCGCTCCATTTAAACAACCTGATTTAATGGAGTCACTGAGAGATACAGAGCAGGGCAAGCGGGGGATGACCTCATCCACCGTCCCTTTAGAGTATCTCGAAAAACAAATAAAATAAAATATAGGTTACAGGCAAACTAAACAGCATTGGAAATATTGTCCTGGGGGACTCTGGCTTCCCAGGAAGCAGAGGAGTTTGAGAGAGACAAGAGCCAGCTGCAATAAACTCTGGCTCAATAAAACTTAATTAACCCCTTGGGGCCTTTGCAAGTAAGCTTGTCAGCAGAGAGAGAGCATGGGGGCCCAGTGCCTGCCACTAAGGGGTTAATCTGGCGTTGCCAGATGAGGGAATGCCAGACCTAAGAGCACAAGTGACCCCGTGCACATGCACTCGTGCACATACACACCCACCCGTCCACCAAACCTGGCTATGCATGGCTCTCAACTAACATTGGGAGGGGTCGTTACCCTTGAGTCCAGAGTCTCAGAGTCATGGCATTTGAAGACCAGAAGGCCCTTCTGAATAATCTCATCCAAACCCTTATAAGGCCTAAGGGGTCTACCGGCCTCCACTTGAATACTTTCAGTGCCAGGGAGCTCACTCTTTCTCATGGCAACCGGCCCTGCCCTGGCTCAGTTATGCTGATCCTTCCACCTGTTTCCCCACGACTACCCACCAACACATCTGTATCTGCTGAAAGTTCCTGTGCTTTCTTTCTCTTGGGAGGATCAAGGATGAACCAAACCAAATCCACAAGAAATATCGAATACTTATCCTTTTGCCTGCTGGATGTCTGGCTGATTGTTTCAATTCAAATTCCTGCTTCTATATTAGAGATTGACTGGAAGTTAAGAAGTTTTCAATACCATGAGAAAGAATATATCCCCATATGTTAGGTAGGAAGTGCTGACTGCTCCAGGAGCTAAGGACTAGGGGAAGCCAAAAGAAGAGAGTGTTTCCTGATAGTCAATCAGGGGAGGCTTCATGGGAGAGGTGGTGCTTGATTTTAGGCCTGTGTCTCCCGAAGGGTGGGCTGTGAAACTTAGAGTTGCTTGGTTTGGTGGTGCCTGACTCCATGGCCTTTGCAGTTCTTTATCAACTCACCTCATTATGCCAAGGAGAAAGTGCTAGCATGTCTTAACATGCTAGACTGCAGGCTCAGAGCCTTTGGCATGAAGCTCTGGCTGAAGTTTACCAAGCACTTTTGTTTTTCTTATATTGATTTTTAAAGCAAGCAGTATTAGTTTTCTACTTCTGGAAGTATTATAAAACTTATTTCAAAATGAATTTGAAAATTTTTAAATGGTGAATTAATGTGAAGAAAAATATCAAATAATACGGGAACCACGTGGCAAATGGTGAGTGTGGTATTCAGGTACCTGGGGTTTGGGAAGCAGACCCTGGTGGGCATCAGAGTGGGTGATAGTGAAAGGGGGGTCTTTTCTCTCTCTTCATGATGATAAAGGATCTGCCTGCAATGAGGGAGACCTGGGTTCGATCCCTGGGTTGGGAAGATCCCCTGGAGGAGGGCATGGCAACCCACTCCAGCATTCTTGCCTGAAGACTCCCATAGACAGAGGAGCCTGGTGGGCTACAGTCCATGAGGTCGCAGAGTTGGACATGACTGAGCAGCTTTCACTCCTCACCTGACTGCCTCAAAGTGCTGCTGCCTGGAGAGTCAGATTCCTGTCTCCCTGTGGAGTGTGTGGGAGTCTGCCACTCCAGGAGCCCAGCAGACCGAAGGTTTACAGCCAAGCTGCTGGAGGGTGCCCGGCTCATGGCAATAAAAGTGAGCTAAAATCATCCTGCAGCACGGAGGTTCTCCTTAGCACAGCAGATCTGCAGACCTGCAAGCCTCAGCTCACCTGGGCAGCTGGGGAGGAGTGGGTGGGGTAGGAACCCCTGCCCATCTCAGGGCACGAGAGAATCACCGCTGCTCTGCCAGGGTTTTTGCTTCTTGGCCAGGACAACCTCACTGGTTACTCAGCCTTACTTCTGTCCCTGCCACTGACTGACTCTGTGGTTTGGGGCGAGCCACTTGCCTTCTCTGTGCCCAATTTGTGTCTGCAGGAGGCAGGTTATTAAGGCAGTAATTAGCTTGGACACAGTGATCAATTCATTCCAGAAAGAGCCCATTCAGCTTCTCGTGCAACCCAGAAATGGTGAATTTCAGGCCAGAAAGAAGAGCTTCCAGACTGTGAGTCTACAGCAACATCTCTGGCCAAGCCTCGTTTTCCTCCGTGGCTGCCCGATCTCTTAGCATATTGAGTGACAGCTTGACTGTTTTAGAGCCTGGGGGAACTTCCTTCCTTTTGTTCTGATTCTCGGCTTTTCAGCACAGATGTCTAAGCCTATCTTTCTTCTCTTGCCTCATGGTTGGCTCACTAAGTCTCTTTAAATTTCCCCTGTTTTTCAGGGAGACAGAACAGAACTTTTAACTGTCAGGATCCTTCTCAGCCCAAGAACCACTACAGTGCAGCTCTGGCCAAGGGAGTGGACCGTGGAGGGAGGCCCACAAGAGCACACCTACCATGGACTTTTATCTGGTGCAACAAATAGATCACGCTCCCAGACTCCTGTTCCATCTTGGATAATTATACCAGAGATTCTTATAGCCAGTGTCTCCTAGGAATCTTTTGGATTCCCCTAGATAGTAAGGAAAATGGTGTTTTGCAAATAATTCAGTTTTGGTCAAGTGCAAAGATACCCAAGCAAACAGAATAGTTCTGTCCTGCCTGGATGGTAACATCGTCTCTTTGGCAATTCTTATAATAGGGGGAAGGATATAAGTTATCTGAGAACATTCTAATTCTTCCATCTTCTCACCACTTTACAAGCCATCTCTTAGTCTAAAAAGTTGCTTACTCTTTATGCATACGGTTCCTGTACAAACAGCCGTCTCTGACTCGATAAGTGATCTTGGACAAGTCACTTGTCCATCAGAGCCTCACTGCACAGTGATTTGATTTAATTAACGCAGCCCACAGAATATATGTTAAAGCGACCTTATAGATTTTTGTATCATCCTTTAGTTCACTGTTGACTTTTCCCATGGCTCTGAAACATACATTTCCCCAAAAGTAAATATGTTCTTATTTCCAGGGATTCTTAATGGTGAGGGTCTGGCTCTCTCTGAAGGGAGTACTCTTCCCATTTCATTCACCCAGTCCAAAAGAAGCTTCTGAGTCAGGCTAGGAGAATTTGCAGATAATTTCCACAAAGTCATTTTTGAGAATCAGGGCATCCTCAGAGCTTCCTTTAACTGACCCATCATGGATAAAGTACAGCTATCCACGGAGACAAGAGAACAGAGGGATCGCATCCTACTCAGAGCATGACTCTTCTCTGACCCTCAAGAAGCATCCTGAGTGGTCCACACTTGCCTGGCTGAAATGCCCTGAGTGTGTAACTTGCAGTGCCCAGGGAAGCAGAGTGGTCTTGGTGGAGGATGTGGGGTAAGCAGAATGGGGTAGAAAGAAGAACAGGGCATTGCCTGGTGAGTAGGACATCTCCCCTCTGATGCCTTCACGCTATTTGACCTGAGTCAGTGGTTAGCTTTCCTGGCTTTCACACTCCTGATCTGTAGAATGGCAGAGTTAACAATGCCTGCCTCAGTGCTTTCTCTCAAGGATAGATTGAGATAATATGCAACTGTTGAGTAAATCATTAGGTAGTAGCACACATAACAACTTTCGTTCTTTGTAAGAGTGGGTGGGACTGTGCCAGCTCAGGTCCCTCCAGTCCTAGAGCTTCCTGAATGGACCAGTTTCAGTCAGTAACATTCAAACACATGGAAAATAATGTGAGCATGAAAGCTAATAACCAGATCAAAAACGACAGGCACGAGGAAGGAGGCCAGCCTGGGAAATGTGTTATGAGCTGATCAGAAAGGAGAAAAGAAATAAAGTCATTAGCTTAATTAAGGGACAGGAGGGAATGATGAAACACATCTCCAGCAAAACCAAATTAAGCATTTAGAAGATATTAAAAATGCATTTGAACTCCACTGGTGCTGCAGTTCTAATAACATTTTCTGGGGCTGTAGTCAGCTATCAAGTCAGTCTGAGATCAAGAAAAGGTACCATTTCTCACTGTCTCAGGTTCCTGCCACCATCAAACCTTTCCCCAATTAAACCTTCTGACTTCTTGCTTCCTTCTGTATACTTCTAGTCACTCTTTCCCAAGATCACCTTGGGTCAGCATATTACTGGCACAAACTTTCTACTTTTGACTAATCTGACTGGTATTCCTGTATTCTCTGGATCTTGATTTCTTTAAAATTTTGTATTCCCATTTTGAAGAGAATCTAAAAGATTTAACATGATCATATTCTGGATCATTAAGATAACTTCTATATATGATTCAGTATTCAGTAGTATCAGTACTACTAGTTATAATATGGACAGTTGTGTCAGACACTCAGCATTTACTGAACATTTACTATGTGCTAGGCACTATTCTGGGGCTTCTCCAGTGGCTCAGCAGAAAAGAATCCTCCTGCAATTAAGATCCCTGGAGAAGGACATGGCAGCCCACTCCAATATTCTTGCCTAGAGAATCTGGGGAGCCTGATGGGCTGCAGTCAATAGGGTTGCAAAGAGCTGACCACAACTGAAGCAACTTGGCACCCACACAGGCACTATTTTACACACACAATGTATCTTCAGTTCGGTTGAGTCACAGAGTAGTGTTCATCTCTTTGCGACCCCATGGACTGCAGCACGCCAGGCTTCCCTGTCTATCACCAACTCCCAGAGCTTGCTCAAACTCATGTCCATCGAGTTGGACATCCAACCATCTCATCTTCTGTTGTCCCCTTCTCCTCCTGCCTTCAATCTTTTCCAGCATCAAGGTCTTTTCCAGTGAGTCAGTTCTTCACATTAGGTGGCCAAAGTATTGGAGTTTCAGCTTCAGCATCAGTGCTTCCAGTGAATATTCAGGACTGATTTCCTTTAGGATTGACTGATTTGATCTTCTTGCAGTCCAAGGGACTCTTAAGAGTCTTCTCCAACACCATAGTTCAAAAGTACCAACTCTTGGGCACTCAGCTTTCTTTATACTCCAACTTTCACATCCATACCCCTGGAGGAGGAAATGGCAACCCGCTCAGTGTTCTTCCTTGGAAAATCCCATGGACAGAGGAGCCTGGTGGACTACAGTCTCAAAAGAGTCAGACACAACTGAGTGACTGACAAACACACATCCATACATAATTACAGGAAAAACCATAGCTTTGGTAGGATGGACATTTGTTGGCAAAGTAATGTCTCTGCTTTTTAATATGCTGTCTAGTTTGGTCATAGCTTTTCTTTCAAGGAACAAGAGTCTTTTAATTTCATGGCTGAAATCACCCACTGCAGTGATTTTGGAGCCCCCAAAATAGAGTCTGTCACTATTTCCATTGTTTTCCCATCTATTTGCCATGAAGTGATGGGACCAGGTGCTATGATCTTAGTTCTTTGAATGTTGACTTTTAAGCCAACTTTTTCACTCTCCTCTTTCACTTTCATCAAGAGGCTTTTTAGTTCTTCACTTTCTGCCATAAGGGTGGTGTCATCTGCATATCTGAGGTTATTGATGTTTCTCCCAACAATCTTGATTCCAACTTGTGCTTCACCTAGTCTGGCATTTTGCATGCTGTACCCTGCATATAAGTTATATAAGCAGGGTGACAATATACAGCCTTGATGTACTCTTTTTCCAATTTGGAACAAGTCTATTGTTCCATGTCCACTTTCAGCTGTTGCTTCTTGACCTGCATACAGATTTCTCAGGAGGCAGGTAAAGTGATCTGGTATTTCCATCTCTTGAAGAATTTTCCACAGTTTGTTGTGATCCACATAGTCAAAGGCTTTAGCGTAGTCAACAAAGCAGAAGTGGATATTTTTCTAGAACTCTCTTGCTTTTTTGATGATCCATGGATGTTGGCAATTTGATCTCTTGTTCCTCTGCCTTTTCTAAAACCAGCTTGAACATCTGGAAGTTCTTGGTTCTTGTACTATTGAAGCCTGGCTTGGAGAATTTTGAGCATTACTTTATTAGTGTGTAATCAAACTACCACAATTGTGTGGTGGTTTGAACATTCTTTGGCATTGCCTTTCTTTGGGATTGGAATGAAAGTTGACCTTTTCCAGTCCTGTGGCCACTGATGAGTTTTCCATATTTGCTGGCATATTGAATGTAACACTTCAACAGCATTATCTTTTAAGATTTGAAGTAGCTCAAATGGAATTCCATCACCTCCACTAGCTTTGTTCATAGTGATGCTTCCTAAGGCCCACTTGACTTCACACCCCAGAATATCTGGCTGTAGGTGAGTGATCACATCACCATTGTTATCTGGGTCATGAAGATCTTTTTTGTCTAGTTCTTCTGTGTATTCTTGCCACCTCTTCTTAATATCTTCTGCTTCTGTTAGGTCCATACCATTTCTGTCCTTTATTGTGCCCATCTTTGCATGAAATGTTCCCTTGGTATCTCTGTTTTTCTTGAAGAGATCTCTAGCCTTTCCTATTCTATTGTTTTCCCTTATTTCTTTGCATGGATCACTGAGGAAAGCTTTCTTATTTCTCCTTGCTATTCTCTGAAACTCTGCAATCAAATGGGTATATCTTTCCTTTTCTCCTTTGCCTTTTTCTTCTCTTCTCAGCTATTTGTAATGTCTCCTCCAACAACCATTTTGCTTTTTTGCATTTCTTTTTCTTGAGGATGATCTTGATCACTGCTTCATTTTCCAAGCCATGAACCTCTGTCCATAGTTCTTCAGGGAGTCTGCCTATCAGATCTAATCCCTTGAATCTATTTGTCACTTCAACTATATAATCATAAGGAATTTGATTTAGATCATACCTGAATGGTCTAGTGGTTTTCCCTACCTGCTTCAATTTAAGTCTGAATTTGGCAATAAGGAGTTCATGATCTGATCCACAGTCAGCTCCCGGTCTTGTTTTTGCTGACTGTATAGAGCTTCTCCATCTTTGGCTGCAAAGAATATAATCAATCTGATTTTGGTGTTGACCATCTGGTGATGTCCATGTGTAGAGTCTTCTCTTGTGTTGTTGGAAGAGGGTGTTTGCTATGACCATTGTGTTCTCTTTGCAAAAGTCTGTTAACTTCTGCCTTGCTTCATTTTGTACTCCGAGGCCAAACTTTTCTATTATTCCAGGTATCTCTTGACTTCCTACATTTGCATTCTAGTCTCCTATGGTGAAAAGGATTTTTTTTTTTTTTTTTGGTGTTAGTTCTAGAAAGTCTTGTAGGTTCATAGAACTGTCAGCTTCAGCTTCTTTGGCATTAGGTATTGGGGCATAGACTTGGATTACTGTGATACTGAATGGTTTGCCTTGGAGTGGAACAGATATCATGCTGTCATTTTTGAGATTGCATCCAAGTACTGCATTTCGGACTCTTTCATTGACTGTGAGGGCTGCTCCATTTCTTCTAAGGGGTTCTTGCCCACATTAGTAGATATAATGGTCATCTGAATTAAATTTGCCCATTCCAGTCCGTTTTAGTTCACGGATTCCTCAGAATGTCGATGTTCACTCTTGCCATCTCCTGTTTGACCACTTCCAATTTCCCTTGGTTCATGGACCTAACATTTCAGGTTCCTATGCAATATTGTTCTTTATAGCATTGGACTTTTCTTCCATCACCAGTCACATCCACAACTGGTATCTTAGGTCATTTACTATTCGATTTTTGAGAATTTTAAAATATTTTTATTACTGTTACAGATGAAAAAATGGAGGCATTAGTATTTCTGCTATTATCATCTTATATAAAGAAAAACAGTGTGTGAAATTATCGGAAGCTAATGAGAATGGAATTGAGGTATCCTTAATATATATCATATATCTGCTTATATAGTGATTTAAATAGAGGAAAATGATAGGAGCAGATGGTAAAATGGACACGACAAGCTCAAAAAACTTTGGCTCCATGAAAAGCAGTCAGATATTTGTATAATCCATCATCAAAACTATCAATAAGTCCCATTATTTCTATTCCCAAAAGATATCCTAGTCATCTACCTCTGTTCATATCCATGTATAAATAATTCCCCAGTGGATGTAGCAGTTCAGAGGAATACAGATCCTTGTGGGATCCATGGTGTGAGGGGCTTGGAAAAACTTCATGGGTCTTGATCTGGGCCTTGAAGTCTGAACTGGATTTGAAAGCATTCTTAGGGGGAATTCCAGACACAGACATCTCATGAGCAGGGAGTGGGAATGAGGGGAACAGACTTGGGGTAAAGGGAGGGTTATGAGGCTTCAAAATCTTCTCAAGCTGAAGAACTCAAAAAAGATTTGTTTTGACAAGAGGCAGAGAGTTAGACTTTAAGCATGAATGGATGCTGAAACACAGGTCATGGCATGAGCCTGACTCTTCCTCTCTCCACCCAGAAGCTTGGCCCTCTTCAGTGTCAGCTTTACTCTCATGCAAGCACTTCTTACCAGATGGCCCCCAGAAACAATAGGCTTATGCTCTCCTAGCTAAGCAACCTGAGGGCAAAGTGTCTCTCCATGCCAGTGACTCCCAAAGAGCCCCTAGAATCTTAGCTGAGTTAGCTGACTTGAGTCGCATCTCCATTCTCAAATTGATCCCAGGGCCCATGGGGAATAGTCTTATTGGTAAGGACTGGGTCATGGATCCCCTTTGAAGGTGGGAGATGAGACCCCACATAGACCAATGGGCGAAATATGAAGAAGGGGTTGTTTTCCCGAGGAAAACTGAGGTTTTGTCACCAGAGAGGGAAGATGGATGCTGGGAATGGAAAAAGATATATTTCTACCATGGAAGCCAATCACAGTGCAGAGATGGTTTGACATTTTTTTCTGAAATTTTTGGCCAGCCTGGCAAGTATATGTTCTGAAAACCAAGGGAAACGCCAAATGTAACCTCAGGGTGGAGAAGAATTTATGATAAAAACACCCCCAACAGAGCAGGCTGTCTGTCCCAGACTCAGCAAATGAAGCTCAGCTTAACTGCTTACAGTCTTGGATGAACTTCTAACTCTTTAGCCCTAGGAGAGAAAAAATTGCATAGACAACTTCCTTTCTCTCCTTGGCATGCTGAGCCTCAGAGAAAGTTATTTAACCTCTCTCAGCAGTGATTCCCCAGCTATAAAAATAGGATGACGATCCTTACCCATTTAGGACTGCACACAGAGCTGGAGAGAGAGCAGGATCTATAACAAAGATTTTCCAGGCTGTGGGCTGGACAGCAGTTTAGAAATGTGGCATTAGGACTTCGGAGTCTTCACAGATTTAGTCATCTGAAGGATTTAGAGAAACCTTTTCTCCAACTCTCAAAATGCTTGGCAATGTTCTTTCCTAATTTTGGTGTTAATGAGAAAATGAGATTTCCTGAAAACATGCCTTATCTGTTGGCATTTGTACCTCCTGTGAATCCAAGCCATGATGGCAATGGCAAAATCTGAGGACTACCTAAACTGGCAGTAGTGTCCTGGGGCAGGGGGGTTAAGTGCCCTAGAAAGGTTCTCCTATGCCAGACATGAGTGATGGAGAGGTGAACATATGTCTATTCTTGATGAGCTCAGAATCTAATAAAGGAAGGAGGGAGAGGTGAGCTAGAAAGAGAGAGAAGGAGAGAAATGGAGGGAACATAAATAATTTTCAAACAAGAATAGGAGTTGGCAAACTAAGACCCACAGACCCAATCTGGCCCACTGTCAACCTGTTTTTATATGGCCCACGAACCTCTTTTAAATGGTTGAAAAAATAAAAAGAATAATATTGTGTGACAGGTGAACACTGCATGAAATTCGAATTTCAGTGCTCATAATTAAGTTTTATTAGCATACAGCCCTAATCTTTCATTTATATAATAACTGTAGCTGATGTTGTATTTCAACAGCAGAACTGAGTAGCTAAGACAGAGAGTGCATGACTCACAAAGCTAGAAAGATTTTACAGAAAGAGCTTACTGTCTCCTATTCTAGAGAAACAAGCTTTGTTTCAATAAAAGAATTGATATAAGAAGAAAGCCCAAGGAGAGACAGCTTCAAAGTAACATGCATTCGATTTGGGTCTTGAAGATGGGTAGGATTCTAATAGGAAGAGATAAAGTGAGGTGCCATTAACCTAGAAGTCTGTAACCCCTTATTATAGATGAGAACCAGGTTGAGGGGTGGAGCTGAAATTTCAAGTCAAGTCTGACTTACTTCATAGCTCAGCTGTTTCTGAGTTTCCCTTTCTAGCAGTTATAAAGCTTAAAATGACTGGGTACAAACTCAAAAGAGGCCTGACTACCTTCTTAAGGAATCCAACTAATTCTGCACCTAGTGGGCTGCCATCTAAAGCTTGTGAGTTGGAAAGTCATATGAGTCAAGCCATGATTATAGAATGATTGTCAGCAGTTGCACACAGGGTAAGTTGAAAAGAAGAGGGGAATGATACTGAGTACGACAGTGCATGGTGTTGTGAAGAGTCAGATACAGCTGGCAACTGAGCAATGAACAAAGAACAGTTAGGAGACCAAGCCTGGAGTCTGGGTCAGAGATAACGAGAATTTCATCAAGGATCGAGGGAGTGGGGTCAGTGGGAGACATTGAGCAAAGATAGAAGTTACAAATCTGCCAATAGGTACAGGAGGAGGAATAAAGATGACTTCCTGGATTTGAGTCTGGAATGATGGAGGTGGTGGAGAAGGACGAGGCTGGCTATGGAAAATGATGAGTTCCACTCAGCTTGTGCCATTTGGAGAGATGGCAGGGTATCCAGTGGAGCGAACTAGCTGACTGTGCCTAGCTCACAAGTAGGCTGCTTTGACCTGGATGGCAGTGGGGTAGAGAGGCAGAAAGAGATATCAGAAACAAGGAAGGGGAAAACTATGCATGTGTGAGGAAAAGAGGGGGCTGAAGCTGGGACCACTTGCAATGTAGGATCCAGAGCAAGAGTGACAAGCCTAAAAATATACGGCAGTTGCTAATGGGTAAGGTAGGCCAGTAGTGAAGCTAAAAGCTCATGCCCCATCTAAAGGGGGTGGCAGTGTCTTAGTTTGAGGAGATATACATGCCACATCTCTAGACATGACTTTCCAAGAGAAAGTGAAATATTGGATATGTATTTGCAATCTTTTTATTTTTAAATGTTGGCAAGAACTTCAGTTTTATTTATTTAAATTCAGTTTTATATATTTTAATTAATAAAGGAAAAACACTGAAGAAGTGAGTCAAACATTTACAGAGGGCTAGATCCAGTATGCCGGAGAAGGCACTGGCACCCCACTCCAGTACTCTTGCCTGGAAAATCCCATGGATGGAGGAGTCTAGTAGGCTGCAGTCCATGGGGTCGCTAAGAGTCGTGTCACTTTCCTTTTCCCTTTCATGCATTGGAGAAGGAAATGGCAACCCACTCCAGTGTTCTTGCCTGGAGAATCCCAGGGACGGGAGGAGCCTGGTGGGCTGCCGGTCTGTGGGGTCGCAGAGTCGGAAACGACTGAAGCGACTTAGCAGTAGCAATAGATCCAGTATGCAGGCCACTAGTCTGCAGTCTTTTACCTAAGAATATGCAAACAGTTTGAAACTGTTTGGGGTTCTGTCTCCAATCTCTCCTGAATCACTCTCTTGAAGCCCTTCCAACCTTTCCTCTGGGGACTTTTCTAGCCTATATCCAAAACAGCAGCATTTGTGCTGGTGACAGCCTTTGGCTGAGATGACATGTTTCTTATGTGCTCCATATTCAAGTCACAATAATCAAATGCGAGAAGAAACAAATCCAACAACAACAAAGACCAACTCACACAAAGACAAAGAATGTGTTTGTCCATGACAATGATAGAATAAAAGGGAAAATCCCTTGGGGATTCTGGCTATTCTCCTGGCCTTCAGGAAAAATCCAGACAATACCCAGAGGCAGAGATGTCTGGCTGCACTGGGAGGGAAGATTGCAGTGAGCAATCCTGAAAGGCCTTGAAGGAAAGCATCAGGGTCACCATTTGGCTCTTGATAGTTTGAAGATGAATGAATGTGAGCTTTCTGCTGGAAGACTGCCCTACTGTCTCCCCAGGAGCCCTGCATCTGAGAGGAAGAATTCTCATCATGAAATGTATTGGGCAGGTGTTCCTTCTATCTTGAGCTTCTCTGGATGGTCAACTACACCTCAAAAGATCACTTAGTTTTCAGGAACTCATCAAACACCCTTTTTCCTGCTCAGAAGCATGGTTACATAAATTCAGCAAACCTGAAGGCAGTACCTAACATATTCTCAGCCTGGTACTAAGGACTGTTTGACACATGAGGTGGGGAGCAAGTGCAGCCCTTCTTTCTCTTCAAAGGGCAGAAGAGATATGTGAGCAGAGACATATCTATTCCAGTTTGTGCCCGGGGCCTTGAAGAAGGTGAGATCAGCCTGGCTGGGGAGTTGAGAAGGGTTTCCTATTGAAGAGTATTAAAAGCAATGACACATCTTAGCCTTCTTAAAATAACACTGCTGTTTACATTGTTGCATTTTGGACTTGCTTGGTACCTGTCATCTTTCCTTCTCTCCTATTTCTCCTTCTATGGAATGGGAATATTTGTCCTATGCCTGTCCTGCCACTGAATTTTGGAAGCTCAATTGTTTGATGTCACATCATCAGATTCACATCTGGAGAAGGACTAGCCTCACCTTTGGGGCAAGAAGAACATACTTTGAGTCTTACCCACATTCGATACAGATGAGACTTTGGACTTCACATATTTAAGTTGATACTGGAATGAGTTAAATCTTTTGGGGCATGCATTCCTCTTGGGATGAAATAAATGTATTTTGCATATGAGAACATAAATTTGGGGGTGAGCAGAGGTGTAATGCTATGGTCTGAATATCTGTATCCACTCAAAATTCTATGTTAAAACCCAAGCCCTAAAATTAGCAATATTAGTAGGTGGGGACTTTGGGAAGTGATTACATCATGCAGATGGGAACTTCATGAATGGGATTAATACTTCTTCAGAGATCCTTAGCCTTTTCCATCATGTGAGGACTAAAAATTCTGTGATCTGGATAAAGGGCTCTCCCTCAACCATGTTGGCATCTTGAGCTTTGACTTACAGCTTCCAGAACTGTTAGAAATAAATCACTGTTGTTTACAAGTCATTGAGCCTATGGTATTTTGTTACAGTAGCCATAATGGTGTAAAATAGACATCACAGAGCACATCTGCCTTGCCCTTTCTGAAGGCTCATCAAACACGCCCTGGTAGAGCCAGGCCTTCTCCTGGTATTGTTTGGATTGTCCTTTGAATGAATAAACAAAGGACCAAGTCACTGGCTGCTAAGAGCAGTGTGCAGAACCAAAAGAGACATAAAAGATCTAGGAAAAATAATGTGATTGACAATAAAATAGATAGTCAAGTTTGAACATCAATGTAAAGAAACGCTTTAAAAAGTAGGAAGTGATAGGATGAAAATGAGCAAGATAAGAGATCAGAAGAGGGAAGTCAAGTTCAGAGAGGAATGGGAGTAGATACCTGAGAGACAGTAGCAAGGGCTTTCTATATACCCATGTGACCTCAGCCAAGGACTGAGCAATAAATTATCTGATGAGTGTTTTCATGAAGATAATCTGCACATATTGAGTGCAGTATATTGAATGTATATTGAATATGCTGCACTCAATATGTGCACCATTATCTTGTTGCAAAGAGTTGGACATGACTTAATGACTAAACTGAACTGAACTGAATCTGCACATATACCCATCACTGTAGTGTTGAAGATGTATTGAGTAGCTGGGGCTTGGAAAATTAACTCTAAAATATGACTTTGGGAGACAAAGATATCACACAAAAAAGAAAATTATAAGTCAATGTCACAGATAAATACAGATGCAAAAATTTTCAACAAAATATTAGCAAACTGAATCCAACAATATATTAAAAGAATGATACACCATGATTAAGTGGGATTTACTTTAGGAATGTGAGGGTGCTTCAATACTCACAAATCATTCAATGTAACACACGACATTGACAAAGTGAAGATAAAAGGCATATGATCATCCCAATAGACATAGAAAATTTGACAAATTTCTATAAATTTGACAAAATTCAACATTTATTTATGATAAAGACTCTCCAGAAAATGGGTAGAGCAGGAACATACTTCAGCATTATAAAGGCCATATATGATAAGCCCAGCTAGCATCATATTCAATGATGAAAAGCTGAAAGCATTTCTGTTATGATCAGGAACAAAACAAGGATGCCTACTCTCTTCACTTTTATTCAACATAATATTGGAAGACCCAGCCACAGCAATCAGACAAGAAAAAGAAATAAAAGGAGCCCAAATCTGAAAGGATGAGAAAAGTAAAATGGTCACTGTTGGCAGATAACATCATATTCTACATAGAAAATCCTAAAGATGCTACCAGAAAACTGCTTAAGCTCATCAATGAATTTGGTTAAGTTGCAAGATATAAAATCAATACACAGTAGTAATCTGTTGTACTGTTCATGGGGTTCTCAAGGCAAGAATACTGAAGGGGTTTGCCATTCCCTTCTCCAGTGAACTACATTTTTTCAGAACTCTCCACCATGACCTGTCTGTCTTGGGTGGCCCTACACAACATGTCTCATAGTTTCATTGAGTTAGACAAGGCTGTGGTCCATGTGATCAGTTTGATTAGTTTTCTGTGATTGTGGTTTTCATTCTGTCTGCCCTTTGACAGATAAGGATAAGAAGTTTATGGAAGCTTCCTGATGGGAGAGACTGAATGTGGGGGAAACTGGGTCTTGCTCTGATGGGTAGGGCCATGCTCAGTAAATCTTTAATACAATTTTCTGTTGGTGGGTGGGGCTGTGTTCCCTCCCTGTTGTTTGACCTGAGACCAAACTATGGTGGAGGTATGAAGAAAATGGCAACCTCCTCCATAAGGTCCCGTGCACACACTGCCCCACTCAGTGCCCCTGACCCTGCAGCAGGCCACCACTGACCCACGCCTGCACCAGAGACTCCTGGACACTAACAGGCAAGTCTGGGTCAGTTTCTTGTGGAGTCACTGCTCCTTTCACCTGGGTCCTGGTGTGCACAAGGTTTTATTTGTGCCGTCCAAGAGTCTGTTTCCGCTGTCCTATATAAGTTCTGGAGGCTCTATGGTGGGGTTAACGGCAACCACCTCCAAGAGGGCTAATGCCACACCCAGGTCTGTCGCACCCAGAGCCAATGCTCCTGCGGCAGTCCACTGCTGACCCATACAGGAGTCACTCAAACACTCAAAGGCAGGTCTGGCTCAGTCTCTGTGGGGTCTCCTGGTGCACACAAGGTTTTGTTTGAGCCCTCTGAGTGTCTCTGGTGGGTATGGGGCTTGATTCTAAGCACGATTTCGCCCATGCTTCTGTCTTGCTGGGGCTTCTCCTTTGCCCTCGGACATGGGTATCTTTTTCTGGTGGGATCCAACATTTTCCTGTTGATGGTTGTTGAGCAGCGAGTTGTAATTTTGGAGTTCTCTCAGGAGAAGATGAGTGCACACCCTTCTACTCTGCCATTTCCCTTATTGAACAGTATGAAACAGTATGAAAAGGCAAAAAGATATGACACTGAAAGATGAACTCTCCAAGTCAGTAAGTGCCCAATATGCTACTGGAGAAGAGTGGAGAAATAACTCTAGAAAGAATGAAGAGACAGAGCCAAAGCAAAAACAATGCCCAGTTGTTGATATGACTGGTGATGGAAGTAAAGTCCAACATTGCATAGGAACCTGGAATGTTAGGTCCATGAATCAAGGGAAATTGGAAGTGGTCAAACAGGAGATGGCAAGAGTGAAAGTCAACAGTTTAGAAATCAGTGTACTAAAATGGACTGGAATGGATGAATTTAATTCAGATGACCATTATATCTACTAATGTGGGCAAGAATCCCTTAGAAGAAATGGAATAGCCCTCATAGTCAACAAAAGAGCCCAAAATGCAGTACTCAGGTGCAATTTCGAAAACGACAGAATGATATCTGTTCCTGTCCTAGGCAAACCATTCAATATCACAGTAATCCAAGTCTATGTCCCAATACCTAATGCCAAAGAAGCTGAAGTTGAATGGTTCTATGAAGACCTACAAGACCTTCTAGAGCTAACATCCCAAAAAGATGTCCTTTTCATTATAGGGGACTGGAATGAAAAAGTAGGAAGTCAAAAGATACCTGGAATAACAAGCAAGTTTTGCCTTGGAGTACAAAATGAAGCAAGGCAAAGGCTAACAGAATTTTGCCAAGAGAACACCCTGGTAATGGAAAATACCCTCTTCCAACCTCACAAGAGAAGACTCTACACATGGACATCACCAGATGGCCAATACCAAAATCAGATTGATTATGTTCTTTGCCCCCAAAGAAGCTCTAAATAGTCAGCCAAAACAAGACTGGGAGCTGACTGTGGATCAGATCATGAGCTGCTTATTGAAAAAATCAGACTTAAACTGAAGAAAGTGAGGAAAATCACTAAATCATTCTTGTATGATCTAAATAAAATCCCTTACAATTATACAATGAAAGTGACAAATAGATGTAAGGGATTAGATCTGAAAGAGTGCCTGGAGAACTATGGACAGAGGTTTGTGACATTGTATAGGAGGGAGTGATCAAGACCATCTATAAGAAAAAGAAATGAAAAGGCAAAGTGGTTTTCTGAGGAGACATTACAAATAGCTGAGGAAAGAAGACAAGTGAAAGGAAAAGGAGAAAAGGAAAGATATACCCATTTGAATGCAGAGTTCTAAAGAATATCAAGGAGAGATAAGAAAGCCTTCCTCAGTGATCAATGCAAAGAAATAGAGGAAAACAACAGAATGGGGAAGACTAGAGATCTCTTCAAGAAAATTAGAGACACCAAGGGAACATTTCATGCAAAGATGGGCACAATAAAGGACAGAAATGGTATGGACCTAACAGAAGCAGAAGATATTAAGAAGAGGTGGCAAGAATACACAGAAGAACTGTACAAAAAAGATCTTCATGACCAAGATAATCACGATGGTGTGACCACTGACCTACAACCAGACATTCTGGAGTGTGAAGTCAATTAGGCCTTAGAAGCATCACTATGAACAAAGCTAGTGGAGGTGATGGAATTCTGTTTAAGCTATTTCAAATCCTAAAAGGATGATGCTGTTAAAGTGCTGCACTCAATTTGCCAGCAAATTTGGAAAACTCAGCAGTGGCCACAGGATTGGATAAGGTCAGATTTCATTACAATCCCGAAGAAAGGCAATGTCAAAGAATGTTCAAACTACCGCGCAATTGCACTCATCTCACACACTAACAGAGTAATGCTCAAAATTCTCCAAGCCAGGCTTCAACAGTATGTAAACTGTGAACTTCCAGATGTTCAAGCTGGATTTAGAAAAGGCAGAGGAATCAGAAATCAAATTGCCAACATCTACTGGATCGTTGAAAAAGCAAGTGAGTTCCAGACAAACATCTACTTCTGTTTGTTGACTACACCAAAGCCTTTGACTGTGTGAATCACAACAAACTGTGGAAAATTCTTCAAGAGATGGGAATACCAGATCACTTTACCTGCCTTCTGAGAAATCTGTATGCAGGTCAATAAGCAACAGTTGGAAGTGGACACGGAACAATAGACTGGTTCCAAATCGGGAAAGGATACATCAAGGCTGTATATTGCCACCCTGCTTATTTAACTTATATGCAGAGTATATCATGTGAAATGCTGGGCTGGGTGAAGCACAAGCTGGAATCAAGATTGCTGGGAAAAATATCAATAACCTCAGATTTGCTGATGACACCATCTTTATTACAGAAAGAGAAGGAGAACTAAAGAGCCTCTTAATGAAAGTGGAAGAGGAGGTGAAAAAGTTGGCTTAAAACTCAATATTCAGAAAGCTAAGATCATGGCATCCAGTCGCATCACTTCATGGCAAATAGATGGAGAAGCAATGGAAACAGAGAGACACTTTATTTGCGGGGGCTCCAAAATCACTGTAGAGGGTGACTTTAGCCATGAAGTTAAAAGATGCTTGTTCTTTGGAAGAAAAGCTATGACCAACCTAGACAGCATATTCAAAAGCAGAGACATTACTTTGCCAACAAAGGTCCATATAGTCAAACCTCTGGTTTTTCCTATAGTCATGTATGGATGTGAGAGTTGGACTATAAAGAAAGCTGAGAGCACCAAAGAATTGATGTTTTGAACTGTGGTGTTAGAGAAGACTCTTGAGAGTCTTTTGGACTGCAAGGAGATCAAACCAGTCAATCCTAAAGGACATCAGTCCTGTCTATTCATTGGAAGGACTGATGCTGAAGCTGAAGCTCCAGTACTATGGCCACTTAATGTAAAGAACTGACTCCTTGGAAAGACCCTGATGCTGGGAAAGATTGAAGGCAGGAGGAGAAGGGGATGACAGAGGATGAGATGGTTGGATGGCACCACCAACTCAATAGACATGAGTTTGAGCAAGCTCTGTGAGTTGGTGAAGGACAGAGAAGTGTGGTGTGCTGCAGTCCATGGGGCCACAAAGAGTGGGACACAACTGAGCAACTCCACTGAACTGAACTGAATCTGTTGTATTTCTCTACAGTAACAGTGAACTCTCAGAAAGTAAAAATTAAGGAGACAATCTCATTTACAATCACATAAAAAAATTTTAAAAATACAATATACATAGGAATAAATCGGACTAAACTATAAGACCTGTTCTTGGATACTGTAAGACACTGATGAAAGAAACTGAAGGTGACACGAAGAGATGGAAAGATAGACTCTGTTCCTGGACTGGAATAATTGATATTGTTAAAATTATCATACTACCCAAGGCAAACTACAAATTCAGTGCAATCCGACCAAAATATCAATGGTATTTTTCACAGAAATAGAACAAATAATTTTAAAATGTGTATGGAAACACAGAAGTCCCTGAATAACCAAAATAATCTTGAGGAAGAACTAGAGGTATCAGGTACCCTGACAAAAGATTGTACTGCAATGCTATAGTTATCAAAACAGTATGACATGGGTAGAAAAACAGACACATAGAGCAGTATAACAGAATAGAGAGCCTAGAAATAAACCCACACACTTATGGTCAGTTAATCTATAATACAGAAGGCACAAATAAATAATAGAAAAAGACAGTCTTTAAAAAATGGTGCTAGGAAACCTGGAGAGCCACATGTAAGAGAAGGAAATTAGAACATTTTCTCACATCGTATACAAAAATAAGCTCAAACTGGATTAAAGACCTAAATGTAAGACTGGACACCATAAAGCTCCTAGAAAAAAACATGGGCAGAACACTCATACATAAATTGTAGCCATATGTTTTGGATCTGTCTCCTAAGGCAAAGGAAACAAAGCAGAAATAAACAAATAGGACATCAGTTCAGTTCACTTCAGTCTCTCAGTCGTATCCGACTCTTTGCGACCCCATGAATCACAGCACTCCAGGCCTCCCTGTCCATCACCAACTCCCGGAGTTCACTCAGACTCACATCCATCGAGTCAGTGATGCCATCCAGCCATCTCATCCTCTGTCGTCCCCTTTTCCTCCTGTCCCCAATCCCTTCCAGCATCAGAGTCTTTTCCAATGAGTCAACTCTCTGCATGAGGTGGCCAAAGTACTGGAGTTTCAGCTTTAGCATCATTCCTTCCAAAGAAATCCCAGGGCTGATCTCCTTTAGAATGGACTGGTTGGATCTCCTTGCAGTCCAAGGGACTCTCAAGAGTCTTCTCCAACACCACAGTTCAAAAGCATCAATTCTTCAGTGCTCAGCCTTCTTCACAGTCCAACTCTCATATCCATACATGACCACTGGAAAAACCATAGCCTTGACTAGACGAACCTTTGTTGGCAAAGTAATGTCTCTGCTTTTGAATATGCTATCTAGGTTGGTCATAACTTTCCTTCCAAGGAGTAAGCGTCTTTTAATTTCATGGCTGCAGTCACCATCTGCAGTGATTTTGGAGCCCCAAAAGTAAAGTCTGACACTGTTTCCACTGTTTCCCCATCTATTTCCCATGAAGTGATGGGACCGGATGCCATGATCTTAGCCTTCTGAATGTTGAGCTTTAAGCCAAGTTTTTCACTCTCCACTTTGACTTTCATCAGAGGCTTTTTAGTTCCTCTTCACTTTCTGCCATAAGGATGGTGTCATCTGCATATCTGAGGTTATTGATATTTCTCCCGGCAATCTTGATTCCAGCTTGTGTTTCTTCCAGTCCAGCGTTTCTCATGATATACTCTGCATATAAGTTAAATAAACAGGGTGATAATATACAGCCTTGACGTACTCCTTTTCCTATTTGGAACCAGTCTGTTGTTCCATGTCCAGTTCTAACTGTTGCTTCCTGACCTGCATACTAATTTCTCAAGAGGCAGATCAGGTGGTCTGGTATTCCCATCTCTTGAAGAATTTTCCACAGTTTATTGTGATCCACACAGTCAAAGGCTTTGGCATAGTCAATAAAGCAGAAATAGATGCTTTTCTGGAACTCTCTTGCTTTTTCCATGATCCAGCAGATGTTGGCAATTTGATCTCTGGTTCCTCTGCCTTTTCTAAAACCAGCTTGAACATAGGAAGTTCACAGTTCACATATTGCTGAAGCCTGGCTTGGAGAATTTTGAGCATTACTTTACTAGCATGTGAGATGAGTGCAATTGTGTGGTAGTTTGAGCATTCTTTGGCATTGGAATGAAAACTGACCTTTTCCAGTCCTGTGGCCACTGCTGAGTTTTCCAAATTTGCTGGCATATTGAGTGCAGCACTTTCACAGCATCATCTTTTAGGATTTGAAATAGCTCAACTGGAATTCCATCACCTCCACTAGCTTTGTTTGTAGTGATGCTTTCTAAGGCCCACTTGACTTCACATTCCAGGATGTCTGGCTCTAGGTCAGTGATCACATCATTGTGATTGTCTGGGTCATGAAGATCTTTTTTGTACAGTTCTTCTGTGTATTCTTGCCATCTCTTCTTAATATCTTCTGCTTCTGTTAGGTCCATACCATTTCTGTCCTTTATTGAGCCCATCTTTGCATGAAATGTTCCCTTGGTATCTCTAATTTTCTTGAAGAGATCTCTAGTCTTTCCCATTCTGTTGTTTTCCTCTATTTGTTTGCATTGATCGCTGAAGAAGGCTTTCTTATCTCTTCTTGCATAATTAAACTTAAAATCTTTTTCACAGCAAAGAGAACCATTGACAAAACAAAAAGACAACCTATTGAATGGGATATATGATGATGAGTTGAAATATATAAACAGCTCATAAATCTCAATATATGTCATGTGCTCAGTTGTGCCTGAATCTGTGCAGTCCCCTGGACTGCAGCCTGCCATACTTCTCTGTCCATGGGATTCTCCAGGCAAGAATACTGGAGTGGGTTGCCATTTCCTTCTCCAGGGGATATTCCCAAACCAGGGATTGAACCCAGGTCTCCTGCATTGCAGGCAGATTCTTTACTGACTGAGCCACCAGAGAAGCCCATATTAAACAACGAACAATCCAATTAAAATTGAGTAGAAGATCATTACTCAGCCATTAAAAAGAATACATTTGACTCAGTTCTAATGAGGTGGATGAAACTGGAGCCTATTATACAGAGTGAAGTAAGCCAGAAGGAAAAACACCAATACAGTATACTAACGCATATATATGGAATTTAGAAAGATGGTAACGATAACCCTGTGTACAAGACAGCAAAAGAGACACTGATGTATAGAACAGGCTTATGGACTCTGTGGGAGAGGGAGAGGGTGGGAAGATTTGGGAGAATGGCATTGAAACATGTGAAATGTCATGTATGAAACGAGATGCCAGTCCAGGTTCAATGCACGATGCTGGATGCTTGGGGCTGGTGCACTGGGATGACCCAGAGGGATGGTATGGGGAGGGAGGAGGGAGGAGGGTTCAGGATTTTTTTAAAGATTAAAAGAAAAAAAAATAAATAAATAAATATAACATTGTGCAAAAAAAAAAAAAAAAAAAAAAAATTGAGTAGAAGATCTGAATAGATACTTTCCCAGAAAGACATAGAGATGGCCAACGGGCACACAAGATGCTTAACATCACTAATCATCAGAGAAATGCAGATTAAAACTACAGTGAGATGTCACCTCACATCTGTCAAAGTGGCTACTATCAAAAAGGCAACAAATAACAAATGTTGATAAGGACTTGGAGAAAAAGGAATCCTTATACACTGTTGATAAGAATGTTAACTGGTGAAGCCACTGTGCAAACAGCATGGAGGTTCCTTAAAAATACAAAATTAGAACTACTATTGTTACTAAGTCACTTCAGTCGTGTCCGACTCTGTGTGACCCCATAGATGGCAGCCCACCAGGCTCCCTCATCCCTGGGATTCTCCAAGCAAGAACACTGGAGTGGGTTGCCATTTCCTTCTCCAATTCATGAAAGTGAGAATTGAAAATGAACTCGCCCAGTCGTGTCCAACTCTTAGGGACCCCATGGACTGCAGCCCACCAGGCTCCTCCATCCATGGGATTTTCCAGGCAAGAGTACTGGAGTGGGGTGCCATCGCCTTCTCCATAGTATATGATCCAGAAATTCCACTCCTAGATATTTACCCCCAAATATGAAAGCACAAATTCAAAAGGACAAGCTTCCCAATGTTCAAAGCAGCATTATTTATATTTTTCCTGTATCTGAATTTATTTTATTTTTCTTCTTGTTTAAACTTTTTATTTTGCATTGGGGTAGTATAGCTTACTCCTTGGAAGGAAAGTTATGACCAACCTAGATAGCATATTCAAAAGCAGAGACATTACTTTGCCAACAAAAGTCCCTCTAGTCAAGGCTATGGTTTTTCCTGTGGTCAGGTATGAATGTGAGAGTTGGACTGTGAAGAAGGCTGAGCACTGAAGAATTGATGATTTTGAACTGCGGTGTTGGAGAAGACTCTTGAGAGTCCTTTGGACTGCAAGGAGATCCAACCAGTCCATTCTAAAGGAGATCAGCCCTGGGATTTCTTTGGAAGGAATGATACTAAAGCTGAAACTCCAGTACTTTGGCCACCTCATGCGAAGAGTTGACTCATTGGAAAAGACTCTGATGCTAGGAGGGATTGGGGGCAGGAGGAGAAGGGGATGACAGAGGATGAGATGGCTGGATGGCATCACGGACTCGATGGACATGAGTCTGAGTGAACTCCGGGAGTTGGTGATGGACAGGGAGGCCTGGAGTGCTGTGATTCATGGGGTCGCAAAGAGTCAGACACGACTGAGCGACTGATCTGATCTGATCTGGTAGCTGATTAACAATGTTGTGATAGTTTCAGGTGAACAGTGAGGGGCTTCAGCCATATATATAGAATGTATCCATTCTTTGCCAAACTCCCCTCCCATCCAGGCTGCCACATAACATTGAGCAGAGTTCCATGTGCTGTACAGTAGGCCCTTTTTGGTTATCTATTTAAAATATAAGTGTGTACATGACCATCCCAAACTCCCTAACTATCCCTTCCCCTTGGCAACCGTAAATTCATTTTCTAAGTCTATGAATCTCTTTCTGTTTTGTAAATAAGCTTATTTATTTTATTTCTTTTTAGATTCTGCATATAACGGGATGTCATATAGTATTTCTCCTTTTCTGACTCACTCTACTCAGTATGACATTCTTTAGGTTCATCCATGTCAAAGCAGCATTATTTATAATTGCCAAGATATGGAAGCTACCTAAGTGTCCATCAAACAGATCAGTGGACAAAAAAGAAGCTGTTTATATATACAGTGGAATATTTAGTTCAGTTCAGTTCAGTCATTCAGCCATGTCTGACTCTTTGCGACCCTATGGATGGCAACGCGCCAGGCCTCCCTGTCCATCACCAAGTCCCAGAGTTTACTCAAACTCATGTTCATCACGTCGGTGATGCCATCCAACCATCTCATTTTCTGTTGTTCCCTTCTTCTCCCACCTTTAATCTTTCTCAGCATCAGGGTCTTTTCAAATGAGTCAGTTCTTAGCATCAGGTGGCCAAAGTATTAGAGTTTCAGCTTCAACATCAGTCCTTCTAATGAATATTCAGGACTGATTTCCTTTAAGATGGACTGGTTGGATCTCCTTGAAGTCCAACGGACTCTCGAGAGTTTTCTCCAATACCACAGTTCAAAAGCATCAATTCTTTGGCGCTCAGCTTTCTGAGTCCAACTCTCATATCCATACACGATGGAATAGTACTGAGACACAAAAATGAAATTTTTGCCACTTGCAGAGCAGCCTAGAGGATATTAATGCTTAGTAAAATAAATCAGATAAGGGCAAATAAACAAAACTAGTGAATACAATAAAAAAGAAACAGATATAGAGAACAAACTAGTGGTTATAAGTGGGAAGAGGGGAGGGACAATTTAGAGGTAGAAGACTGGGAGGTAAAACTACTATGTATAAAGTAAATAGGGTACAAAGATACATTGTACTGCACAGGGAATATAGTCAATACTTTATAATAACTTGGGAGTATAATTTTTAACAATTATGACTTACTATTTTGCACACCTGAAATTTATATAATATTGTAAATCAACTCTACTTCAATAAAACTGTGACTTTGTCTTCATCCCAAGGCCAATCAATTCTTTTTTTCTAGGCATTTTTTTCCCTAATGCCTCTCTCAGTTATGGATTTAAGGAGCCTTTAAAATTGGACCACAGTATTTCAACCCAGTTAGATGGTAAATTTGATCCTTGAACTAATTACAACTAGTAGTTGTGCTAGTCTCAACCTGTGAGACATGACTGCGTAGAATTTTCCCAGTTTTGTGTTCAGTGAGGCCACAGTGGTAGCTTAAGATTAGGCATAGTGAGAGTATTTACTGACAGAAATAGGTAAACCCCACAAATGAGCCCTCCACCTCTAAAAACCCATTGTTGAAGAACATTTGCCAGTACACCACACAAATGAGTGTCAGATGGTATAATACCATGAGTTCTCTGGCTGGGCAATGGTTCTGACAGTCACCAAGTTGTTGTTTGTAGCAAAGACTCTTACTGTTTAAAAAGCTGTTCTGATAGTTACATTTTGCCCAGTTCAATGCTAGATGGTGTTGGTAGAGAGAGAGGGGAAAACAATAGAAGAAATTTAAGTCAGATAAGAAGAAGTCATTTTTAGTAGAAATGACTATTCTAGGGAATGTGATCAGTTTTTATTTGTTTTCTATTTATTTTCTTAAGGCTTCCCTGATAGCTCAGTTGGTAAATAATCTGCCCGCAATGCAGGAGACCTCAGTTTGATCCCTGGGTTGGGAAGATCCCCCTGGAGAAGGGAAAGGCTATCCACTTCAGTATTCTGGCCTGGAGAATTCTATACAGTCCATGGGGTCACAAAGAGTCGGACAATTCTGAGCCACTTTCACTATTTTCTTATTTTTCCCACTCTGATCTGAGCAACTGATTGTGCAACTAGACTGTACTTATATCTGGTAGTAAGATTTGGCAGGAAAAGTTTGGAGATAGACAATGCCAAATAACTCATGGACATCTCACAACATTTTAGGCTAGATGGGACACAAATGGGTACTAGATGCTCCATCCACATTCCTCTTCAGGTCAACATATCTATCTACCAGTTTCTGGGAATGTCAGCTTCACCGGCTCATAGGTGCAACTCTTACTGGTAGTTGTCCTCTGGAATGAGGAACTACCTTTGCTCTCCCAGGAGGCAACCCACAGCCACTGACTGGCTGATGCAAAATGCCAACATCTTGTCTCAACTGGAACGACTCTGAAGAACCATCCCTGCTCCAGAATTAGGATTAGCTGAGTCCTCAGCTGAAGCATCACTTCCCTCTCTTCAATACATTTTTCATACTTTCCTATGTGTTATTCTTCCAAGAGCACTCTCTGATCAACCTCTGAACACAATGGCCCTTTGTTCCCATGGGACCAAGTTTAAAACAAAATCCTACCATACACAAAAATAACCTTAAAATAGATAAAGACTTAAAGGTAAGACCAGAAACTATAAAGCTCCTAAATGATAACACAGAAAGCACACTCCTTGACATAAATCACAGCAAGATCCTCTGTAACCCACCTCCTAGAATAATCAAAACAGAAACAAGGAAGTTGGACCTAGTTAAACTTAAAATCTTTTGCATAGTAAAGGAAACTATAACTAACGTAAAAAGAAAACCCTCAGAATGTGAGAAAAATAATAGCAAATGAATCAACTGACAAAGGATTAATCTTCAAAATATACAAGTAGCTCATATAACTCAATACCAGAAAAACAAACAACTCAATCAAAAAGTGGGCAGAAGACCTAAACAAACATTCCTCCAAAGAAAACATACAGATGGGTAATAGATACATGAAAAGATGCTGAACATTCAGTTCAGTTCAGTTCAGTCACTCAGTCGTGTCCGACGCTTTGCGACCCCATGAATCGCAGCACGCCAGGCCTCCCTGTCCATCACCAATTCCTGGAGTTCACTCAAACTCACGTCCATCGAGTCGGTGATGCCATCCAGCCATCTCATCCTCTGTCGTCCCCTTCTCCTCCTGCCCCCAATCCCTCCCAGCATCAGAGTCTTTTCCAATGAGTCAACTCTTTGCATGAGGTGGCCAAAGTACTGGAGTTTCAGCTTTAGCATCATTCCTTCCAAAGAACACCCAGGGCTGATCTCCTTTAGAATGGACTGGTTGGATCTCCTTGCAGTCCAAGGGACTCTCAAGAGTCTTCTCCAATACCACAGTTAAAAAGCATCAATTCTTTGGCACTCAGCTTTCTTCACAGTCCAACTCTCACATCCATACATGACTACTGGAAAAACCATAGCCTTGATTAGACGGACCTTTGTTGGCAAAGTAATGTCTCTGCTTTTGAATATGCAATCTAGGTTGGTCATAACTTTCCTTCCAAGGAGTAAGCGTCTTTTAATTTCATGGCTGCAGTCACCATCTGCAGTGATTTTGGAGCCCCAAAAATAAAGTCTGACACTGTTTCCACTGTTTCCCCGTAGAGAAATGCAAATCAAAACAACAATGAGGTATCACCTCACATGGGTCAGAATGGCCATTATCAATAACTCTACAAACAATAAATTTTGGAGAGGATGTGGAGGAAGGGGAACTCTCTTGCACTGTTGATGGAAATGTAGATTGATACAGGCACTGTGGAGAACGTTAAGAGATTCCTTAAAAAACTAGGAATAAAACTTCCTTATGACCCAACAATCCCACTACTGGGCATATATCCTGAAGAACCCATAACCGAAAAAGATACATGCACCTCAATGTTCATTGCAGCACCATTTACAATAGCTGGGACATGGAAGCAACTTAGATGTCCATAGACAGATGGATGAATAAAGAAGTGGTACATACATACAATGGGATATTACTCAGCAATAAAAAGGAATGCATGTGAGTCAGTTCTAATGAAATGGATGAACCTAGAGCCTATTATACAGAGTGAAATAAGTCAGAAAGGGAAATATATATATATTAACACATATATATATGGAAGCTGGAAAGATGGCACTGACGATCCTATTTGCAGGGCAGCAGTGGAGATGCTGACGCGGAGAACAGACCTGTGGGCACAGAGGAGAAAGGAGAGGGAGGGACGAATTGAAAGAGCAACACTGAAACACATTCATTGACATATATAAAGTAGACAGCCAGTGGGGATCTGCTTTATGACACAGGGAGCTCAAACCTGGTGCTCTGTGACAGCCTAGAAGGGTGGGAGGTGCAAGGGAGGCTCAAGAGGGAGGGGACATATGTGTACCCATGACTGACTCATGTTGATGTATAGCAGAAATTAGTACAATATTGCAAAGCAATTATCTGCCAATTAAAAATTAAAAGAAAAAAAGCATGGTAGAAAAGTACAAAAAAAAAAAAAAATTCGCCAAGCTTTATTACTCACCTGATGCCTAAGTACTCCCCCACTGCCTCTAACCAGAGAGGTCCATCCCTGCTTCATCCTCTCACTGCAGCAAGCCACTCTTAAACTTGCTGAGAAGCTCTAATTGTTGGAAAGCCTGTCCCTAGTTTGAGTTGAAATCTACCTCTCTCTTTAAAAACAGTCTGATTTTCCAGATATACATTGTGTGACCTGGTTTGTTCTAGTTGACATTTCTTTGGACATATAAGAGGAGTGATGTACAGTCTCTGTCCCAGAGAACCTTCCTGACAGAGGAATGACAGGCTGCCAAAAGGGTTGCTATTGGGATTCAGAGAAAGGAGGGATCCCTGAAGGGTGGTGATGGGGCAGCTTCTTGGGGGAGGTATCCCTTGAACAAGGCTCACAGACATGTAGGATGTGTGCAGGCACTTGACAGAATGCTTTTCAGAGGAGATGCTGGGCATGCTCATCAACTGAAATGCACCTCTGCTGTTTCCCTGGCTTACTTTCATTTCCTCTTCATCCTCCCACAAGTTTTGACTTTCTTTTGGGATCTCAAAGCCCACATGATTAAAATTGGGGGGGGGCAACACTGTCTTGGTTTCAAAGATAAGCTTGTAACTCAGGTCTGGCCAGTCACTTTTTTTCTTCCTCTTGACCACAGTGATGGACATAGTTGATCACATGGTTATTCAACCCCAGGACTTTTATTAGAGTTGCTGGAAAGTAGATGCTCTAATTTTGTTGCAGTTGCTAGGCTATATATGAGTAATCCATGAGCCTCTGTGGACTACACCAAGAAGAAGAGAGAGTGTATTAGACGTGGTTCTCCAGAGAAACAGAACCAATAGGAGATACAGATATAGATATAGATATATAGATATAGGGGGCTTCCCCAGTGTTGCAGCAGTAAAGACTCCACCTGCAATGCAGGAGATACAGCAGACATCGGTTCAATCCCTGGGTTGCAAAAATCTCCTGGAGGAGGGCGTGGGAACCCACTCCAGTATCCTTGCCTCGAGAATCCCATGGACAGAGGACCCTTGTGGGCTACAGTCCATAGGGTTGCAAAGAGTTGGACACAACTGAAGTAACTGAGCAAGCATACATGTATATAGATACAGACATATCAGAGGAAATTTGTAATAGGAGCTGGCTCACATCATTATGGAGCCTCTAAATGTCATCTGCATTGGCTTACAGCTGCAACCTCCTTGGGAATTTACTGCTTTGCTCTCCCAAGGGGTGGCTCACAGCCAAGAAGACTCACGATCTGCCATCTGCAAAATGGAGGGCCAGGAAAATCAGCGGTCCAAAGGCCTGGAAATCGGAGGCTGGTGGTGTGTGTCCTGAACTGAGTCTGAAAGCCTGGGGACCAGGAGTGCTGATTTCTGAGGGCGGGAGTAGATGAATGTCTCTTAAGTGAGACTGAATTTGCCCTTTCACCTTTTTGTTCTGTTTGGTCCCCGGTGGACTGGATGATGCCACTCATATTGGGAAGGATCATCTGCTTTACTCAGTCCACCAATTCAAATGCTATTATCTTCTGGAAATACCCTCACAGACATACCTAGAAATAATGTTTTATTAGCTGTTTGGGCATCCCTTAGCCCAGTCAAGTTGACACATAAAAGCAACCATCACTCAGAGCTTAGCTCAGGATGGGAGTTAAAAAGAGGCAGGGAGAGAGTAAGGCAGAGAGAGTTGTATTTTTTAAATGTATTTTTAAATCTTTATCTTTATTTATTTTATTTGGATGTGCTGGGTCTTAGCTGTGGTATGTGGGGTTTGTTACCTGACCAGGGATCAGACCCAGGTCCTCTGTACTGGGAGCTCAAAGTCTTAGCTACTGAACCACCAGGGAAGTCCCAAGAGTTGTATTTTAATTTAATGATATTGTTTGATCGCTGCTTAGTCTCTATGATTGAATGAACTTGAACCCCAAATTATTTCTGTGTCGAAGGCAATTTGAATTTGATCATAAATCACTTGCAACAAAATGACACCTACTTAATGTAGTCATGAAACCAGTAGTTCAACTCTGTTCTGATATCAGAGCCCTGTACTTGCTCTTCAGCACAGAGTAGGTAAACTTTATGGCATTAGAAGGCTCTCTAAAGAAATGGGGCCTACAGTTCAGCCAGAGAAGTCTGTAAGGGCAGCTCCCTAATTCTGTTTGTGAAAGTTCAGATGTGTTTGTTCACTGACAATCTGCAATTTTAGGATGCCATCAGTTTTTATTTCCTGATTGGCCCTCTCCATCAACTCGTCTGCAGAAGTTCCACATTCCTAGATGAATTGCTTTTAGAACAAGCACCTCTTCAGGTTCATCTTCCATGAATTCTGGGAACCCAAGTAGCTTAAATGACTTCATTCCTGATGTGGATTTGAAAATGATTCATTCAAAAGTGAGCCTTAATCTACAGACCATCTTAAAATCATGAGAAATACCACATTGGGTTGACCCCTCCACTCTGTGTGTGATGTAGGTATTAAAGACATTGGGGGCTGGGTAAATCTCCAACCCATCCCTCTCCCCACCTCCCAGGATTTCAAAAACTTTGATCATTTCCTTCTCAGCCTTTATATTTCCAGAACAAAGCAGCCCATTTTGATCTATCCTTGGATGGCATTCCTGCCCCCACCTCCTTGATCATTTTCGATGTCGTCCTCCTCACTTCCTCCAGCTTCTTTATGTCTTTTAAAGGTATGCCCAGAACTGCACACAATATTTTCAGAGATCAGAGAATCAGACTTTTATCTTTACCTATTGATGTTAAAAAATTTGATCATGATAAAACAAATCATTCTAAGGAATTTGTATTGGAATCTAAGCCCAAAGTCATTCATTCCTTCCTTCACCTACTCACTGAGCTACTTGATAAGAAATTAGGAAGATACTACTATTTTTCCAGGTTTGTGGTTGGCCTTTTGGAATACCAAACAGGATGAGATATCATTCTTTTTCCTTCAGGAGTGTTTAATAGAGCTAGTAATGCAAGACCAACTTATAAGAAGCCACCAACAATAATGTCTCCCATTAGAATTTTACTTGAAACACTAAAGTGCTTTTTCACCTATTATCTCATTCAATTCTCATACGAATTGCATTTTCATAGTGAGGGGCTGAGTGTCAGGGAAGTGAGGATACTCAGGATTCATGTGTAAGTCATCTGTCTCCAAGTTCATGAGCATTTTCTCTGGACCATGACCCTCCTTTCCAATCATCACCCATGAAAGATCTCAACTCTGAAGTTCTGAGACCCAACAGTAAAGATTGAAACTCTGAAGTGAGTTACAGTCTGGGATAAATGTGAGAGTAAAAAGTTTCCATAATAGGAACACCTGTGCAAGGTGGTTTCTGAAATAGATATTTAGGGTCTTTCTGGAGTATTTTTAGTGGATCTGAAATGAGCTGAGGTTACCTTCCATATTAACTCCATTCTAGAAGAACTCTATTTCCATTGCATTGCCTGCTGTCAGTCATTTCTTCTTCAGTCAAGTACAAAATCTTGATTTTGGTTGATATATGACTCTAGCTTCTGGGTCTGGCCTCCTCAGGTAGTGCAGTGGTCAAGAATTCACCCGCCAATGCATAAGATGCAAGGGACTCAGGTTCGATCGCTGGGTAGGGAAGATCCCCTGGAGTAGGAAATGGCAACTCACTCCAGTGTTCTTGCCTGGAAAATTCCATGGATAGAGGAGCCTGGCAGCTCAAGTCCACGGGGTGGCAAAGAGTCAGTCATGACTGAGCACTCACAGCATGCAACTTCTGGGCCTAGAAGGGGACATATGGCCTGGTCTGGTCATTCAACCCACCATGATCTCCCTGCTTCTGGAATTTGTCCAGAGATGTGGGCATGAAGATCAGCCCTGTGGTTTCTGGAAAGGTTGGCAAGTTCTCTTGCTGTTGGGAGGTAAGCATGAAGTCTGAAGATAGTCACACAGAGGAAAGTGGGGTGGAGACGTGAGCTAGGTGGCTGATGAAATATATTGAGTAACAATTTACAGCCCTGAACTTTCAGTTACATGAGCCAGTGATGTCCTTTTGCATAACCTGACTTGAGTTGTGTTTCTGTAATTTGCAGCCAAAGAGAGCCTTGACTAATATTCCCATTCACTTACAAATTTCCTTCTAGCGACATAATCTTCTTTCTCTGTTTCCCTCTGAATCTACTAACCTTGCTGTCCTTCAACCATGGCTCATGAGCACTAACATATCTTTTTTTCAAATTCACTAGACTTATAGCTTCATGAGGATTGGCACCTCATCTACTTTGTACTGTGCTTAGTTGCTCAGTCATATCCGACTCTTTGCGACCCATGGACTGTAGTCTTCCAGGCTCCTCTGTCCATGGGGATTCTCCAGCCAAGAATACTGGAGTGGGTTGCCATGCCCTCATCCAGGGGATCTTCCCAACCCAGGGATCGAACCCCGGTCTCCCGTATTGCAGGCAGATTCTTTACCATCTGAGCCACCAGGGAAACTCCTTGTCTACTTTATACACCACTTAATTCCAGCAGAGTTGAGTAGTAGAATCAGCTCCATGTGGATACTGGGGACAAAGCCACATTTTCTCAGTTCTGGCTGAAAGGAATGCAGAGGTTTCAATAACCTAATATGGTATTGCAAGTAACATTACTAAAAATAGTCAAATGAAAGTACTGAAGTTTGTGGATTATCTTCTTATAACCCATGTTAAACTCAAGGTTATCCCTATAACATCTCTGTCACTAAAATTCCAAGATGCCTTCATGTATGGATTGAATAAAAGAATGTGTGTAGGACATTCTGAATAACTGAATAATCTAGAACCTTTCAAACTATGTGATGGCCTGCAGTGAGTGTTCATGACTGAGTTTCATTTTATATTTCTTGAAATCACTAATTATTTTAGTGATCTGGAGGGGTATTGTATCAACTTTGATCATGCAAACTAGAGAATATTGTGCATTTTTATCCATCTTCTGGGTCATGGGGGGAAAAGCTTGGGAATCAGGGGGTCTAATATAGTGTCTTCTGTTTCTGTTCTTTAATCTGGCTTCTGAATTACTTAAAAATTCTAGTCCACAACTTTTTTTTTCCCCAGCTACCATTTTCTATAATAGCCAAGGTATTTTTACTCCTTGTCCAGCAAATATATTATGTCTGGCCTCACTGCTTTTCATGAAAATCACTCAATCAGAAAGTCTTTATTCTTATATATTCCTATCCTGCTCATTCTTCTTCAATATCTAGGCAAATCTCACCTCTGTCATGAAGCCAAGTCCTATGTGCCAACCTGGAAAGTTTTCCCCTACACTTTAAAAAATTGTTCAATTTCTTTAAAATTTAGAAATAGTAAAATTATTATTTTTTGGTGAATAGTTCCAGGAGTTTTAACATGAGTGTGGGTTCAAGGAACTACCTCCATTATCAGGACACAGAGAAGTACCAACAAGCTACAAAACTCCTAGGCTGTTTCCTTTGTAGTCACAGCTTCTCCTACTTCAAATATCTAGAAACCATGGGGCCATCCTATGTCCCTATGACTTTCCTTTCGCAGAATGTCACATAAATGGAGTCACACAGCGTACAACCTTTGGGACTGGCTTTTTCACTCAGCATAATGCCTTTGAGATTCATCCATGTTGTTGTGTATGTCAATAGTTCATTCTTTTTGATTGCTGAGTAGTAATCCATTGTATGAATGTACACAATGTGTTTATCTATTACCTGTCTATTCCAGTTGAGCTATTTCAAATCCTAAAAGATGATGCTGTGAAAGTGCTGCACTCAATATGCCAGCAAATTTGGAAAACTCAGCAATGGCCACAGGATTGGATAAGGTCAGCTTTCATTCCAATCCCAAAGAAAGGCGATGTCAAAGAATGTTCAAACTACTACACAATTACACTTATCTCATACACTAACAAAGTAATGCTCAAAATTCTCCAAGCCAGGCTTCAACAATATGAACCAAGAACTTCCAGATGTTCAAGCTGGATTTAGAAGAGGCAGAGAGCCAGAGATTAAGTTGCCAACATCTGTTGGGTCATCAAAAAGCAAGACAGTTTCAGAAAACATCCATTTCTGCTTTACTGACTATGCCAAAGCCTTTGACTACGTAGATCACAACAAACTGTGGAAAATTCTTCAAGAGATGGGAATACCAGACCACTTTACCTGTCTACTGAGAAATCCGTATGCAGGTCAGGAAGCAACAGTTAGAACTGGACATGGAACAACAGACTGGTTCCACATAGGGAAAGGAGTACGTCAAGGCTGTATATTGTCACCCTGCTTATTTAACTTCTATGCAGAGTACATCATGAGAAATGCTGGGCTGGATGAAGCACAAGCTGGAATCAAGATTGCCAGGAGAAATATCAATAACCTCAGATATGCAGATGACACCACCCTTATGGCAGAAAGAAAAGAGAAACTAAAAAGCCTCTTGATGAAAGTGAAAGAGGAGAGTGAAAAAGCTAGCTTAAGACTCAACATACAATATTGTAAAGTAATTAGCCTCTAATTAAAATAAATAGATTTAAATTTAAAAAAATAAATAAATAAAAAGAAATAATTAAAAAAAAAAAGACTCAACATTCAGATCATGGCATCTGGTCCCATCACTTCATGGCAAATTGATGGGGAAACAGGGGAAACAGTGAGAGACTTTTTTTTTTTGGGTTCCAAAAGCACTGCAGATGGTGACTGCAGCCATGAAATTAAAAGACGCTTGCTTCTTGGAAGGAAAGTTATGACAAACCTAGACAGCATATTAAAAAGCAGAGACATTACTTTGCCAACAAAAGTCCATCTAGACAAAGCTATGGTTTTTCCAGTAGTCATGTATGGATGTGAGAGTTGGACTATAAAGAAAGCTCAGCACTGAAGAATTGATGCTTTTGAATTGTGGTGTTGGAGAAGACCCTTGAGAGCCCCTTGGACTGCAAGGAGATCCAACCAGTCTATCCTAAAAGAAATCAGTCCTGAATATTCATTGGAAGAATTGACACTGAAGCTGAAACTCCAATACTTTGGCCACCTGATGTGAAGAACTGACTCTTTGGAAAAGACCCTGATGCTGGAAAAGATTGAAGGTGGCAGGAAAAGGGGATGACAGAGGGTGAGATGGTTGGATGGTGTCACTGACTCAACGGACATGAGTCTGAAAAAACTCTGGGAGTTGGTGATGGACAGGGAGGCCTGGCGTGCTGCAGTCCATGGGGTCACAAAGAATCGGACATGCCTGAGCAACTGAACTGATCTGAACTGATTCACCTGTCAATGGACATTTGGGTTGTTTCTAGTTTTTAGTTTTTATGAGTAAATCTATAAACATTGGTATAAATGTAGAAAAATATTTTCATATTTCTCCAATAAGTATATAGGAGTCACTTTCTGGGTCAGAGTAAGCATATGTTTAACTTTATAAGATACTGTCCTTTTTCCAGAATGAACTATACCTGTGCTAGTTTGCATTCCCACCAGCAATGTGTGAGAGTTCCAGTTGCTCTCTGTTGTAATCAATGCTTGATATAGTCAGCTTACTTAATGATGTTGAGTATCTTTTCATGCACTTATTTTGCTATCAAAGTATTTTCTTGGATAGAGGAATTCTTCAAATCTCTTGCCATCTTTATTAAATTAGTTTCTTATTGTTAAATCTTAAGAGTTCTTTATATAGTCTAGATGTAAGTCCTTTGTTGACTATATTACTACTTGCAAATATTTTCTCCCAATTTGTAGCTTGAGTTTATTCTCTTAATAATGTCTTTTGCAAGGTAATAGTATAGTCCATGGGGTCACAAAGAGTTGGACATGACTGAGTAATTTTCACTTTTTATTTTTATTTAGTGTTTTTTATTTTGATGTATCCAACTTACCAATTTTTTTCTTCTAAGAATTGTGCATTTGGTCCCATATCTAAGAATATTTTACCTAACACAAGATCATAGATTTACCCTATTTTCTATAAGTTTTATAGTTTTACATTTAAATATATGAATTAATTTTGTACAGGGTAAGATATATGAACCAAGGTTAATTTTTTGGTATAGAGAGCTTCAATTGTTCTATCATTATTTGCTGAAAACTTCTAACCAGACTGAAAAAAAAATAAAGAGAAGACACAAATTACCTGTAAAAAGAATGAGAAGGGGTTAAATGGACCTTTATACACCTAACTTTGCTATCCTAGATATAATTCCTCTAAATCCAAAACCAGCAAAACATATCCAAGAAGAAAAATATACCTTTACAGGGTCACTGTATTTTTAAAACTTGGAATGAGAAAAATAATCTATTAAATATACTCGAATATTATCATTTCTGTTGCCCTTCCTTTATTCACAACACTGTAAGCTTTCTTATGTTAGTATTTCTCTTCTGTTTTAAGAAATTTCTTTTACATTTATTTTATGTAATTTTGCTGGTCAGAATTCTTTTTGTTTTCCTTTAACTGAAAATAGTTTCATTTCAACTTCATTTTTTAAAAAAATATTTATTTATTTGGCTGCCCTTGGTCTTGGTTGTGGCATGCGGTATCTTCAATCTTCTTTGCGGCATGCCTGATCTTTAGTTGAAGCATGTGAACTTTGCTGCTGTATGTGGGATCTAGTTCCTCAACCAGGGATTGAACCCAGGCCCCCTGAGTTGGGATCATAGCCACTGGATCACCAGGGAAGTTCCTCAACTTCACTCTTGAAAGTTATTTGCGGTAACAATTTTGGGTCAACAAGGTGGATATTTTTGTTTGTTTTGTTTGTTTTTACTGTTACCGCTGCTGCTGCTGTTGCTAAGTGGTTTCAGTCGTGTCCGACTCTGTGCGACCCCATAGACGGCAGCCCATCAGGCTCCCCCATCCCTGGGATTCTCCAGGCAAGAACACTGGAGTGGGTTGCCATTTCCTTCTATGATGCATGAAAGTGAAAAGTGAAAGTGAAGTCGCTCAGTCATGTTCAACTCTTCACAAACCCATGGACTGCAGCCCACCAGGCTCCTCCATCCATGGGATTTTCCAGGCAAGAGCACTGTTAGCACTTTTTAAAAACCCAATTACTTTAAAGCTTCCATGATTCATGATGAGAAGTCATCAATAATTTGAATTGTGTAGTGTTTTTTCCCTCTAGATGCTTTAAAAATTATTTTCATCGTCTCTGGTTTTCATCAGTTTAATTATGGTGTATTTCTGTGTGTGTTTCTGTGAGTTTTTCCTATTTGGGATTCACAGAGGCTTTTTTGAATACACAAGTTTATGTCTCTCACCAAATTGGGTAATTCTTAGACATTATTGCTTCAAACATTTTTTCTGCACCACATTCATTCTCCTCTCTATCTGATGCTCTAACAACACAAATGTTAAAACCTTTCGATATTGTCCCATAGTTTTCTGAGGCTCTGTTTCCCACCCCCCCCTTTTTTTTCTTTCTTTCTTTCTCTTTTTTTTCTTCAGATTGGCTACTTTAAACTGAATTTACTGACTCTTCTGAAATCTACATTTTGCTGTTGAGTCAATCAACTAAAAGTTTTATTTTGGTATGTTTTTTATATCTAATATTCTTATTTGATTATTTTTATAGCTTCTGTTTCTTTCTGTATTTCCTGTATTTCAAGAGTATTTGCCCTTATGTTTTGCAATATGATTATAAACAGCTTCTTTAAAGTCTATTTGATAATTTCAACATCTTGTTTATCTGAGTGATTGTTCATTGATTTTATTTTCCTTTGCAAATTGTTGAGATTTTTTTCATATGTCAAATAATTTTGGATTGTGTCCTATACATTTTGAATATCATGTGACATGACTTTGGATTTTAATACTATAAATGCTTTGCTTTAGCAAAGCAATCAGCTCAGTTCAGGCCACATCAACTTTTAATGGACTGTGGTTCCGTGTCAGTTCAGTTTCAAACTATTGCAGTGTTATTCAGATTTGTCGCATATGTTTGCCACTCTGGGTAATGATCAACTCTTCTTTTTAGTCCTGAAAGCCTCTGACATACTGTTCAGGATCAGGTCCAAGCATACATGGCTTGTGGGTGAGCCCTGAAGTTCCTATATGACTTTATGACATCTTTCTCAAACTGTGTCTGTTCTTCATTCTGACACCTTGGATCTCAGAATCTCCTCTTCTTGGTCCTCCTCTGTTCTGCAGATGCTCTCCTTCTCATTCTTTGAATGAGAAATAAATGACTTCTCTTACAGCTATTGCTGCTCCTATCTAGTGAGAGGGCTAAAAAGGTGAGTTTTAGTCTCCCGAGTCTGCTGTACCGTTCCTGCAGGTAGATCCGCCTCTGAGATCAAGTGGAGGAAGATAGAGATTTCCCTCCATTTCCTAGTCCACATAATTTCTTAGGTCAGAGAGAGTGTTTCCCCTTCCTGGGAATTTCAGGTATCCAGCTGGCAGCCACTACAGCCACTGCCATTTCTGCCCTGCCCCTGCCCATCTGCCAACAAGCCACTGTGAGATTAAGCTTTGGGACTGGGGATTGTCTGGGAGCTGGAATAAAAGGAAAAGAAACACACACACACAACAACAACAAAACCCAGGGGATTTACTCTTTTTGTTCTGTAGATGCCCTCCTTCTCATTCTTTGGATGAGAAATAAATGACTTCTCTTGAAGCTCTTTCTGCTCGTATCTAGTGTGAAGTTACAGGATTTGGGGCTTAGTTTGAGCTCAGGCCTGCAGAATCAGAAGGAAGAAAATAATAATCTGCCTGCTACTGTTAACTCTTCATCATATTTAGATATTAATAGCTGCTCCACTCATTCTACATAGGTTTGCAGTTATGTTCAATGGACAATACAGAGTGTACCCTGCTTTGTCCCTCTTACCCAAACCAGAACCTCTCTACTTCTATTTTTTGTTCCTATACCTTATCCATTTTACAGACCAAGAAATAAGGTCCAAAGAGTTAAACACCTTATCTGAGGTCACACAGTTAGTAACAAATGAACCAGGATTTGAACTTATGTCTATAGATACTTTGACTTGTGTCAAGGATGTAAATCTTACAATAATGTTTAAACACTGAAATTATTATTAGTTCTTTATTATAAAGAAAGAAACAGGCTCAGAGAAGCAACACAGCAAGTCAGGATTCAAACCACATAATCGAAAGCTAAGCTCCATATTAACTGTGCTTGTACTCAGCTGCTTTAGTCATGTCTGACTCCTTGTGACCCCACGGACTGCAGCCCACCAGGCTCCTCAGCCCATGGGATTCTCCAGACAAGAATACCAGAGTGAGGTGCCATGTCCTCCTCTAGGGGTTCTTCCCAATCCAGGGATCGAACCCAGGTCTCCCGCATTGCAGGCAGATTCTTTACCAACGGAGCCACCAGGGAAGTCCATATTAACTACTCCATGGGAAATTTATGTGGCTAGATTTATAAAAAAGGACTCAACAAATATTTCAAAACAGACATTTTCTAAGGGAAAAATGTGCCTCAACACACACACAAAATATGTTTATCATTGTGAAAAAACTGGATTAATGTTTTAGATCCCCACAGCACTGCTTATTAACTCACACAGTGTGTTCATCCATCTCTTTATAGACATATTTGTCTCTTTGTTTCACTAATTACAACATTCCAACTATTTTTTTTCCTATGTGTTTTTAGCTGGAACAGTCAAATTTCAGTCTGGTTGTTTTCCTGGGTTCTTCACATTTCCCATGTCAGGGCAAAGGAAAAACCATGGAGGTTTCTCCTCAATACAGTCTCTTCTGCTTCCCTGAGCACAGATAACATTGCTGTAATCCTGGAGCCACGTGACTGATCTCATCAGAATGGAGGAGATGATCACATCTGGAATTTATACAAAATTCCATTCAGTGAGGCCAACTCTCCCCCTAGATGGGAACCCATTCACCATGGCCTTGAGTCCTTCAGGTGGAATAAAGATGTTACTGTAACGATAGTTTATAAAATGAGAGTAAATATTGTGGCCTTGTACCAGAGAGCTTTCTATAGCAGAGAAGATTATAATAAAGACAGAAAATGTATTGTGACCCCCATCTTGCTGCATTACCATAACAACGCAGCTTTGCGGCTCCAGTGGGGCAAAGAATCAGGTAAGAGGTTTATAGATGTTTTATTTATGTGCAGATCTTTCAGTGTCAAGGTGGAAGAAGGACTTCTCTTAGGTGTATTTTCCTAGGTAGTTGATAGAAAGATAAATTCAACAAACTGATCAGTCTTTGGAAAGCTTTTTACCAGTTGATTCTCAAACTCTCTTACTAGTGAATTTTAAAACACATATTTGAGAAAGAATGGGGAAAAGGCTTGTATCATCAAAATAAAACACACTTCATTGAAATTGAACACTTTGAAAGAGTTCCTTGGTGTCTCAGAAATGTTCTGCCCTCCCCTTTGAGCTGTTCCTTTTATGTCTTTCCTTTGGAGGTTTTAATTTAGTGAACACAGAGGATATTCTGATATGCACAGCCAATTCAGGACCTACCCTGAAGAGACGCGCCCCACTCCCTGCCCCCCTATCTGCCCCCGCCCTGCAACAACAACAACAACAACACACACACACACACACTACTGCTGCCAACTGCAGGAGAAAGAGTACAGAATTTTGAGAAGCAGGTTTGGAGATAATCCACCCTGAAGGTTGGAAGTGAACTGAAATTTTCATTCTGTGGATAGACGACATGGTCAGAAAGACCACTAATTGTTTGAGATTGTAGATTACAGGGTTTCTTTGGATAAGAAATGGGTTTCCCTTGTGGTTCAGCTGGTAAAGAATCCACCTGCAATGCGGGAGACCTGGGTTTGATCCCTGGGCTGGGAAGATCCCCTGGAGAAGGGAAAGGCTGCCTGCTCCAGTATTTCAGCCTGGAGACAGTCCATGGGGTCACAAAGAGTCAGACACGACTGGGCGACTTTCACTTTCACCTTCAGGGTAAGAAATGGGCTCTGCATCCAGTGGCCATTGAGAGTCAACCCCACATTTTCCTAAATCCTCTAGTTGGCAGCACTAGAGCCACCTGGAACTTTTAATATTGATGTCTGGAGGTTGTTTACTTTGCATATGGCTGAGGATTCTTTAAAATTACAGAAGAAATTTTTTTTAAAGAGAAAAAAAATGTTCCAGCAATAATTATAAAACAGAACTTTATCCCCACTGAGTTTTATAGATTCTAGTTGCAGGTGGTGAGCTCAGAGGTGGCAGAGAGTGAAGTCTCTGACTGAGGAGAAGAGCCTGCCTTGTGCCAGAGAACCAAGTTATGGGGAAAAAAAAAAAAAAAAAGACCTGCACAGAGCCAGGTGTCCAAGGCTCTAATAACTGAAGTCAGGCTGGAAGGAGTTTCAGATGTCAACTTCCTTGTTGGGCAAACCCTCAGAGAGGGGTCAGCATGCCAATGGGCTCAACAGTGTGATGAGGGCTTCCTGAACTGTCATTAGACTGTCCTTCTATTTTGTAATTTTCCTCCAGCACCAACTTCCTTAATATGCATTTTAGTTAGAGATTTGGGGCAGGCCATGTAGATAAACATAAAACATTTTTGAAAGAAGAAAATCAAAAGTAAATAAAACATGAAGCATTTTGTGTGTGTTTGTGTGTGTGTGTTTTGATGACATCATTGCCAGGTTATTTCATATGTGAGTAGACCAACTGCTATTTAAAAAATAATTTGGTAATTTATGTAATTATCAAATTTACCAACATTTTCATTTTTTCAAATAATGTATTTTTCTTTAAAAATGTTTATTGTCCTATCTCATACACATAAAGCACTCTCCGAGGCATTTGAGTTTGTAATGTGATGACTGAGATATGTTTTTTGTCCTTAAATCATTTAGCACGGATTAGGATGGAATCAAAATGAATATGAATAAGCAGAACAAAAGGTATAAATGTAACAAATGCCATAAGATGTTTCAATTCGTGACATGTTCATTTTACCAACCCAATTTTTAAGTACAATGTCTGGTTGAGCGTCCTCTTCTTTGCCCAATGAGTAAATTAACAAGTAAATGACGTAATGAATCATTTAGATGAGATTCTATGGGCATTGGGGGGAAGCAGAAATTACTTCTCTGGAGTTGAAGTCAGGGAGGCTAACATGGAGGAGTTGCCATTTGAGCCTTAATTGTGGAGATTTGAGTATTTGGAGATCAAAAGAAGGTCTTTCCAGGACAAGAGAGCGACATGAGCACATGCTCAGCAGTGGATAATGAGAGATGTGCTTGGCAATGTGTAAGCCATCCAATTCTGCTGAGCAATGATCACAGTATCATTGAAACACACTGGAACAAAAATAAAACAAACTAAGCCAGGCACTTGCTGCCCTGGCAGGATGTGGGACGCAGCCCCACTGGGAAGTGGTTTGTCATTTGGAGGAGGCCAAGTCCTGGAAACATCAATGTCAGCCAAAATGACATTAAAAGGTGGACAAACAATCTAAATTCTCTGGACCTTGGTTTCTTCATCCATAAGATGGGGTCACTAATACCTATATCATGGGCTTCCCTGGTAGCTCAGCTGGTAAAGAACCCACCTGTAATGGGGAGATCCCGGTTTGATTCCTGGATTGGGAAGATCCCCTGGATAATGGATAGGCTATCCAGTCCGGTATTTATGGGCTTCCCTGGTGTCTCAGATGGTGAGGAATCCATCTGCAAAGTGGAAGACCTGGGTTCAATCCCTGGGTTGGGAAGATCCCCTGGAACAGGCATGACAACCCACTCCAATTTTCTTACCTGGAGAATCCCCATGGACAGAGGAGCCGGGCGGGCTACAGTCCATGCTGTTGCAAAGAGTTGGACACGACTGAGCGACTAAGCACACACACAGACAGTACCTATATCACAAGGTCATTTTGAGGATTACGTGAAGTTAGGGCTATAAATTAGCTGGCAAATGACAGACATTTGTTTATTATTTTCTTAATAATAATAGCAGACATTATTTAGCCAGGTGTGGTTATGTGAGTAACATTCATTTGAATTCTACTGAGCTTATGTAATTACAGATAATAAGACATCTAAACAACTCGCCCATTAAGTTCATTCTGTATTTTGTGATTTACCTCATGCATTGATCTGCTCAGCTGCATCTGGTTAGAAATCTTAAACACTGTCATCACCAGAGATTTAGTGCATTTCATGTAGATGAATATAAAACCAAATATTTTCAAAGAAAGCAAGCTAAAGAAGAAAATAGGAAGGCGGCATAGTGTGCTGGTAAAGAGGGAACCCAATCTAAATTCAAATCCCTGCTCAGTCACTTACTATCCCTGTAAGCTTGAGTTAATTACCTAATCTCCTAAGGCTTGATTTCTTCATTGTAAAAAGGGGATGATGATAATAATTTTGGCAGCAATAAAAATCAAACAAAATGATGACAGTAATAATAATATATAGTTCAAAGAACAGTGTCTGAAATATGGTAAGTATTATTATTGCTTATTGTTATCTTCTTTCCCTTATATGTTCTCCTTAAAAATTCCAATACCGAGTAACCAGGACTTGTGGGAATGATGAATTTCCATGTGTAGTGATGGAGGACAGAATATTTATTTTGTTGTTGGAAAATCTGAATCCTAATCCTAGCTCTGCCACTAGCTTATTGCATGACCTTGCTTAATTTATTTGTTTCTCTGTTAAATTTAAATGTTAGACATCCGTTGGATCATAGAAAAAGCAACAGCGTTCCAGAAAAACATCTACTTCAGCTTTATTGACTATACCAAAGCCTTTGTGTGGATCACAACAAACTGTGGAAAATTCTTCAAGAGATGGGAATACCAGACCACCTTACCTGTCTCCTGAGAAATCTGTATGCAGGTCAAGAAGCAACAGTTAAAACTGGACAAGGAACACAAGACTGGTTCCAAATCAGGAAAGGAGTACTCAAGGCTGTATATTTTACCCTGCTTATTTAACTTATATGCAGGGTACAGCATAAAAAATGCTGGACTAGATGAAGCACAAGCTGGAATCAAGATTGCCAGGAGAAATATCAATAACTTCAGATATGCAGATGACACCACTCTTATGGCACAAAAAGAAGAAGAACTTCTTTGTGAAAGTGAAAGAGGAGAGTGAAAAAGTTGGCAAAACTAATACAATTATGTAAAGTTTAAAAATAAAATAAAATTAAAAAAAAAAACTCAATATTCAGAAAACTAACATCATGGCATCCGGTCCCATCACTTCATGACAGATAGATGGGGAAACAATGGAAACAGTGATAGACTTTATTTGGGGGGCTCTAAAATCCCTGCAGATAGTTACTGCAGCCATGAAATTAAAAGACACTTGCTCCTTGGAAGAAAAGCTATGACCAACCTAAACAGCATATTAAAAAGTAGAGACATTACTTTGCCAACAAAGGTCTGTCTAGTCAAAGCTATGGTTTTTCCAGTAGTCATGTATGAATGTTTGAGAGTTGGACTATAAAGAAAGCTGAGTATTGAAGAACTGATGCTTTTGAATTGTGGTGTTGGAGAAAACTCTTTAGAGTCCCTTAGACTGCAAGGAGATCAAACCAGTCAGTCCTAAAGGAAATCAGTCCTGAATATTCATTGGAAGGACTGATGCTGAAGCTGAAGCTCCAGTACTTTGGCCACCTGATGCGAAGAGCTGACTCCTTGGAAAAGACCCTGATGCTGGGAAAGATCGAAGGTGAGAGGTGAAGGGGACAACAGAGGATGAGATGGTTGGATGGCATCACTGACTTGATGGACAAGACTTTGAGTAAGCTCTGGGAATTGCTGATGGACAGGGAAGCCTGGTGTGCTGCAGTCCATGGGGTCACAAAGAGTTGGACATGACTGAGTGACTGAACTGAACGGAAGTGAGACTAGATAAGCTCCATCTTCAAGGTCTGTCATTTTAGGATTCTGTGTACCTACTGTGTGAAATTTCCCACCAAACTGAGTCTTTGTGTACATTTCAAGAGACAATTTTAAAGGTCAACCAAAACCAATGCACCGCTTCACATATTTAGTTTGTTCATTTAAATAATAAAAAACCACACAAAATAGTTTTTAAAGAAAGTCAAACATTTGTCTAAATGCAGGCTGTCACAGAGGAACCCATACTTCTTCCTTTAACTCAGGTCTATATTTGGAGAAGAAGTTGTGTTGTGTAGGGCAAAATTTAGTGGGGAAATTTTAGTCTTTCCAAATTTTTGGCATCATATGTAAAGACCATTCAGGTGTTTACTGAGATTTTGACTTAGTCATTAGGTGTGTTGGATAGATTTAGACTAACTCTTTAAATAGCTGCTAGCTCTCAGGATTGAAAGAAAGATATCCCTAAACTATTTGAAAATTCCTATATATTTTTGATACAGACAATTTGGAGAACACTTTTTTTAGGAGTTGGGGGCGAGTATTTTTCAAGCTTCTCCCAGCACCTGAGCATGCACAGCATCTGTTTTTCAGAAGCCAAATGTCAGAGGCATATTCAGTCTGGTCTCCTTGGTGCCTTTTGGAGTGCAGCCTGGACCCTGTGGTGTGCCACATACCTTAGCCACTTTGATCCTCAAACAAAGATCTATGGAAAACTGGGTCTGCAATAGGCAAAGGAAGCCAGAGATACGCAGTTTCTAAACAGAACCTTGAACAGCCCACAGAAGACTTTATCGTCTGTCCAGCACCCTGGACAGTTCACACACATTTCCCACCCCCATCTCCACACCCCTTCCTGCAACCCATGGCTGCTAATGGCTGTCGAGGGTCCAGATTAGGATGAGACAAACAAGACATCTAGGGTACACTCCATGAAGGAGTGTCTAGGTGACTTGCTTACCTTGTTCTACTTTTACCTCTGTGATTGTCTACAGTTCATTTTTTCAATGAACCTTCACTGACTTCCTAGTAAGTGCCTGTCACTGTGCTACATGCTGGCAAGACTAATAAAACAGTCCCTTTCCTCATGGGGTTTTGTTCCTTTAGGGAACTGCAAGTCAATATGGCTAGAATTGTTTGCAGAGGTGGAAGTGTTTCAAGCAATAATTTCGGGAAATGAGCAGAAAGTAGAACATGGATGGATCTGTGCACCACATTCGGGAAGATACAGCTTTTCAAAGCTCTATGACATTTAAAACTCCATGACTATGGAGACATGTTTTTGTTGTTAGCCACTGTAAACACAACACCTAACAAGAGAAAACATAGGGTCTCAATATTTGTGTGATATGTGTGATAGTGAGCCACTGAATTTTAAGAAGAGTAGTAATTTTTTTTTCCATTTTGCAGTTTATAAGTATCACTCTGGCCCTGTTATGGAGGATGGATTAGAAGGAAAAGAGACTAAATTCAAAAATACCAGTTATAAGATGATTGCAGCAGTTAAAGTAGAAGATGATAAAAGCCAATATCAAACTCAAAATAGATATGAGCAACAGGGTATGAGAAAAAGAAGAATATAGAATTAACAGAAGTTCAGTAGGAGATGTAGATTTTTTGGAAAAGATTATTCACTTTGGGATATCTTTGAGTTTGAGGTAACTGTGCAACATCAAAGTGAAGGTCACTTAGGGGGCAATTGTTCTGGAAGAAAACCAGAAGTCTGGGCTGGGGAATGTAAATTTGTTTCCAAAAACAGTTATTGGCTTCATGGAGTCATTTATACCCTCTCATGAGAAGAAAGTGGGGCTTGAGGTGTAGAGAGAGGCAAATAAGGAAGGAGAGCAAGACTAGAATATCTAAATTCTGTTGCCCCCATAACAATTACATTTTGATGGACTGGTTTTCTCACTCATACAATAAAGGTATTGATTCAGGTCATCTCTTTGTTCCTTTAAAGGTTTATGTTCTTTGGCTATTCTAATTCAGGGTTTAAAAATCTAATGTCTGTAGAGGTAAGGTAAGATTTTCTGAACTAGTAAAGCTGGCCAGGAAACCAAGATAATTTGGAGATTATATAAGTACATGTAGGGTACATACAGAGTACATATAGAAAACATATTGAGTTCACTTCTTCTCTCCAGATAACTGTTGCCACATGAAAACTTAGACATTAGAAGATGCCTTTAAAGCAGGGATGTCCAATCCCTGGGCCATGGGCCAATACCAATCCGTGGCCTATTAGCAACTGGGTCACACAGCAGGAGGTGAGCAGCAGGCAAGTGAGCCAAGCTTCATCTGTATTTACAGCTGCTCCCCATTGCTCACATTACCACCTGACCTCTGTTTCCTGTCAGATCAGTGGTGGCATTAGATTCTCACAGGAGCATGAGCCCTACTGTGAGTGCAAGGAATCTGGGTTGCATGCTCCTTATGAGAACCATCCTGAAGTCATCCCCCTGGCCTCCCTGGTCTGTGGAAAAATTGTCTTCCACAAAACCAGCCCTCGGTGCCAAAAAAAGGTTGGAGAATGATGTTTTAAAGGTAGATGAAGATACCATGTTACATCCTCATAGCCCAATTCCTGTAGTATTTCAGCTGTAGGGGGTATAGATTCATGTGAGCTCTAAGTCATTATAGGACAACAACACCCTGTATTTCTGCCTCAAGATCTTTCCTAATGCTGTGGGAAACATACTGGTTTGTATACAAGTTAAGTTCAAAATGTGGGCAAGTTACATTTCAGGGAGCCAATCCTCAATGAATGGGGGATGGGAGCTTGTAGATAAATGCTCTATCCTCTCATTTTTTCTGGTGAATAATTCTAGGAGATTTTTCTTTATGCTTTCCAGAGATTAGAGTGGAATTGAACTCTTCTTGTGCTTAGAAAAGATTTTTTTAAACATAATTCCTTTATATTGCAAAAGTCTCCATGGCAGTTTTAAAATGACTCTTGTCTCCTATGACTGGAGATAGAGTGCATAAATTTAACAGATCTCCTATACTAACAGGACTATGTTAGAGAGGGAGTGGGGCCCTGAAACATGGACTTGGGACCCTGGGGTACATGGGTCTAAACTTGAACTCCTTGATTTCCCTGAACGCTTTTGGGCAATAGATACAGCCTCTTTTCTCTTCTTAGAGAATAGCTTTCTCTCTCCAGGAGACATTTCCTAGGTGGACGTTTCTCAAAATAATGCCACTTTTCAACTGATCTACTCCTACCTCCTACCATTGCTTCCATACCAGTAACTAGACCAATAATAGGTCTCAACATAGGTAAAGTGAAATAAAACCACTTTCCAGAGAATAAAAAAAACTCACTAAAAAGAGTTTAGAAGTATGGTTAATATGCACCAGTACGAAGCTGGGAAATATTCAGGAGAGAAGATCTTGATGGAGTTGGACCAGGTGGAACAGAATGCAAAGCTATATGTGGATGAATTTATTGATGGGGGAGCACTCTCCTGTGACTTAAGACTTAGCATTCTGGTGAGGACACCTGGAGCCAGTCTGGCAAGCTTCTGGAATAATTATTTAAAGCTTCTGAATGATGATGGACTATAGTAAATGAGTTGGATATGGCAAAGCATTGAAAAATGAGTAGTAAAGTTTAGGGCAGTAAAAATGTGGGAATGGGGTACCACCAAATGCCCACTACCTAACTGTTTCACTGAGAGGGCTCAGAAGTCCTGCCTTCCACTGGACAATTAGGAATATACTGCTGAGCGGGTAGCAGCATGACTGAAAAGTCCAGTGGCAATTGACTGCTGAAACACAGTATTGACTGCAAGAGACACGGTGGAATAGAGCTCCAGAATTTCAGAAGCCGGCTGGCAGTACTTTGTATCAGGGGAAAGGTGGTCACAGTTGGTACCAAAGCTAAGATGGTAACCAGAGTTCTTTGACTCACAAGGATCTGTCAGAATTGTTAATAGATGATGACATCCTTAGGGGTGAGTTATCTGAGCAGCTTACTAGAGTATTGCTTGATTTGTATAATGGGAAATAATTGAGAATTGATAAGCAAAGGCTGACATCAGTCATAGCAATGGAAAACTACAATTCCTCATTCAATTTTTAGACATGATCAGTTTTCAGATTCAGGGCCTATTGGCAGAAGGGAGACTGGTTCCTCATGAAGAAAGACACTGAAATGCCACTACAATAATATTTATATTTTGTTTATTTAAAATATTGTCTTAATCCTTCCCTAAAGAATTTGAAGCAATTTATGAGAGTGAGTATTAACAGAGAAAAGAGGAGTACCCAGAATGTACTAGGGCTATTGCATATGAAGTCAGAGATCACAGTGATGCTATGATCAAAATATAGTCATGATCCCTTGGTTAGAATACAAGTTTAGAAGAACTGATAATAAATAAAATCCTGACCCAAGTCCATCTAACAGCAGATCCAGGGGGTTCATGGATCTACCTAGTCCTGGAATATAAAAGTGGGGTGGATATACTTAACTGTTGGTATAACTCTCACATCAGCCCCTGACCTATAGAATAAGAACCATCAAAGCAGAAAAAGACAAATGGAAATAAAACACTCCATCTTCTAACCAAGATATATATCAAAAGAAGTACTGCATGCTTGGAGGAACTATGGTTATTAGCTAGTGCACCTCATAGGTCCCAGGAGTGGATGGTAGCATGTGCTTTTTTGGTACTTTGTTACATCTCCATGTTCTGCTTCTGGTTTAAACTGCAGCTGTGGTGGATATTTCTGACTCACCAAGGACAGCATCTCACCTCAAACTTGTACTCCATGTCTTTCTTTTTATAGCTACAATCTTTTCCCGTTATGGCAGTCAAATCAGCCTATGAACAAACCTGGCTTGGCTTGCAATGTATGCAGAAGTGTTAGGAAGTTAATATCTCTCAGGGAAAGGGGCACTGGGGCATAAATATCACAGCCTCTGGTCTTTCAGGTCATTAATTTTGGAAAGTTTTCTGCCTATATCCTAGAAATTCCAGTGCAATCAAGTCTCTGTTTCTTCCAGCAATAGTTACTCTTTCGTCAGCTTTTAATCCTTGTCCATTTTATCTTCCTGCTCCCTTACTATTGATTTCTGGAATTGATTTCCACAAAAACTACCTATACCCAAATCTTTGTCTCAGTGCCTACTTTCTAGGCCAATCAAGCTATGACATCAACTTGATGTTGCCAGATCTTCCATTTTTTAAAAGGTAAATGCAATTTTATTTGGTTCATTTATTTGGCTGCATTGGGTCTTTGCTGCTGCATGTGGGCTTTAGCTGCAGTGGGCAGGGACTACTCTTCATTGTGGTGCCCATGGGCTTCTCATTGCAGTGGCTTTTCTTATTGCGGAGCATAGACTGACTCTAAGTGGGCAGGCTCAGTAGTTGAGATGCACAGGCTCAGTTACCCTGCAGCATGTGGAATCTTCCCGGACCCAGGACTGAACCAGTGTCCCCTGGATTGGCAGGCAAATTCGTAACCACTGGATCACCATGGAAGTCTCAGAGCTTCCAATTTTTTTAACTGCTTTACAGACTTTTGTCATTTTTCTGTCAAACCTCAATATGAATCAGCCATAGGTATACATATATCCCCTCCCTCTTGAACCTCCCTCCCCATCCCACTCCTCTAGGTAGATAAAGAGCCCCTGTTTGAGTTTCCTGAGCCATACAGCAGTTTCCCATTGGCTATCTATTTTACATATGGTAATATAAGTTTCCATGTTACTCTTTCTATACATCTCACCCTCTCCTCCCCTCTCCCCATGTCCATAAGTCTATTCTCTGTGTCTGTTTCTCCATTGCTGCTCTTTAAATTCTTCAGTACCATTTTTCTAAATTATATATATATATATGCATTTGAATATGATATTTTTCTCTTTCTGACTTACTTCACTCTGTGTAATAGGTTCTAGGTTCATCCACCTCATTAAGACTGACTCAAATGCATTCCTTTTTACTGCTGAGTAATATTCCATTGTGTATATATACCACAACTCCTTTATCCATTCATCTGTTGATGGACATCTAGGTTGCTTCCATGTTCTAGATATTGTAAATAGTGCTGCAATGAACAATGGAATACATGTGTCTTTTTCAGTTTTGGTTTTCTCAGGGTATATGCCTAGGAATGGGATTGCTGTGTCATATGGTGGTTTTATTCCTAGTTTTTTAAGGAATCTCCATACTGTATTCCATAGTGAATGTATCAGTTTACATTCCCACCAACAGTGCAAGAGCATTCCCTTTCTCCACACCCTCTCCAGCATTTATTGTTTGTAGACTTTTTGATGATGGCCATTCTGACTGGTGTGAGGTGAGAGCTCATTGTAGTTTTGATTTGCATTTCTCTAGTAATGAGTGATGCTGAGCATCTTTTCTTGTGTCTGTTAGCTATCTGTATGTCTTCTTTGGAGAAATGTCTTTTCTCCACTTTTTGATTGGGTTGTTTGTTTTTCTGGTATTGAGTTGTATGAGCTGCTTGTATATTTTAGAAATTAATCCTTTGTCAGCTGTTTCATTTGCTATTTTTTTTTTTCTCCTGTTCAGAGGGTTGTCTTTTCACCTTGCTTATAGTTTCCTTTGCTGTGCAAAACCTTTTAAGTTTAATCAGGTCCCACTTGTTTACTTTTGTTTTTATTTCCATTACTCTAGGAGGTGGGTCATAAGACGATCTTGCTTTGATTTATGTCGTCAAGTGTTCTGCCTATGTTTTCCTCTAAGAGTTTTATAGTTTCTGGTCTTACATTTAGGCCTTTAATCCATTTTGATTTTATCTTGGTGTATGGTGTTAGGAAGTGTTCTAATTTCATTCTTTTACATGTAGCTGTCCAGTTTTCCCAGCACCATTTATTGAAGAGGCTGTCTTTGCCCCATTGTATATTCTTGCCTCCTTTGTCAAATATAAGGTATCCATAGGTGCATGGGTTTATTTCTGGGCTTTCTGTCTTGTTCCATTGGTCTGTGTTTCTGTTTTTGTGCTAGTACCATATTGGCTTGATGACTGTAGCTTTGTGGTATTATCTGAAGTCAGGAAAGTTGATTCCTCCAGCTCCATTCTTCTTTCTCAAGACTGCTTTGGCTGTTAGGAGTCTTTTGTGTTTCCATATGAATTGTGAAATTTTTTGTTCTAGTTCTGTGAAAAATGTCATTGGTAATTTGATAGGGATCACACTGAACCTATAGATTGCATTTGGTAGTATATTCATTTTCACAATATTGATTCTTCCAGGAACATGGAATATCTCTCCATCTGTTTATGTCATCTTTGATTTCTTTCATTAGTGTCTCATAATTTTCTGTGTACAGTTCTTTTGTCTCCTCAGGTAAATTTATTCCTAGATATTTAATTCTTTTGTTGCAATGGTGAATGGGGTTGATTCCTTAATTGCTCTTTCTGATTTTTCATTGTCAGTGTATAGAAATGCAAGTGATTTTTGTGTATTGATTTTGTATCCTGCAACTTTGCTAAATTCACTGGTTAGCTCTAGTAATTTTCTGATACTATCTTTAGGGTTTTCTATGTATGGTATCATGTCATCTGCAAACAGTGAGAGCTTTACTTCTTTTCTGAACTGGATTCCTTTCATTTCTTTTTCTTCTCTGATTGCTGTATCTAGGACTTCCAGAACTATGTTGAATAATAGTGGTGAAAGTGGATGCCCTTGTCTTTTTCCTGATCTTAGGGGGAATGTTTTCAGTTTTTCATTGAGAATAATGTTTGCTATAGGCTTATAATATATGGCCTTTACTATATTGAGGTAGGTCCCTTAATGCACATTTTTTAAGAGTTTTAATCATAAATGGTTGCTAAATTTTGTCAAAGTCTTTTTCTGCATCTATTGAGATTATCATATGGTTTTTATCTTTCAATTTTTTAATATGGTATATGACATTGATTTGTGTACATTGAAGAATCCTTGCATCCCTGGAATAAACCCAATTTGATTATGGTGTATGAGCTTTTTGATGTGTTGCTGAATTCTGTTTGCTAAATGCTTTTGTTGAGGATTTTTGCATCTATGTTCATCAGTGATATTGGCTTCTAGTTTTCTTTTTTTTGTATTGTCTTTGGTTTTGGTATCATGGTGATGGTAGCCTCGTAGAATGAGTTTGGAAATGTTCCTTCCTCTGCAATTTTTTGAAAGAGGTTTCTAAGGATAGGCATTAGCTCTTCTTTAAATGGTTGATACCTGTGAAGCCATCTGGTCCTGGGCTTGTTTTGGGGGAGATTTTTGAACACAGCTTCAATTTCAGTGCTTGCAATTGGGTTGTTCATAATTTCTATTTCTTCCTGGTTCAGTCTTAGAAGATTGAACTTTTCTAAGGTTATCCGTTTTATTGCCCTATGTTGCTGCTGCTGCTGCTAAGTTGCTTCAGTCATGTCCGACTCTGTGCAACCCATAGACAGCAGCCCACCAGGCTCCCCCGTCCCTGGGATTCTCCAGGCAAGAACACTGGAGTGGGTTGCCATTTCCTTCTCCAATGCATGAAAGTGAAAAGGGAAAGTGAAGTCACTCAGTCATGTCCGACCCTCAGTGACCCCATGGACTGCAGATTTCCAGGCTCCTCCATCCATTGGATTTTCCAGGCAAGAGTACTGGAGTGGGGTGCCATTGCCTTCTCGTTTATTGCCCTATAGTGGTTGATAATAGTCTCTTATAATCCTTTGTATTTCTGGATTGTCTCTTGTAACCTCTCCTTTTTCATTTCTAATTATGTTGATTTGATTCTTTTCTCTTTTTTTCTTGATGAATGTGCCTAAAGGTTTGTCAATTTTGTTTATCTTCTCAAAGAACCAGCTTTTAGTTTTATTAATCCTTACTATTCTTTCTTTCATTTCTTTTTCATCTATTTCTGCTCTGATCTTTATGATTTCTTTCCTTCTACTAATTTTGGGGGTTTTTGTTCTTCTTTTCCCAGTTGTTTTAGGTGTGAAGTTATGTTGTCTATTCGATATTTTTCTTGTTTCTTTAGGTAAGATTGTGTTGCTATAGCCTTCCCTCTTAGAACTGCTTTTGCTGCATCCCATAGGTTTTGAGTTGTTGTGTTTTCATTGTCATTTGATTCTAGAATTTTTTTGATTTCCCTTTTTATTTCTTCAGTAACCTGTTGGCTATTTAGAAATGTGTTGTTTAATCTCCATATGTTTGTGTTTCTTACCATTTTTTCCTTATAATTGATATCTAGTCTCATAGCACTGTGACTGGAGAAGATGCTTGATACAGTTTCAATTTTCTTAAATTCACCAAGGCTTGATTTGTGACCCAAGATGATGTATCCTGGAGAATGTCCGTGTGCACTTGAGAAGAAGGTGTATTCTTCTGCATTTGGATGGAATGTCCTGAAGATATCAATGAGATCCATCTCATTCAATGTATCATTTAAGACTTGTGTTTCCTTATGAATTTTCTGTTTTGATGATCTGTCCACTGGTGAGAGTAGGGTGTTAAAGTTTCCGACTATTATTGTGTTGCTGTCAATTTCTCATTTTATGTCTGTTAGTGTTTGTCTATGTATTGAGGTGCTCCTATATTGGGTGCATAGATATTTACAACTGTTATGTCTTCCTCTTGGATTGATCCCTTTATCATTATGTAGTGTTCTTCCTTATCTCTTGTAATCTTTATTTTAAGGTCTATTTTGTCTGATACGAGGATTGCTACTCCAGCTTTCTTTTGCTTCCTATTTGCATGGAATATATATTTCCATCCTCTCACTTTCAGTCTGTATGTGTCTTTAGGTCTGAAGTTGGTTTCTTGTAGACGACATATATATGGGTCTTGTTTTTGTATCCATTTAGCCAGTCTGTGTCTTTTGGTTGGGGTATTTAATCTAGTCACATTTTATTAATTTTTCGTATTGTCATTTTCTTAATTGTTTAGGGTTGATTTTGTAGATCTTTTTTCTTCTCTTGTATTGCTTGACTATATAAGTTCTTTAACATTTGTTGTAAAGCTGATTTGATGACACTGAATTCTCTTTTTTGATACTGAATTTCTCTTTTGCTTATCTGAAAAGCTTTTGATTTCTCCATGAATTTTGAAGTAGATCCTTGTCAGGTAGAATAATCTTGGTTGCAGATTTTTCCCTTTCAGTACTTTTAATATATCCTGCCATTTCCTTCTGGCCTGCAGAGTTTCTGCTGAAAGATCAGCTGTTAAACATATGCGGTTTCCCTTGTATGTTACTTGTTACTTTTCCCTTGCTGCTTTTAATATTCTTTCTTTGTGTTTAGTCTTTGTTAGTTTGACTGGTATGTGTCTTGGTGTGTTTCTCCTTGGGTTTATCCTGTATGGGACTCTTTGTGCCTCTTGTACTTGATTGACTATTTCCTTTTCCATATTGGGGAAATTTTCAACTATAATCTCTTCAAAAATTTTCTCATACCCTTTCTTTCTCCCTTCTTCTTCTGGGACCCCTGTAATTTGAATGTTGGTGCATTTGATATTTTCCCAGAGGTCTCTGAGACTATCCTCAGTTCTTTTCATTCTTTTTATTTTATTCTGCTCTTCAGAAGTTATTTCCACCATTTTATCTTCCAGCTCACTGATTCATTCTTCTGCTTCAGATATACTGCTATTGATTCCTTCTAGAGTATTTTTAATTTCAGTAATTGTGTTGTTTGTCTCTGAGTGTTTATTCTTTAATTCTTCTAGGTCTTTGTTAATTGATTCTTGGATTTTCTCCATTTTGTTTTCAGGGTCTTTTTTTTAATCATCTTTATTATCATTATTCTGAATTCTTTTTCAGGTAGTTTGCCTATTTCCTCTTAATTTACTTGGACTTCTGTGTTTCTAATTTGTTCCTTCATTTGTGTAGTATTTCTCTGCCTTTTCATTTTTTTTTTTTAACTTACTGTACTGGAGGTCTCCTTTTCCCAGGACTCATGGTTGATTTCTTTCTTCCTTTTGGTTTCTGCCCTCCTGAGGTTGGTCCAGTGGTTTGTGTAAGCTTTGTACAGGGTGAGATTTGTGCTGAGTTTTAGTTGTTTGTTTTTCCTCTGATGGGCAAGGCGGAGTGAGGTGGTGATCCTGTCTGCTGATGATTTGGTTTGTATTTTTGTGTTTGTTTGTCATTTAGACAAGGAGTCCTACACAGGGTGCTACTGGTGGTTGGGTGATGCTGGGTCTTGTATTTAAGTGGTTTCCTTTGTGTGAGTTCTCACTATTTGATACTCCCTAGGGTACAGTTCCAGAGAAAGCAACGGCACCCCACTCCAGTACTCTTGCCTGGAAAATCCCATGGATGGAGGAGCCTGGTAGGCTGCAGTCCATGGGGTCGCTAAGAGTCAGACACGACTGAGTGACTTCACTTTCCCTTTTCACTTTCATGCATTGGAGAAGGAAATGGAAACCCACTCCAGTGTTCTTGCCTGGAGAATCCCAGGGACAGGGGAGCCTGGTGGGCTGCCGTCTATGGGGTTGCACAGAGTCGGACATGACTGAAGTGACTTAGCAGCAGCAGCAGTAGCAAGGGTCAGTTCAGTTCAGTTCAGTCGCTCAGTCGTGTCTGACTCTTTGTGACCCCATGGGCTACAGCACACCAGGCTTCCCTGTCCATCACCAGTTCCTGGAGCTTGCTCAAACTCGTGTCCATTGAATCGACAACGCCATCCATCTCATCTTCTGTCATCCCCTTCTCTTCTTACCTTCAATCTTTCCTAGCATCGGGTTTTTTCTAATGAGTCAGTTCTTCACATCTGGTGGCCAAAGTATTGGAATTAGTTCTCTGGTAGCCTAGGATCTTGGAGTCAGTGCCCCCATTCCAAAGGCTCAGAGTTGAGTGTGAAGGTGGGACAACTGCTTGACTAGTGGGACCCTGATGGCGCCATCCAAGTGTGCAGGGACATGGACTGCCTCTGCCACAGTAGTCCTATTAGAGTCTTTTAGAGTCTTTAAAGACCCTATTAGAGTCTTTTTTTGAGCCTCTTGTAGCTGGTGATCAGAAGGCCTCTTTGGCCAGTCTTTCTTCAAAGCTTTGCCCATTTAGGCACATAGAGGCCACCCCCCACCCCGAGTAGGGGTCCTACTCGGTAGATCGGCACATCAGGCACTTAAAGGGGCACCGTGGGTGGGGTCCTACTCTGTAGTTCAGTGTGTCAGTTGTATGATGGGCCAGCCTCTCTATTGTTCAGCTGCTGATGCTGGCATGTGGGGAGAGAGGCTATGGTGATGGCTCCACCCACTACACATGACTCAGCAGTATTACGTTGCTTCCATGGCTGCCCAGCTTTCCTCCACAGGCATTTCCCACCACAGGTCCCACACCTCCTCCCTCACATCCCCTTGATCTGTCTTTCCACAGTCAACAACAGCCCTTGCCCTGGGATTGCTCCCCAATCCCTAAACTCCAGTTCTCAGCCACTGCACCTTCCAGGGGACCTGTGTCCCTGTCCAGGGTATGTATGGCTGCCTCAAGACCTATCTGATTCTCATTCCATTTAGGCTACCACAGATCAGCTGTTTCACTCTCAGCCTTAAATGTTTCTCCTCTGACTCAGACAATTGCCCTGATGTGGGGATTGGACTGCTGCTTCAGTTCCCCAACCCACCAAGGGCAGGTCCAGTCCTACTAACACTCCCTTTTCCCCCCTGGTTCCTTTGTCCTACCAAGTTTTGTGTAGTTCTATATATTCTTTTCCACTGTTCGGGGACTTCTGTCCATTCTCAGCTGGTGTTCTGCATGCACTTCTGTGTCTGAAGGTGTATTCCTGATGTATCCGTGGAGAGAAATGTACTTCACATCCACCTACTGCTCCGCCATCTTGTTCTCCTCAAATCTTCCATTTTTAAAAAAGGACCTGGAAATCTGAATTTCTATGAGAAACTCTTGATTTTTAAATGACAGCTACTAATTAATTAAGAGACATACTATGTTGGCCAATCATAGTAAAAAGTGGAAATGTAGTTACTCAATCGTGTCTGACTCTTTGCGACCCCATGGACTGTATGTAGCCCACTCTGGCTCCTCTGTCCGTGGAACTCTCCAGGCAAGAATACTACAGTGGGTAGCCATTCTCTTCTTCAGGGGACCATCCCCCACCCCCCCACGGGACTGAACCCAGGTCTCCTATATTGCAGGCAGATTCTTTACCATCCGAGCTACCAGGGAAGCACCTGACCAATCACAATAAGCCTATTATTCATTCTTGTTCCCATGATCCCCCAGTGTGCAACTTTTATACTTCAGAAAGTTGTGTATTGCTGGAACTTGAGACTTTGGTGGCATCAGTTATTAGGCTAATGGGGTAAAGGGAATTGTGGTCATGGCCTTGTCTATCTTCTTGAGCAAAAAGAAAGGCAAAATGAAAGGGGATGTATTTAGTTTAAAATACTAGACATGACTTTCTGTCCATGTGTAGAAGAATGTGCTATTTAATTTTTGTCTGATTTCAATAGCACAGCACATATGCAAGAAAACATGAATTAACATACTGCTCCATCTTGCACAGATTGGAGCTTGAGCATTCTTTGAACTTGGATGTAAAATTTGCACTTGTGTTGGTAACTTTGTCCCCTAAGAGTTTGAATCTGGCCCCAGAGATGAAGCCACTGAACTGGTTGTTGGCCTCAGGCAATGGCTCCTTGAAAGAGCAAAAAACATGCAGCTAGTATCTGAGTCTTCAATGCTTATATCCCTGGGAGAGTCCTGCTTGGTCATGTGTATCTGTGCACACAACCTTGGTTACCCAGGAAACCAAGGCCAAGTGGGTTTGGATGCTTTTTCTATGGCCATCAAATCAGATGAGATATTTCCAGAGAGCTCAGCTGTGAGCATCTTAGAGATGAGGGATTCACGTAGATGCCTTCATGAGTGTGATCAGGGGCAATTTGTGGTGACAAATACCACTGAACACTGGAGTAAATTGATATTACTCTGAAGGTCTTGTACCTTGGTATACAAAATGAAGATAGACTTTCATTCATTCAAAGATTAATTACTATGGGACAGGCAGTAAACTAGGACTTGAGGATAAAATGATAGTTGAGAGAAAGTGCCTGATCTCATGACTTTACATTCTGTTAAGAGAGATAAGTATTAACTAATCTCATGAATAAATATACAAGTTTAGTTGCTATTAAACATTTAAGAAAACAAAGCATGGATATGTGGAAGGAGGTACCTAGCACATGTTTGTAGGATGGGAAAGAATGCACTTTGTAAGGGGAAGGGAGTAAAAAACTACTCTCTGAGGTCATGTTAGATCAAGAAGATCTCAGTGCCACCAGAGCACCAGCTGAGTGAGCATCTGCAGGAGCATTCAGGACAGAGGGAATGTGTAAGACCTCGAGGCAGCAAAGAGGGCTCTCCAAAGTGTTAGGGGGCCTCTGCCAATTTAAACAGGTCCATCTTCCAACTGAGTGTGGGAAAAGCTTTGGAAACAGAGCAACTGGAGTGTCAGAAGAGGGTGGTAGACAAAGTCCTGGCCAGAGGGAAAAACCATCAGCGCTTCCGTCACATGGTACACTCCATGTTGAGCCTCAGTTTCTGTATTTAGAAGTGAAGGGGTGGGACTAACTCAATGATTTCTTTTGGCTTCCCACCCCTTAAAGATATTGAACCTTTTGTTCAAAGAAAATATATAAAACAATGAAGATACAGAGCACAGTTAGCAAACTCTGGATTAAATGATGCGTGAGAAATCCTCCCCCACTAGACTTGGACTTCTAGGATCCTAAGGGTCCAGGCTCCCTTGCTGAACTCTCACATCCAAGAAATCTGCTTGTGTCTTGCTGTCAGTCTGACACTCCTGAGACTTAACTGCTGCTGCTGCTGCTAAGTCGCTTCAGTCGTGTCTGACTCTGTGCGACCCCATAGACGGCAGCCCATCAGGCTCCACTGTCCCTGGGATTCTCCAGGCAAGAACACTGGAGTGGGTTGCCATTTCCTTCTATGATGCATGAAAGTGAAAAGTGAAAGTGAAGTCGCTCAGTCGTGTCAGACTCTTAGCCACCCCATGGACTACAGCCTACCAGGCTCCTCCGTCCATGGGATTTTCTAGTGACATGTAAACTCCTGGGGCCCTATTTGTATGGACCCCTCCATCCTCTTTGAAACTTGCACAAGAGTCTGAAGATCATAAGGTCTGCTAAGTCAAAGTGAAAGGCTACACTCAGGACCACAAAGCCTAAGACCCAAAGAGGACTCAGGGGCCCCTCTAAGGACTCTGCCCCCTCTAAGACCAGAGTCATATAGTTTCTAGGACCCAAGGCAGACAGACAGGATCTCCGCCCCAAAGGCTTCTCCTCCTTGACTAAAATATGGAATAGGAAAGGAGAAGCAGGAGCAGGTGTGCTCCCTGAGCCACCTGGAGGGCCCACAGGGCTAGTGAATGCTCTATGCCCCAGCTATGCAACACTCCAGAATGGCAGAAATGGGACCGAGACATCTTCAAGTGGCAGGCCTGCCGCCCTCCTGCACTTCCCATTCTCTGACTTTGCCCGTGTCAGCCCAAGGAGAATTATTTACTCTGCATGTAAGCAGGGCCTGTGGTTCTGCTGCCTCGGCAACTTTCTTTTGCAAAGCACCAGGGAGAAAACTCCTCATCACCACCCTAGGACCCACACACACTTAGGGGAGTGATGAAGAACCCATTAAGTGTTTAAATGTGAATTATCATCTAACTGCATTTTGAGTTAATTTCTCTGAGCATGGGGCGGGGGGAGCATCTGATTATGTAAATAATGCATAAATCCCCAATGTAAAAGGTAAACGTTTATCAACCTCAGTAACTCAGGGTAAGCTTAGGACTTGGGATGTGAAGAGAAAGCTGATTTCTTTAAGCATGTTTGCTTGCTTTGAAATGTAATTTAGGGAGGCAGAGGAATATGGTGCAAGATGAGAAGAGTACTGGACAGGGTGTCCAGGGCCCTGGGAGACCTTCGATAGACACTTTGCTTTTCTAGGACAGTTTTTCATATCTGATTCAAATGGACCACAAAATCCCAGTTTTCCTACCTCCTCGGGACATGATGGAGATAAGGTCAGACAATGGATACAGAGCAATGCTGTTCAAGGTGTGACATCACTCTGCCAAATGCTTGTTACCCACCTGCAGTAAGAGAATTTCAGAAAACAAGAGCAAGCATTTAATAGACTTGTGGACACAGCAGGGGAAAGGAAAGGGTGGAACAAATTGAGATTAGCACTGACATATATACACTACCATGTGTAAAAGAGTTATCTAGTGGGAACATGCTGTACAACACAGGCAGCCCAGACTGGCACTCTGTGATGACCTACAAGAATGAGATGGGGTAGGTGAGAGGAAGGCTCAAGAGGGAGAGGATATAGCACAGTTAAGACTGATTCACGATGGTCTATGGCAGAAACAAATATTCCATTGTAAGGCAATTATGCAGGTCAGGAAGCAACAGTCAGAACTAGACATGGAACAACAAACTGGTTCCAAATAGGAAAAGGAGTACGTCAAGGCTGTATATTGTCATCCTGCTTATTTAACTTCTATGCAGAGTACATCATGAGAAACGCCGGGCTGGAAGAAGCACAAGCTGGAATCAAGATTGCCAGGAGAAATATCAATAACCTCAGATATGCAGATGACACCACCCTTATGGCAGAAAGTGAAGAGAAACTAAAAAGCCTCTTGATGAAAGTGAAAGAGGAGAGTGAAAAAGTTGGCTTAAAGCTCAACATTCAAAAAACTAAGATCATGGTATCTGGTCCCATCACTTCATGAGAAATAGATGGGGAAACAGTGGAAACAGTGTCAGACTTCATTTTGGGGGGCTCCAAAATCACTGCAGACGGTGACTGCAGCCATGAAATTAAAAGACGCTTACTCCTTGGAAGGAAAGTTATGACCAACCTAGATAGCATATTCAAAAGCAGAGACATTACTTTGCCAACAAAGGTCCGTCTAGTCAAAGCTATGGTTTTTCCAGTAGTTAGTATGGATGTAAGAATTGGACTGTGAAGAAAGCTGAGTGCCGAAGAATTGATGCTTTTGAACTGTGGTGTTGGAGAAGACTCTTGAAAGTCCCTTGGACTGCAAGGAGATCCAACCAGTCTATTCTAAAGGAGATCAGTCCTGGGTGTTCTTTGGAAGGAATGATGCTAAAACTGAAACTCTAGTACTTTGGCCACCTCATGTGAAGAGTTGACTCATTGGAAAAGACTCTGATGCTGGGAGGGATTGGGGGCAGGAGGAGAAGGGGACGACAGAGGATGAGATGGCTGGATGGCATCACCGACTTGATGGACGTGAGTTTGAGCGAACTCCGGGAGTTGAAGATGGACAGGGAGGCCTGGTGTGCTGAAGTTCATGGGGTCGCAAAGAGTCGGACACGACTGAGCAGCTGAACTGAACTGAACTGAAGGCAATATCCTCCAATTAAAATAAACACATTAATTAAAAGCAAACAAACAAAGAATGTGGTAGCAATTTGACATGGCTGCTGCTGCTGCAGCTAAGTCATGTCAGTCGTGTCTGACTCCGTGCAACCCCATAGATGGTGGCCCACCAGGCTCCCTTCCCTGGGATTCTCCAGGCAAGAATACTGGAGTGGGTTGCCATTTCTGTCTCCAGTGTGTGGAAGTGAAAAGTGAAAGTGAAGTTTTGACATGGCAGTGACAGCCAAGTGTGTGATCAGGGGCCTCACTTTACTCAATAGAGTATAAAGCAGTTTGAATGCTGTCAGTTTGACTTGATGAGTTGTTCCTGGCAGGAGCTTCATACTAGTGAAAGTCCATGATGGATTAGAAATAAAACCAACAAAAAGCAACAGCAGTAGAAATTGGCCCTTCATCGCAAACATTTTGAGAAGCACAGATGTAGATTCTTGCTTGTAGAAGTCCTGAAGGGTTAGGAAACAACGTGTAGCTGAATGAGGTGTGGTGCAAAGTAGCTGAGAACAGAACAGAAATGACGTAGGCAGTACTTGGCCTGGCTGCTCTGTTCACTTGCTCTATGACCTTGGGTAAATTACTCTGTCTCTGGGCCCCTTGTGCCACATGCAATTTCTACCTGAGGCTTTTTCTTTTTGTCAAAATAACTGGTATAACATTAAGAATATCAGCATTTCTATTAATAAAAGGGACCAAAGTTGGCTACTGGGGTTAGGAGTGGCGGCTGATTGCCTCCAAAAGAGCCACAATCCTTCATACTTCCATCTATCCATGCTGCAGTGTTAGTTGCTCAGTCCTGTCTGACTCTGTATGATCCCATGGACTGTAGCCTGCCAGGCTCCTCTGTCCATGGAATTCTCCAGGCAAGAATACTGGAGTGGGTAGTCATTCCCTTCTCCAGGGGATCTTCCCAACCCAGGAACTGAACCTGGGTCTTTTGCATTGCAGGCAGATTCTTTACCATCTGAGCTACCAGGCAAGCCCAATCAATGTTTCAAAATGGATTTATATCCCATTCCATCAAGATCAGAAATCCTTCCTTTGAATATGGGATTGCTGAGTGACTTGCTTTGACTCATACAATGCAACAGAAGTCATGGTAGCTGGTTCTGAGCCAGGGCCCCAAGTGGCTTCCACATGCTCACTTAGATTCCTGCCCAGCTGCCATGTGAACAAGCCACGAGCCACACACCTATGGCCACCCTAGATCAGTCAGTTCCCAGACAGCTTGATAGCTAACTGCTGATTCCAGAGTGAGACCAGCTGAGATCAGAGGAATCACCTAGCTTAATCTGATCCAAACTTCTGACCAACAGAATCATATGTTAAGTACATGCTTATTGTTTTAAGCAATTAAGATTTGAGGTGATTTGTTATGCAGCAGAAGCTAATTGATCCAGGAATAAAATATTACATTGATTGTCGGGATTCAGTCAAAATAATGATGGTCCATGCAAAATAACGATGGAGCCAGTTTGGTGAGAGCATCCTTCTTCCCCTCATTCCAGCTCAAATTTACTTTTGCTAATACATGAGGCATGGACATAAAGTACACAGTGTGAGGAGTATAGTCAATAATTATGTAATACCACTGTATAGTAACAGATCAAAACTAGACTCATCATGGTGATCATTTTAAAATGTATAGAAATATCATATTAGTGTGTGGTGTAACAAGAACTAACACAATGTTGCAGATCAATTATACTTCAAAAGAAATTCAAACTCATAGGAAAAGAGATCATGTTTTTGGTTACCAGAGGCAGGGGATGAGGAGGATGGGGTAACTGAATGAAGCCAGTTAAAAGGTAAAACTTCCATCTGTAAGATAAATAAGTACGAGGTATGTAGTATACAACATGATAAAGATAAATAATACTGCTGTATGTTTTATAGGAGAGTTGTTAAGAGAATAAATCCTAAGAGGTCTCATTACAAAGAAAAATATTTTTTCTATTTTGAAAATGTTGTATCTATGTGATATGATGAGTGTTCACCAAACTTACTGTGATCATCATTTCATGTGTAGGTAAGTCAAATAATTATGCTGTACACCTTAAAATTATGCACTGCTATGTTTCAATTATTTCTCAATAAATCTTTTTAATTTAAAAAATTTTAAATGTATTTTTAAAGTTGCTTTTGCTTTACTAATACCATTCAATGAGCTGTGCTTTTTCAGAATGTGCCTCCCACTATCACAAACCAACTCTTCAACATTGTAAATAATAGACATCCTTGAGAATCTGAGGCTCCACAACTCAGAAAAAATGCATGTCTTCACATTTACATATACTCTTTATACTATTTTAAGATTCTAGGGTCCAACTGTGAACCCCTATTCTCTGGTTATGAGCTATAGGTAGAGACCTAGCCTCTCTCCTACTCTTTTCAAATCACTCTCTCATCCTCTATTGTTAATATTCTCAGTCCTCCACCTGAGCTTCTGAAGGTCTCTAACCTTATAAATTAATCCAGACAAGACAGTATTAGAACAATAATTAATTTAAAATGTACAAAATGAAAAATGAGTATCATATATTAAAACATGTATATGAAATCTAGAAAAATGGTATTGACGAACCTATTTGCAGGGCAGGAGCAGAGATGCATAAGTAGAGAATAGACTTTTGGACACAGTGGGGGGAAGAGAGGGTGGGATGAATTGAGAGAATAGTGTTGACATATATACACTATCATGTGTAAAATCAATAACCTTAAATATGGAGATGACATCACCCCTAATGGCAGAAAGCGAAGAGGAACTAAAGAGCCTCTTGATGACAGTGAAAGAGGAGAGTGAAAAGAACTGGTTTAAAACTCAACGTTTTGCCATACATCAACATGAATCTGCCACGGTGTACACGTGTTCCCAATCCTGAACCCCCCTCCCACCTCCCTGTCCATACCATCCCTCTGGGTCATCCCAGTGATGTATGACAAAACCCATACAATATTGTAAAGTAAAATAATAATAGTAATAAAATTAAAAAAAAAAGAAAAAGACATCAACAAAAAAACCCCCCAAAACCTCAGATCATGGTATCCAGTCTCATCACTTCATGGCAAATAGATGGGGAAAAAGTGGAAGCAGTGACAAATTATTTTCTTGGGCTCCAAAATCACTGTGGATGGTGACTGCAGCCATGAAATTAAAAGATGCTTGCTCTTTGGAAGAAAAGCCATGATGAATCTAGACAGCATATTAAAAAGCTGAGACATCATTTTGCTGACAAAGATCTGTACAGTCAAAGATATGATTTTTTCCAGTACTCATGTACGGGTGTAAGAGTTGGTTCAGAAAGACAGCCAAGTGCCAAAGAATTGATGCTTTTGAACTGTGGTGTTGGAGAAGACTCTTGACAGTCCCTTGGACATCAAGGAGATCAAACCAGTCAATCCTAAAGGAAATCAACCTTGAATATTCATTGGAAGGACTGATGCTGAAGCTGAAGCTCCAGAACTTTGACCACCTGATGTGAAGAGTTGACTCATTGGACAAGCCTCTGATGCTGTGAAAATTGAGGGCAGGAGGAGAAGGGGTGACAGAGGATGAAATGGTTGGGAGGTATCACTAACTCAATGGACATGAGTTTGAGCAAACTCTGAGAGATACTGAAGGTCCAGGAAGCCAGGCATACTGCAGTCCATGGGGTTGTAAAGAGCCGGACATGACTGAGCAAGTGAACAACAGCAAAGTGTGGTAAATAGACAGCTACTGGGAAGCTGCTGTATAGTACAGGGAGCTCAACTCTGTGCTCTGTGATGGCCTAGCGGGGTGGGATGGAGGCTCAGGGGAAGGGGATATATGTATCAGTTCAGTTCAGTTCAGTCAATTCACATTGTTGTAAAACAGAAACTAACACAACATTGTAAAGCATTTGTACTCCAATTTAAAAATAAATAAAATGTATTGGTTTAGCCTCCAATTGAAATAAATTTAAATTAAAATAAATTAATAAAACGGAAAAGAAAGCATTTGAAAAAATATAGAAAATGTTCAAAACATTCTCATACATAGTATCTCAGTTAGCCCTCTTAACAGCTCAGTGAAGTATGTGGTCAGGACCTACAGTTCCTATTTATCTAATGAGGAAACTGAGCCCCAATCCAAGGGCATTACTGCCCAAGAACACTCTGCTAGGAGAGGGCAACATCTGGCATCCTATTGCCTTTCCACGTTACTTTGCTTTTTAGAGACATGTCTGACTAATGGCAACAAAGCCAGATAAGGAATGTTTATCCTTCTGTGAGGAGCCTTAGGGAGGCCCATGTGGCCATGTGGAAAGCAGGAAAAAAGTGGTGGAGTTGAGGTCAAGAGGTCAGAATGCTTAACCAACATAGGATCTTGGAAGCCTATACTCCCAGAGGATGAGCAAGAAGATTGTACTGTTTTAAGTTTAGCCTCACTTAAGAAAATTCCATCATTAATTGCATCAGTCTATATATATCCACTTTCTCTCCCTCTTCCCAAAAAGGAAGGAATCTCAGAGTCTTTCACACAGTCCAAACTTAGAATGATTTACACTTTATCTTAAACATGCCAGTCTATACCTTTCACAGCAAAACACAACTTGTTGAATTTTATTTTTAAAACAACGGAGAAGAATCTGACTTGGGGACCTGACATTCTTTGAACAGTTCAAGTGCCTACTAGGTGCTTTATTGAGCACCTACTAGGTGCAATGTCCTGTCCAGGACATGACATTGATGAGCATAAGAGAGAGGGTTTCAAGTTGGATGAAATGTCTTGGATCCTCAAGAAAGACCAGGAGAGGTAATAAACACTTCACTCACCTTGCAGGGACTTCCCGGGTGGCTCAGCAGTAGAGACTGTACCTGCAATGCAGAAGACGCAGATTCAATCCCTGCATGGGGAAGATTCTCTGGAGGAGGGCATGGCAAACCACTCCAGTATTCTTGCCTGGAGAATCCCATGGACAAAGGAGCCTGGTGGGCCCCAGTACACGGGGTCACAAAGAGTTGGACATGACTGAAGCAATTTAGCACACATGCACAGCAACACCCAGACTACTTTTCAACCCTCAAGCAAGTTTAATGTTATTTTCTTCCCTGCCCTTCCCACACCATAAGGACGTGTTTTCTCATTTGTACCTGCTCTCTATAGCCAGAGAACTGGAAAAGACATAAATGGGAACCTGTAATATATTGTGATTTACCTATTACCTTTTTTTCCTTGGTCTTTTCCATTCATCTGTGAGCTCCTTTGGAAAAGACTCTGATACTGGGAGGGATTGGGGGCAGGAGGAGAACGGGACGATAGAGGATGAGATGGCTGAATGGCATCACTGACTTGATGGAGGTGAGTTTGAGTGAATTCCGGGAGTTGGTGATGGGCAGGGAGGCCTGGCGTGCTGCAATTCATGGGGTCACAAAGAGTCGGACACGACTGAGCGACTGAACTGAACTGTGAGCTCCTTGAGGGCAGGCACATGCCTTATTTCTCTTGTTTATGCACTTCCTCCATTGTAATTTTCCAACACTAGGCCAGTGAATACATTTTTCATTGACTTTAATAATCACAAAACACAGAGGAAATGCTGTGACCAAGAAGAAATTCAGACAAGGTTATCAGAGTTGTGTGAGTAGGGAATCTACTCACATCACATGACTGTTTTCCTTTTTGAAGACAGACAACAACACCATTAGGGGAAAAACACTAATCTTGTGCACTTAGTACAGTGCTACTGAGATAGCAACTGCTTAAAGCTTTGAGTATTAGTATTACTCTTGCTGCTACTATTATAATAATAATATTATTCTTTCAAGCAAGAGCATCTCTGTAGAAAGGAATTGTGAAATCTTTATAGAACCCTCCCCCTATTTCTGTGGTCCAGAGAGCTGCCCTGCCCATTCACTCAGTTTAATAGAGAGAAATTCCTTTTCTTTCTCCAAGGAAAATGAACTGCAGAATAACCTTGCCCTGAGATATTTGTCTTTAACTAGCCTGGGAGCCATGGGATTCAATAAGCATCTTCTCTCCTTTAGGGTTCAAGGTAATAAAGCATGCATCTGCATTGTTACCATGGCTCCACGGCTTGGTTGGCTTTCTATGAGAGCATTTCCAACATCACACCCCTTGTTGTATTTAAAAGTTGTTCTATTATCTACTCAGGAGCTGGAGAAGAGGGCATGGCTGGGCATGGAAAGTCTCAGTGAATGGAAATGAACAGATTGGGGACACTGATCCGAGGCCACCATGCACAGCTCGTTTGGTTTACACTATTTCTGATCACTGATTTCTTACGGACTGCCCAATCAATACATAGGTGTCTTTCATAGGTCAATACAAGTGAGGCCCAAAGCTGAGGTTCATTTCTTGCAGAAATGGAGCAGCAGGGTCTCAGTTAAGACTTTTGATTGAAAGTAATGTAAACCACTCAAGCCAGCTTAAACAGAAAAAGGAATTTGCTAGAAGGGTAGTAGGGCTTCTCATGGAATCCTAGAAAGACAGAATAGTCTCATCTCTAGAAAAAGGTGGAGCAGGACATCTTCGTTGACACTGAATGTTGTTGGTTTTGACTGTTCAACATTCATCTCTCTTTCCACCATCACTCCAATTTCCTTTTGAAAAAACATAATTTCTCTTTCGAGTACAGCCTGGTGGAATTATAAATTAGGGTCCTACCTGGGCTTCCCAGGTGATGCTAGTGGTAAAGAACCCACCTATCAGTGCAGAGACTTCATAGACCCGGGTTCAATCCCTGGGTTGGGAAGATCCCTCAGAGAAGGGCATGGCAACCAACTCCAGTAATCTTGCCTGGAGAATCTCATGAACAGAGGAACCTGGCAGGCTACATGTACATAGGGTTGCAAAGAGAAACAACCGAAGTGGCTTAGCACATACTGCCTTAGCGAATTGGGAAGCCACCGAATCCAAGACAGGCCAATTAGATGTTCGCTCCCAGGAATCTGAATCTTGATAAGAAATTTAAAGAGATTCAAAACTGTTGAAACTCACCTATTCTGGTCATAATACAAGGAGCAACCTGTTTTCCCCATAAAATGATTCCTGAAGTTACCATTTATTAAAGTCTCAGGGTTGTCTTGGTTCTGTGCTTTTCCGGATTTTTAGCTTTCCCAATAATTCTTCAAGTTATCCATATTCTAATAAATATTCATTGCAATAAATGAGTGAAGTCAGTTTTTTTGCTGGTAACAAAAGAACTCTGGTCAATATATAGATCATCTCTGTAGCAAGTTGCTATTGACATGGGTCAATTTATTATCCATACTTCCTATCTCCTTATTAGAATTTTTTGGGAGAGAGAATTTGGCACATTTTGGTCCAGTGTCCCCTTGGCGCAGTCAGCTGAACCGAAGGGGCAGGGTCATATATTCTGAACATAGTTGCCTGAGGATGATCCCTGTAGAAGAAAGGCAGTTCCCAGAGATAAGGCTAGGACGACTGGACTGAGCCAACCCTTTCTCTGAGACAAATGGACTACAAACAGGAAATCTTTGCTGATCAAACACACGGCATGATGCGTTGAAGCAAATCGGGTCCTGGGAACCAGGTGTGACCAGTAGATCACGTACTGATTGAATCTGAAGAATGGTCATGAAACCCACGTTTTGAATAGCAGCATAGACTTCAGTTAAAGCTGTCCGGAGGCTCTGTTTAGAGCCATGTTTTCATCTATAAGGACTGTTATCCCTTTAATCTACCCAAACCAGTAAGCCTAACTTTGAGCGTCCAGTGCATAAATACTCATCTGACAGAAGACATGATCATGCAGTATTGAACCTCACAACCCTTGTCTCCTTTCTCCTAAAGTTATGTTTCTTTCCCACTCTCTTCTACCAACCCAGCTCTGTGATAGCAGATATGAATTATCTGGATATTTGGTTTAATTCTCCATTTCATTTAGACAAGAAGAGTCAGTGATGTTCTTCCGGTGGTACTCTTTTCCCCAGTTATTGGTTGGATCATTAAGGGAAGGAGTCTTGCAAAATCTGCAATTCTGATTTCATGTGCCTTCTCTGGTATGTTTTAGTCAAATGTTTAATGTTTGCTTGCAGTCTCTTGCAAATAGTTTTTCTGCATGCTTGCTTGACTTGCACATCTTTAAGAGGCTAAATTTCCAATATCTTTAAGTCAAAGGCTACAGAAGCAGCGAACCATCAGTAGAAGCCCGTTTGCCTTTGAAGGGAATGTTCTGGGAATCCTTCCTTGATTGATTAGAACTGAAGTTTCCAGTGCTTTCCTATGTTACCTTATGAACATACACAATGTGCAAAGATACAGTCTTGAGGTCACTTCTGACTCTTCTTATTTTTTCCAAAGGATGCTAAGGCAACCAGAGCTCATATCATGGGCTGTCAGTGCTGCAAAAACCCACATTCCCTGCACTTCTAGTATTTCTGATTAGAGAGAAGTGCTCCATTTCTTTATATGCAATGAGTTGCATAGTACAGTATCCAAAATCTGCATTTTGGACAATTGGACATCTATTATACATGCAAAAAAAAAAAAAGAATCTAGACACAGACTTTATACCCTTCACAAAAATTAAATCAAAAAGGATCACACACCCAAATATAAAATGCAAAACTACAAAGCTCCTAGAAAATAACAGGAGAAAAATCTCAATGACTTTAAATTTGGTGATGACTTTTTAGATATGACACCAAACGCATGATCCATAAAGGAAAGAATTCATAAGCTGGACTTCATTAAAGTTAAAATTTTCTGCTCTGCACTGTCAAGAACATTAAAAGACAAGCTACAGATAGGGGGGAAATATTTGCAAAAGACGTCTGATGCAGGACTGTTTTCCTAAACATACAAAGAATTCTTAGTACTCAATAGTAAGAATATAAGCAGCCTGATTTAAAAAATGGGCCAAAGACCTTAACAGTTACCTAATCAAAGAAGATGATGGGAAATAAGCATTGGAGGTGATCCACATCATATGTCAGGAGAGAAATGCAAATTAAAACAGCAACAAAATCTGACTGCATATCTATTAAGACAGTGAAAATCCAGAACACTGACAACACCAGATAATGACAACAAAGTGGAACAAGAGAAACCCTTTTTCATTGCTGGTAGGAATGTAAAATGGTACAGACACTCTGGAAGAAAATTTGGTGGTTTCTTAAAAAATGAAACATACTTTTACCACAAAAATTCAGTAATCACATTCCTTTGTAATTACTCAAAGTCATTGAAAATTTATGACCATGTTAAAGCCTGCACACAGATGTTTATAGCAGCTTTATTCATAACTGCCAAAACTGGGAAGCCACCAGGATGTCCTTTAGTAGGTGAATGGATAAAAAGTTGTGGTACATTCAGATAATGGAATATTATTTAACACTTAAAAGAAATGAGTTATTAAGCCATGAAAAGACATGAAGGAAATTTAAATGCATGTTACTAAGTGAAAGAAGCCAATCTGAAAAGATACTGTATGATCCTAACTCTACAGTGCTTTGAAAATGTAAAACTATGGAGACAGTAAGAAGATCAGTGATGGTCAGGGGTTAAAAGGAAAGGTTGGGGGGGGGAGTGGATGAATAAGTGGGTCACAGAGGATTTGAGGGGCAATGAACTTCATTGTATGATACTACAATGGTCATTTAAATGTGTCAAAGTCGCTCAGTCATGTCCAGACTCTTTGTGACCCTATGGACTGTAGGGTGCCAGGCTCCTCTATCCATGGGATTTTCCAGGCAAGAATACTGGCGTGGGTTACCACACCAGGGCATCTTTCCGACCCAGGAATTGAACCTGGGTCTCCTGCATTGCAGGCACTCTTTACCGTCTGAGCCACAAGGGAAGCCACACAATGGTTGTTACGTGTTATTATTTATATATCCAAACCCACAGAACGCACAACACAAAGGGTGAAGCATAATATAAGCTATGGAGTTTGCATGATAATAATGCATCAGTGTAGGTTCATCAATTGTCATAAACATACCTCTCTAATGGGGGATGTTGATAAAGGAAGAAGTTATACATGAATGGGGGCAAGGACTAAATAGGAATTCTATTCCTCTCCATTTTGCTATGAACCTAAACTTGCTCAAAAAAAAAAAGTCTTTTTAAAAAAATATCCCAATATTTAACAAGGAATCAAGTAACCAGTGCTATCTTGCACTGAGCCCTGTGCAGTGTTGGGGAGATGGAGGTATAGTCCCTGTACTCAAAGAGCAGCCTCTTGGGGAGCATTTGTGATGGACAAGCCCTGTGCTGGAACCCTTAGGTCAGCACGACGGCATATACTCTACAATGATCCCCATTTTACTGGTGAGGAATCTGAGACATGGACAAGTCCATGAGACTAGTGATTAATAAAGCTGGGATTCAAACATAGGGATCTCTGGTAGCAAAGCCCAAGCTTCCTAGAAAACACATGAAATAACTCAAACAAGAGAAGATGAGGAACTAGGGTGGGTCAAACACAGAGGGCTGGGGGTAGGGGAGATGCCAGAAGGTGGGAAGGCGGGAAAATCATGGTTATCTAAATGAAGAGAAGAAGTCTTCCTGAAGGAGGTAGAGATTTCCAAATCTTTGACATGAATTTCAGAAAGGAATATTTAATTGACTGGGCTTCCCTTGTGGCTCAGTTGGTGAAGAATCCATCTGCAATGCAGGAGACCTGGGTTCAATCCCTGGGTTGGGAAGATCCCCTGGAGAAGAGAAAGGCTACCCACCCCAGTATTCTGGCCTGGAGAATTCCATGGACTGTATAGTCCATGGGGTCACAAAAAGTTGGACACGACTGAGTGACTTTCACTTTCACTTTCATTTAATTAATTGAAGAGCCTCTTGATGATGGCAAATAGATGGGGAAACACTGAAAACAGTGACAGAATTTATTTTCTTGGGCTTCAAAATCACTGCAAATGGTGACTGCAGCCATGAAATTAAAAGACACTTGCTCCTTGGAAGAAAAGCTATGATGAACCTAGATGGTGTATTAGAAAGCAGAGACATCGCTTTGTTGACAAAGGTCCATCTAGTCAAAGCTATGGTTTTTCTAGTAGTCATATATGGATGTGAGAGTTGGACTATAAAGAAGGCTGAGCATCAAATAATTGATGCTCTTGAATTGTGGTGTTGGAGAAGACTCTTGAGCGTCCCTTGGACTGCAAGGGGATCAAACCAATCAATCCTAAAGGAAACCAATCCTGAATATTCATTGGAAGGACTGATGCTGAAGCTGAAGCTCCAATATTTTGGCTACCTAATGCAAGAACTGACTCCTTGGAAAAGACCCTGATGCTGGGAAAGATTGAAGGCAGGAGAAGAAGGGGTCGACAGAGGACAGGTGCTTGGATGGCATCACTGACTCAACAGACATGAGTTTGAGCAAACTCCAGGAGACGGGGAGGGACAGGGAAGCCTTGTGTGCTGCAGTACATGGTGTCTCAAAGAGCTGGACATGATTCAGTGACTGAACAACAGCACCCAAACTTTATTGACAACATTTACAAATAAGGAGATTTCACATACAAAAAAATGAATTTATATCTTCTTTCAAAAAATCATCTCTGGAAAGCCAGAGTCTCCCCCTGCAGAGTCTCCCCCTGTAGCAACTCAGTTGGCACTCAGTAGGCACTCCTCCTTTTACATGGAGTATCCACTCTCTGGCTTGTCAGTACCCCGTCTCCAGGGCTGCTTCAGACATCAGCAATAACTGCCCAGGCTCAGTAAGCTTTTGAGTTTGGGACATCCACTCAATGTCTAAAGGACTTCACCACCCACTTCTGTTCTCTTCCTTCTGACTTTCAGCCCCATCTCAGGAAAGACTTGATCTGCTGCATCCCAAGACCAAAGACAGCTTTGAGCCAGAGTGTCTGGAGATGAGTGGGTTCACGTGGTGAGGGAAGAGGTGAAGATCATTTCCTCTAGTGGGAGAGACTTCAGAATTCCTTCCCTTAAGCCAGAATGTCTGAATGAGAACTTTCAAGAACAGGCCAGAAGTAGGATTGCTGCTGCTGCTGCTGCTAAGTCGCTTCAGTCGTGTCCGACTCTGTGCGACCCCATAAATGGCAGCCCACCAGGCTCTGCCATCCCTGGGATTCTCCAGGCAAGAATATTGGAGTGGGTTGCCATTTCCTTCTCCAGTGCATGAAAGTGAAAAGTGAAAGTGAGGTCGCTCAGTCGTGTCCAACTCTTCACGACCCCATGGACTGCAGCAGACCAGGCTCCTCCGTCCATGGGATTTTCCAGGCAAGAGTACTGGAGTGGGGTGCCATTGCCTTCTCTGAGAAGTAGGATTGGGCGGGTAAAAGTAAAAGATCTTAAATTGTCTTGTCAGAAACTCGAGTTGTACATCTTCAAGAATTTCTTGTGTTTTAATAAAAATGGCTATGGACTACTGGACAATTTTTACACTTAGACTAAGTCCTTATATCAGATCTGCCAGGTGACCTGCTCCCTGCATAAACCCCTTCCAATAATCATCACAATTATGACAATAATAAAAGTGGCATCAACTACTGAGAACTGACAACATGTGATTTTTAACTAAGGGCTTTGAACACCTTAGCTCATTTAATTTCCACAATCACGCTGTAGGTGGGTATTGCCATCCCCATCATACAAATGAAGAAACTGGGGCTCAGAGAGATTAAGAAGCTAAACCCAGGGACATAGCTGGAGAATGACAGAAATGAGACCAGGCCCAGCTTTCCAAATCCTGAGCTCATGTCCTTAGCAGCCATGTCAATGTCACTCAGTGTGTGGGATGCAGTTTCCTGACATCAGAATTACCTAGAATGGCCAGGTCATAAAAATGCATCTTCCTGGGTCCTACATAGGAGCTCTAAAGAGCCACACAGGCAGGGTGGTGGTGCATGATGCTCACTAAAGTTTGAGGGGCTTTAGTGAGCTGCCTGGGCTCCCTCACTCCCAAGGCTCACTTCTGCCCAGACTGCAGACTCTCACACTTGCCAGGCTCAGCCTGGCTCTCTGCTGCTCCAGCCTGGGCTCTGCAGGCTGATAAATTATTGAAGTTGTTTCATGGGATCAGAAGGAATCTTCAAGGGCATTACCTTTGTCTCCTTATATTTTTAGGAGAGAGTAGGCTGAGGCTCAGAGAGGAGGACTGACTATACCCAGGACACACAACAAAACAGGAATCCTGCCTCTCCATCTCCCTGTGTTGAGGGTCCCTTGCTTCCTCTGTCCCTTTCTTTCCCTTTTTGGACAGATGCCCTTTCTTCTCTCCTGAAAGGTGGACAGAGCCTGAGCTTTTCTTTGGGGCTGGCACTTTCGGAGACTGTGAAAACCTACAACTGGGTCACTTCTATAGCATTCAGGACGGCATGTGGCCTGTCTTGCACTTAGGGCAGAAAGTTGTCACCTAAGGGTGTGCAGCCACACCATTTGGAACTGCTGAAAACAAACAGCTCCATCGGAAGATCAAGAACTCCCCCATGACTGCCCCCCACCATGCCCTCAGGTGAGCCCTGTGCTCTTAGCAGCCCGTGCCTCAAACCTTTAAAAACCAATCAAAATCTCGAAGTGCCACTTTTCCCTGGCTTTGTGGTTGTTTTTCCTCCTCCTCCTCCTCTCTCTCTCTCTTTTCAGCTGCCTTCAAAACAGAGAGGAGAAGCCTCTATTTGGCTCTGACAATAAGATCTCCTGGTGCATTTTTCGCCTTGTGTTTTACTTCTGTCATTGATCAATAGACTTAAATGCCAGGCCTCCATCACAGCCGCAGACTTTGATTGCCCAAACTGTCTTAGCCCAGCGGAGCTTGTCTGCTTGAGTTCTGATGCTGAGAAATGTCACAGTAGGGAGGGGTTAGGAGCCTCTGTCAGTGTGCAAGGGAGGGGGGCCAGTGACAGCTCATTCAGGGCCTCTCCAGGCATCCCACCTGCCCCAAGGGTTACCACTGGCTGGAATTCATTCCAGTCTGGGGCTGTTTGCAGCCACAGGTAAAATCTGTCACAGCATAAGCACTGAGTGGGGGAAGCATCCGCTGTACCCATGGCAACCAAGCCTCATTAATCTGCTTGTTTTGAAATCTGCAAGGAAAACAGACAACTGAGAGAAGACCCTGAATCCTGGTCTCGGCTGGGACACACACCAGCAGTGTGACCTTTGTCCTGTCACTCAGCTTACCTGTGCCTCAATTTCCACAGCTCCTATGCAGCTCCCCACCCTCCCCACAGTATGAGAAATAAAGCCAACAGACATGAAAGTGCTCTGGGAAGTGTAGAGTGCTATAGCAAGGGGAAGCATATCATTCTTATCCCTGTCGAAATCTAGTGAAACAAGTGCTTTTGTAAACCTGCGTCCACTGAATTGTGTCTCGCTGCAGAAGTCAATCAGGGGCTGTGCTGTTTACAGAACAATTCTCAAGCACTAATGAGAAAATTAAAATTGTAGGTAGATGTGGGAGAAGGGAGAACTAGGCAGTTGCTAAACTATTTGCAAACGCTCTAGTTCAACAGTTCCGTTTCAGTGATCCTCACCTCCATCTGCCTCGAGTTTAGGAAAAATTTGCCTGCCCAGAAGCATGCCTTCCTCACAGGAAGATCAGTCTTGCAGGGAAAGCACGAGGCGTTGCGTGGCATCTGTCTCTTTCCCCAGTTGAGGCGTGTTGTGTCTTTACCTTTGTCAGTTTCCTCTGTGAAACAGAGTGTCAGTCTCAGCCGCTGGGACTGAGGGTTATACTCAACCTCCATTAGCAGAAACCTGCACGGCCAATGCTCCCTGATGGCTGGTGTGATGTCACGGGTCAGATCTGAGATTAGCCTTCCCCACCTGCCAGCCCCTGCCCCAGGGAAGTGGCTCAGTATCTATCTGTTTGGGGGCAGAACTACCAAGAGAATGTATCCAAGAACCACTTGTCTCTGCCCACATGTCCACCAACTCTTTGACCACCAAGGCAGAGTAGGATCTCCTAGGCCAGGCCATCAGTGGCAAGTTGACAATAAAAACAAGTACAATGGATAGCTAGTGGGAACCTGCTGTACAACACAGGGAGCTCAGCTCAGTGTTCTGGGGTGACCTAGAGGGTTGGATGGAGGGGAGGAGGTGGGAGGGGAGTCCAAGAGGAAGGTGACATATGTGTATATATATATATATATATATATATATATATACACACACACCCGATTCACTTTGTTGTAGAGCAGAAACTAACACACTGTAAAGAAACTATGTGTGTGCAGCCAAGTCGCTTCAGTTGTGTCCAACTCTCAGTGATCTTATGGACTGTAGCCCAGCAGGCTCCTCTGTCCATGGAATCCTCCAGGGAAGAATACTGGAGTGGGTTTCTGTGCCCGCCTCCAGGGGATCTTTCTGACCCAGGGATCAAACCCTCATCTCATGTCTCCTGCATTGGCAGGTGGGTTCTTTACCACTAGCGCCACAAGGGAAGCAAACGAAACTATCAGATCAGATCAGTCGCTCAGTCGTGTCCGACTCTTTGCGACCCCATGAATCGCAGCACGCCAGGCCTCCCTGTCCATCACCAATTCCCGGAGTTCACTCAGACTCACATCCATTGAGTCAGTGATGCCATCCAGCCATCTTATCCTCTGTCGTCCCCTTCTCCTCTTGTCCCTAATCCCTCCCAGCATTAGAGTCTTTTCCAACGAGTCAGCTCTTCACATGAGGTGGCCAAAGTACTGGAGTTTCAGCTTCAGCATCATTCCTTCCAAAGAAATCCCAGGGCTGATCTCCTTCAGAATGGACTGGTTGGATCTCCTGGCAGTCCAAGGGACTCTCAAGAGTCTTATCCAACACCACAGTTCAAAAGCATCAATTCTTCAGGGCTCAGCCTTCTTCACAGTCCAACTGTCACATCCATACATGACCACAAGAAAAACCATAGCCTTGACTAGATGAACCTTTGTTGGCAAAGTAATGTCTCTGCTTTTGAATATGCTATCTAGGTTGGTCATAACTTTTCTTCCAAGGAGTAAGCGTCTTTTAATTTCATGGCTGCAGTCACCATCTGCAGTGATTTTGGAGCCCAGAAAAATAAAGTCTGACACGTTTCCACTGTTTACCCATCTATTTCCTATGAAGTGATGGGACCGGATGCTATGATCTTCGTTTTCTGAATGTTGAGCTTTAAGCCAACTTTTTCACTCTCCACTTTCACTTTCATCAAGAAGCTTTTTAGTTCCTCTTCACTTTCTGACATAAGGGGGGTGTCATCTGCATATCTGAGGTTATTGACATTTCTCCTGGCAATCTTGATTCCAGCTTGTGTTTCTTCCAGTCCAGCGTTTCTCATGATGTACTCTGCATATAAGTTAAATAAACAGGGTGACAATATACAGCTTTGACGTGCTCCTTTTCCTATTTGGAACCAGTCTGTTGTTCCATGTCCAGTTCTAACTGTTGCTTCCTGACCTGCATACAAATTTCTCAAGAGGCAGGTCAGGTGATCTGGTATTCCCATCTCTTGAAGAATTTTCCACTGTTTATTGTGATCCACACAGTCAAAGGCTTTGGCATAGTCAATAAAGCAGAAATAGATGTTTCTCTGGAACTCTCTTGCTTTTTCCATGATCCAGCAGATATTGGCAATTTGATCTCTGGTTCCTCTGCCTTTTCTAAAACCAGCTTGAACATCTGGAAGTTCACGGTTCACATATTGCTGAAGCCTGGCTTGGAGAATTCTGAGCATTACCTTACTAGCGTGTGAGATGAGTGCAATTGTGCAGTAGTTTGAGCATTCTTTGGCATTGCCTTTCTTTGGGATTGGAATGAAAACTGACCTTTTCCAGTCCTGTGGCCACTGCTGAGTTTTCCAAATTTGCTGGCATATTGAGTGCAGCACTTTCACAGCATCATCTTCCAGGATTTGAAATAGCTCAACTGGAATTGCATCACCTCCACTAGCTTTGTTCGTAGTGATGCTTTCTAAGGCCCACTTGACTTCACATTCCAGGATGTCTGGCTCTAGGTCAGTGATCACACCATCGTGATTATCTGGGTTGTGAAGATCTTTTTTGTACAGTTCTTCTGTGTATTCTTGCCATCTCTTCTTAATATCTTCTGCTTCTGTTAGGTCCATACCATTTCTGTCCTTTATCAAGCCCATCTTAGCATGAAATGTTCTTTTGGTATCTCTGATTTTCTTGAAGAGATCCCTAGTCTTTCCCATTCTATTATTTTCCTCTATTTCTTTGCATTGGTCACTGAAGAAGGCTTTCTTATCTCTTCTTGCTATTCTTTGGAACTCTGCATTCAGATGCTTATATCTTTCCTTTTCTCCTTTGCTTTTCGCTTCTCTTCTTTTCACACCTATTTGTAAGGCCTCCCCAGACAGCCATTTTGCTTTTTTACATTTCTTTTCCATGGGGATGGTCTTGATCCCTGTCTCCTGTACAATGTCATGAACCTCATTCCATAGTTCATCAGGCACTCTATCTATCAGATCTAGGCCCTTAAATCTATTTCTCACTTCCACTGTATAATCATAAGGGATTTGATTTAGGTCATACCTGAATGGTCTAGTGGTTTTCCTTACTTTCTTCAATTTCAGTCTGAATTTGGCAATAAGGAGTTCATGGTCTGAGCCACAGTCAGCTCCTGGTCTTGTTTTTGCTGACTGTATAGAGCTTCTCCATCTTGGGCTGCAAAGAATATAATCAATCTGATTTCGGTGTTGACCATCTGGTGATGTCCATGTATAGAGTCTTCTCTTGTGTTGTTGGAACAGGGTGTTTGTTATGACCAGTGCATTTTCTTGGCAAAACTCTATTAGTCTTTGCTGTGCTTCATTCCATATTCCAAGGCCAAATTTTCCTGTTACTCCAGGTGTTTCTTGACTTCCTACTTTTGCATTCCAATCCACTATAATGAAAAGGACATCTTTTTTGAGTGTTAGTTCTAAAAGGTCTTGTAGGTCTTCATAGAACCGTTGAACTTCAGCTTCTTCAGCATTACTGGTTGGGGCATAGACTTGGATTACTGTGATATTGAATGGTTTGCCTTGGAAATGAACAGAGATCATTCTGTCATTTTTGAGATTGCATCCAAGTACTGCATTTCGGACTCTTTTGTTCACCATGATGGCCACTCCATTTCTTCTGAGGGATTCCTGCCCACAGTAGTAGATATAATGGTCATCTGAGTTAAATTCACCCATTCCAGTCCATTTGAGTTCGTTGATTCTAGAATGTCGACATTCACTCTTGCCATCTCTTGTTTGACCACTTCCAATTTGCCTTGATTCAAAACCAAAAAAAAACAAAGACAAGTTTATCTGGATGAATGGATATTTTTCTGTATCAAAGAGTGTTCTTTCAGAGAAGGGGGTGCTATTACACAGTTTCAGCATCTTGTTGCTAAGGTGAGGCAGGCCCAGAGCTGTTAGGTCCCCTGATGCTTCAAGAGAAGACTGGAATGGGAATGATGATGTAAATGTAGCGAAATTTTCAAAAAACAAAAAAGCATTTGTGAGCCACCAGCTTGCAATTTTTGGTCTAAGGAGATGCTGAGTGACAGTGAGCAGGAATCCGGGAGGACAAGCATGAGGATGTCCAATCCATTTCCTTTTCCGGCCTATGAGCTGACTGGATCATGAGGACAGGGTGCTTTAAGCGTGGACTCCCCATCTCCCACACCCCGCTGCCTCTCAGGTTTCAGCAGTTACTACTCACACCCCTTCTCCCAGTAGGACCAGTGATTGGAATATCTATGTGTTTATCAGTTGCCACTTACACTGGTGTTGGATACACAGCTGCTCTCTCGAACGTTAGATGCAGCACAAAGACTAACACTGTATGTCATGCCTGTTGGGGTGGGAGGAGTAGGGTCATTGCCATTATTTTCAGGAGTTTCCTGTTCATTTATACTTAGCTCAGGGAAGCAGTGAAGCCACAACCTATGTGAATCTTCTCTATGTTAAGGAGACTACCCAGATGTTGCTAGAAAAAATATTTTTTTAAAAAAAGCAATTGAAGTGATTCTAGTGATTTTTTTGCTTAGCAATAAGACTGGAATGAGAAGCCTGCAATCATTCAAATACCACTTGCCACTGTTAGTGGGTTTCCATTTTTAAAGGACAAATGTTCATAAATACAGGCTGAGGTGTGTGAGTCTCTACTTAGAGCTGACCCCACATAGCACTGAATACTGGACTTAACTGGTGATTTTAAGCCATTGCTAATACACAGAAGAACTGTACAAAAAAGATCTTCACAACCCAGATAATCACGATGGTGTGATCACTCATCTAGAGCCAGACATCCTGGAATGTGAAGTCAAGTGGGCCTTAGAAAGCATCACTATGAACAAAGCTAGTGGAGGTGATAGAATTCCAGTTGAGCTATTTCAAATCCTGAAAGATGATGCTGTGAAAGTGCTGCACTCAATATGCCAGCAAATTTAGAAAACTCAGCAGTGGCCACAGGACTGGAAAAGGTCAGTTTTCCTTCCAATCCCAAAGAAAGGCAGTGCCAAAGAATGCTCAAACTACTGCACAATTGCACTCATCTCACACGCTAGTAAGGTAATGCTCAGAATTCTCCAAGCCAGGCTTCAGCAATACATGAACCGTGAACTTCCAGATGTTCAAGCTGGTTTTAGAAAAGGCAGAGGAACCAGAGATCAAATTGCCAACATCTGCTGGATCATGGAAAAAGCAAGAGAGTTCCAGAAAAACATCTATTTCTGCTTTACTGACTATGCCAAAGCCTTTGACTGTGTGGATCACAATAAACTGTGGAAAATTCTGAAAGAGATGAGAATACCAGACCACCTGATCTGCCTCTTGAGAAACCTATATGCAGGTCAGGAAGCAACAGTTAGAACTGGACATGGAACAACAGACTGGTTCCAAATAGGAAAAGGAGTACGTCAAGGCTGTATATTGTCATCCTGCTTATTTAACTTATATGCAGAGTACATCATGAGAAACGCTGGACTGGAAGAAACACAAGCTGGAATCAAGATTGCCAGGAGAAATATCAATAACCTCAGATATGCAGATGACACCACCCTTATGGCAGAAAGTGAAGAGGAACTAAAGAGCCTCTTGATGAAAGTGAAAGAGGAGAGTGAAAAAGTTGGCTTAAAGCTCAACATTCAGAAAACGAAGATCATGGCATCTGGTCCCATCACTTCATGGGAAATAGATGGGGAAACAGTGGAAACAGTGTCAGACTTCATTTTTTTGGGCTCCAAAATCACTGCAGATGGTGACTGCAGCCATGAAATTAAAAGACGCTTACTCCTTGGAAGGAAAGTTATGACCAACCTAGATTGCATATTGAAAAGCAGAGACATTACTTTGCCAACAAAGGTCTGTCTAGTCAAGGCTATGGTTTTTTATGTGGTCATGTATGGATGTGAGAGTTGGACTGTGAAGAAAGCTGAGCACCAAAGAATTGATGCTTTTGAACTGTGGTGTTGGATAAGACTCTTGAGAGTCCCTTGGACTGCAAGGAGATCCAACCAGTCCATTCTAAAGGAGATCAGCCCTGGGTGTTCTTTGGAAGAAATGATGCTGAAGCTGAAACTCCAATACTTTGGCCACCTCATGTGAAGAGTTGACTCATTGGAAAAGACTCTGATGCTGGGAGGGATTGGGGGCAGGAGAAGGGGACGACAGAGGATGAGATGGCTGGATGGCATCACTGACTCGATGGATGTGAGTCTGAGTGAACTCCGGGAGTTGGTGATGGACAGGGAGGCCTGGCGTGCTGCGATTCATGGGATCACAAAGAGTCGGACACGTCTGAGAGACTGAACTGAACTGAAAGAGCAAATTGGGCTGACTTGACTTTCACCTACGCTCTAGAACCCACCATCTGGTGAGAGATGCCAACCCTGAAAGTAGGAGCTAAGTTTGGACCTTAATTTTTATCATTCAGAGCTCATGCAAACAGATATAACAGCATCTTTCATATCACTTTTGATGTGAAAAAGAAAGAGACAGTGGTGCAGTTAGGGTGCTGGACCCTGGGAGGCTGCTAATGACATCATCAGGCTGGTTGTGGGCATTACAGCGCTGTTTGCTGCAGTTCCCTGCAACATCTTGGCAGGTTTCATCAAAATTGGGGGTTTGAAGATCACCTGTTAAGTGCATCAATGGGAGATTATAAAATGAAGATCAAAGTGAGTCTATCTTTCTTTTTTATTCTTTGTTTCTTCATCTCTTGGGAAATAAGCTAGTACAGTTTAGCCCCACCCCTCTTTTTGTTTCTTCCTCCTTCCAAGAGGAGAGCTGCTTTGTGTTTTTTTTTCCTTGCGCATTTTTGACACTTCACTCTGTATTAACATACACTGCTAACAGAAACTTCTGCTTTTTATGTGCTCAGACTGTCATGCTACCAGCAGCACAGACTCCTCTGGTTTTCTGCTACTCTTCTTCCTGTAAAGCAACTTTGCCCAGTTCTCTGAGTGCACATGGGGTCTCGTGTTCTCCAGGAGGCTGCCCTGCTTGTGCCAGCACTCACCAGCTCTCCTCTCATCAGGATCCATCCAGCACTAACCTGGGGGCTCTGCCCACTCCCTGGTTCATCTGTGCTAGTCTGGCTCCCCCAGCTGGAGCAGACTCTCTCTGAGGGCAGCTGCTGAGTCACACTCTTCTTTGTGCCTCGGCCTCCACTGCAGCCTGGCCATAGCATAATGCCCTATGGAGAGGGAGTAGACATGCGATGTCAGTGTTAATCAGTGTTCTGTGGGTGGTGAAGGCATGAGGTGTAATTCTCTCCTTCTTCAGGCTGGCTTTCATTCCTTAAGGCTTTAGGAGGACCCAAGAGAAAGCCAGAGATGTTCCCCTGCAATGAGAGTCTCAGCTCCACAGGAAAAGGGTAGTCAACTAGCCATTTCATCCCCCTAACTTACAACTTAATCATACGTTTGGAGGGAATTTTAGGAACAGGTCCAGCCAGAACTTCACTGAGATATTCTTTTCTCTTTGAGCAGAGGTTTCCAAAATTGGTGTTTTTCCAAACTCATCGCACTTCGTAATGACCCTGATAAACGTGAGGTTTCTGGTCTGATTGAGGTAGCCAGGGCCTAGTGACTCAACATTCCATTGGTCATATTTTTTTTTCCACATTCAATATCAATTTCACAGGGGAAAGTTAACTTAAGGCAATGTTCCTCAAACATGCCCCATTATCAGGCTCACCTGAGAGGGCTGCTTAAAAACGCAGAGAGCAGAGGCTCCACCCCAGCTCTACTGAAGCTGAATCTCTAAGAAAATTTCCTAGAAGTTTCACTTTTAAAAGCAATATTCCAGGGGATTCAATCAGCAAAGTTTGCAAAATGTTCATTTAATAAAAGTTATCTTTTCCTCAGTATTTTATTATGAATATTTTCAAACATAGAGAAAAATCCAAAGAATTTTCAGTGAACATCAGTACACCCATGATCTAGATTCTACCAGACACTTTACTTGTTTTATTATATTACATGTCTATCTGCCAATCCATTCCACTCTCCATCCAGCAACCCAGCTTTGTTTTGGGGGCATTAATGTAAATTGCAAGCATCAGTACATTCTCTCCTAAACACCGCAGCATGCATATTATCAACTAGAGTTCAATATTTGTTTATGGTTTTTTCTTTTGAGAATTTACAGAGTGAAATGCATAAATCTTACATGTATTACTGGATGAGTTTTGACAAATACCTTCACCCATGTAACCCAAACCCCTGTTATGATATGGGGTATTTCATGTCCCTTTGCAGATAATTTCTGCCAATACCCTTCAGAGACCATTATTTTTCTGATGTTGTCCACCACAGTTTGTGTGTGTGCTCAGTCATGTCTGGCTCTTTGCGATCCCACAGACTGTAATCAATGAAGCTTCTCTGTGCATGAGATTCTCCCAGCATGAATACTGGAATGGGTTGCCATTTCCTCCTCCACGAGGTCTTTCTGATCCAGGGACTGAACCCACATCTCCTGTGTCTACTGCATTGCAGGCAGATTCTTTACCAGGGTTTTCCTTAGTGAAAACAACTTTTAAAACTGTGAAAAACAAACAAAAATAATTCTAACAAAATCATAGTCAGACCGATTTTATTTTTTAATATTTTATATATTTTAAAATATTTCTTTCTTTTATTTATTTGGCTATTCCAGGTCTAGGTTGTGGCACGCAGGATCTTTATTTGCAGCATGTGGGATCTAGTTCTCTGAGTGGGGATCAAACCCTGGCCCCCTGCATTGGGAGTGTGCAGGGTCTTAGCCACTATATCACCAGAGAAGGTTCCCTCCCCACCCTATCCCCCCAGTATTTTAAATGACTAAAGTAGAGGTGCTGCATGTAGCACTGAGTGGGGCTTCTGAGTCCTGACCCCTGGGTCTCCATTATTGTTCCCCTACGCACTCCACTTTAGTATTCTTGCCTGGAGAATTCCATGGACAGAGGAGCCTGGCAGGCTACAGTCCACAGGATCACAAAGAGTTGGACATGACTGAGAGACTAACAAGCATCCTTCCTGGTATCACTCTGGTACCCTGGTACTTCCAGAAACCCTTCCTGAAGCTGCTGCCCTAGAGGCCTGCTGTGGCAATGATGATCTTTTTCCTTTGGGCCTTAGAGTGCCTGCCACTTTATTCTGGGGAAAACTTGCTCTTTCTTAAGTGGAAAAAAAAAAAAGTACTAGATTCCTGGCTACAGCTTGCTACAATAATTTTACAGAAAAGAAAAATCAGAGCTCCAGTTATTGTTTTTTTTTTTTTTTCTTTGTTTGGGGAGGAAAGCTTTCTCGTTCAAATTTGGGCACATGGGTAACACAGTTTCATTTCACAGTTCGCAATAAAGATACCTGAACTCTGATGGTATCAGCAACCTCCGGCTACTTCCCCAACACGCGCCCTGTAATATAAGCTGTAATTTTCACTGTGCAGCAGGGGCAGGCTTTATGGGCTGGGGGATGGAGCAGAGTCTCATGTCACCGCATGCTTGCCACAGGCTAATAGTGTGGAACAGAGCTCACCCTCCAAATGTCACAGAGAATGAAGGAACAGCTCCACCCCACCCCCACTCCACTGGCCCTTTGGATGAGAGAAGCAAGTGGTCTCTGGGCCCTCCTGGCCATGAGCTGTCTACCAGGCTCATCTCAGGTTCATTTCAACTTCCTGCTCCAGGGCAGTCAGTGGCTCCTCCACAGAGCCACTGCACCCCAGCTCTGTTCCACTGGGTCTCTGTTCTCTGTTTCCACAGCTTCTCTACACCTCTTATTGAGGTGTGGTCTAATATTAATACACAAAGCAGGTTTTCAGTGACTGCGGAATTGTTACATAAGAGGCTGGATCATTGTGACCTCATCCCACATGGCCGCCATCCCTCGGCCTCAAGCCAGATTGCTGTCATTCATTGTAGGCAGCCGGTTATTGCTTCAAAGGCTGCAGCAGGGACTCTCTTGACCTCAGCACTGAAAATGGGGTTTTAATCAAACACAGGAAAATTCATAACCACTCCAAGCTCCTTGTCTGTCCATTTTTGGAGAGTGGTATTACTAGTAAATGAAGATGTCTGGGAAGACCAATGGATAGGTCAAGGCTCACCCTTCTGATATGAAGCACGGCTTTTTGTTAGCTTGTAGCTCAGGCTGTGCTTGATTGTAATAATCCATCCATGGAAGTGTTGACTGAGCCTAAATCCCTGTTATAAAATTAAAATATATTTGTTTCAATTCAAACACATTTAGTAGGTGGAAAGTCCACAGATGCCTGAGCGCAGGAACTATGTCTACTCTTTATTTGCTTTGAACAAATCAGTGGGAAATCCATTCTCAGCCATGAAGGGCACAGTCCACACCTCAGATTTTGCTGAGCTGCTAGTGCTTTAGAAACTGATGCAGTCATCAATGCTTTTTGCAAAATATTTTGATTTTTCCCTGTTTCTGGAACATGGTATTATTTGACTTCATGAGTCCCTTTTGATTGGGTATAGTCTGTGGACTACTTGTGACCAGTGTATTGTGAGTAGAAGTGATTAACCTGATCCTTGGCCCCATGAGAACAGGCAGCCACAGTACCTCACACTCAGAGGAGGAAAATGTGATGTAGTAGAAAAGCCTTGGGCTTGAATTAAAACCCTGGCTTTGTAACTGACCTGCTCTGGGGCCTTGACAAATAACTTAATGTGCCTGAGTCACTGTTTTCTTTCTTTTCTTTTAAAAAATTTTTTTACTGTTTTCTTACTTATGAATTGGTACTCAGGATGCTTATTACTCCATGGATTATTTGAGGATTAAGTGGTATCATTTTTATAAGATCCCTGGTAGAGCACCTGAAACATAGTAGGGACTTAACAAACAAGAGTTCCTGTATGCCAGCCAGTTAGAGTCTCACAGTGTCTCTCCTTACATGTCGTCATAGAGGTGTGGGTGGCCCTGGACTTGAAAGCTAATGTTTCCCTCAGAGTCTGCCATGTTCTATTGTAGGGTCACGTCTGAACACAGAACCAAGGAAAACATTTACTGGCAAGGAAGCAGGCAGCTGCTGGAAATGCACTGATTCTCTGCATCAGGTTGCTGTTTCAATGGACTGTTAAATGTCAAGTGAATGTTTTCCTCCTGCTTTTAGACCTTACTGAGATCATCTCTCTGTTATCCCAATGACAACAGGTTGGCAGTCTTGATCTACTTTAAGGTTGCATGCTATGACTTGGAGGAGGGCAGTTAACTAGGTGTATGCATAAAGACAAAATTATATCTCTAGCTCAGGAGGTTTGTATGAATTCAGTTCAGTTCATTTCAGTCACTCAGCTGTGTCCGACTCTTTGCGACCCCATGGACTGCAGCACGTCAGTCTTCCCTGTCCATCATCAACTCCCAGAGCTTACTCAAACTCATATCCATCGAGTTGATGAGGCCATCCAAAGATCTCATCCCCTGTTGTCCGCTTCTCATCCTGCTTTGAATCTTTCCCACCATCAGAGTGTTTTCCAAGGAGTCAGTTCTTCGCATCACGTGGCCAAAGTATTCGAATTTCAGCTTTAGCATCAGTCCTTCCAGTGAGTATTCAGGACTGATTTCCTTTAGGATGGCTTGGTTGGATCCCCTTGTAGCCCAAGGGACTCTCAAGAGTTTTCTCCAGCACTATGGTTCGAAAGCATCAGTTCTTCGATGCTCAGCTTTCTTTATAGCCCAACTCTCACATGCATACATGACTACTGGGAAAACAGTAGCTTTGACTAGTTGGACCTTTGTTGGCAAAGTAATGTCTCTGCTTTTTAATATGCTGTCTAGGTTGGCCAAAGCTTTTCTTCCAAGGAGCAAGCGTCTTTTCATTTTATGACTGCAGTCACCATCTGCAGTGATTTTGGAGCCCCCCCAAAATAAAGTCAGTCACTGTTTTCACTGTTTCCCCATCTATTTGCATGAATTGATGGGACCAGATGCAATGATCTTAGTTTTCTGAATGTTGAGTTTTAAGTGAACTTTTTCACTCTCCTCTTTCACTTTCAAGAGGTTCTTCAGTTCTTCTTCGCTTTCTGCCATAAAGGTGGTGTCATATGCATATCTGGTTATTGATATTTCCCCAGGCAAGCTTGATTCCAGCTTGTGTTTCATCCAGACCAGCGTTTCTCATGATGTACTCATGATGTACCATGATATAATGGCCATCTGAGTTAAATTCATCCATTCCAGTTCATTTTAGTTCTCAGATTCATTCCTAAAATGTCGATGTTCACTCTTGCCATCTCTTGTTTGACCACTTCCAATTTGCCTTGTATTAATTATGTTACTAAAAGCAGGTGTGTATGTAATCATTCAAAAATATTTATCAAACCCTATTATGTATCAGGCACTGCTCTAGAATCTAAGGATACAGAGGTAAATAAAAGATAAATATGGCTCCCCTCATGGACTTTACATTCCAGTGGCAAAGGCAGATCATAAGAAAGGTATGCAAGTAAAATTTAAAAAAATAACATGTTAAATAGCAATAAATGCTAAGGAGAAAGATTAAAGCATGGAAGAGGAGTAAGAAATGTTGTCATTTAGATTGGATTGCCTAGGAAGGTCTCAGGAGATGGAGACTTCTGAGCATACATAAACATCAGCATCTCCAGGCTGTGAAAATGCCCCTCCATGCCCTGTCGCATACCACCATTCCAGATAAATCCAAAATGATGACCAGGATTTGGTTCATATGACTGGTACTGGGAATAGTCAGAGAAAGGGTGAGCAGAAAGTAAGTGCACTTGAGGACAGATGGTAGGAGTGCTGGGTGCAGAGATGACCCCGAAAAGGTGAAACTGTGCTCTTTCAATTGTTTACCCAAAACCTATTTATGCTAAACATGTCATTGTAAAGGGTTTCGGGACTTCCCTGGTGGTCCAGTAGTTAAGGATCCACCTTGAAATGCGGAGGATGTGGGTTCGATCCTAGCCAGAGAACTAAAATCCCACAAGCTGCAGAGCAACTGAGACTGCACGCTCTGAGCCTGGTGCAACAACTAGTGTTGATATGCTGCAATGAAAGATCTTGCATGATGCAACGAGGATCCCCATGTGGTGCAACTAAAACCTGACACAGTCAGATAAATGAATTAAGTATTTTTTTTTAAAGGGCTTCAAAAATTATAACAAAGCTTTTTAGTCTGTGTCAGGCCCTGTCCATGGTTCTGAAGTCATCAACCCATTAGAGTACTTGCAATTAGGAAAAGGATCCAGATAAATATTAGTATTAGTAAACACTTATATAAAGTGTGCTGCCTATCAAGTACTATTCCAAGGGATAACATATATTAATTCATTTACTTCTTATCACAACCCTATGGGAAAGAACTCTTATTATTCCTATTCTATAGATGAGGCATGGAGAAGGCAATGGCACCCCACTCCAGTACTCTTGCCTGGAAAAATCCCATGGATGGAGGAGCCTGGAAGGCTGCAGTCCATGGGGTCGCTGAGGGTTGGACACGACTGAGTGACTTCACTTTCACTTTTCACTTTCATGCATTGGAGAAGGAAATGGCAACCCACTCCAGTGTTCTTGCCTGGAGAATCCCAGGGATGGGGGAGCCTGGTGGGCTGCCATCTATGGGGTCGCACTGAGTTGGACATGACTGAAGTGACTTAGCAGCAGCAGCAGCATAGATGAGGAAACCAGGAAAAAGAGAGTTTAATTTCTTGCCTCAATTCACACACCTAGCAAGTATCAGTGGAGAAGGTGATGGCACCCCATTCCAGTACTCTTGCCTGGAAAATCCCATGGGTGGAGGAGCCTGGTAGGTCACAGTCCATGGGGTCATGAAGAGTTTGACACAACTGAGTGACTTCACCTTCACTTTTCACTTTCATCCATTGGAGAAGGAAATGGCAACCCACTCCAGTGTTCCTGCCTGGAGAATCCCAGGGACGGGGGAGCCTGGTGGGCTGCCGTCTATGGGGTCGCACAGAGTCAGACATGACTGAAGCGATGCAGCAGCAGCAGCAGCAGCAGCAAGTATCAGAGCCAGGAGTCTGAACTCAAGCAATCCTGTTCCAAAGCCTTTGCTTTTAATTACTACACTGCCTGTCTATAAGCAAAACAATCAAAGATTGTAATACAGCATGATAGGTGTTAGGACAAAACTTGTAGTTTTTTATATCATCAATAATGAAAGAGATGGAAGCAATCAGATTTTGACAAAGAGTCAAGGATTCAGATGCAAGAAGAGAAACTTATCTTGTGCTCATCTTCCTAGGACTGGAGCATAACTGACTTGCCCAAGAAGAAAGGATTTTTGATATTGAAGACTGGCAGAGAGCAGGAGAAGGAAGTGGGAGGGTCCCTGTTCATATATAAACTCTGCCACCCTGTGGGAACTTGAAATGTGTCTAGGAGGAACTGTTAACAGTGTGTGTTTCTGGTAAACACCTTTGTTCTTTGAGTTGACTATTTTTAAACTTTTCAAGCTGAGCTAACTTCAGGTGTGACATTTTAAAGCACTTGGACAAATTTCTATTAGGTGAATGAAGGAGAGGCATAGAGGAAACAACCCAGGATAATTTATTTAGACTTGAGTAGACAATAAGGTAGAGTTTAGGACTGATACTTCAGCCATCTGGTATACTTCTAGTGACACTGGTATGGCAGAGGGCAGGAGGTGAGTGAGGTGGAGTGGAATATCCTTTATTTTTTTTTTCCTTCAGTTTAACAAGCATTGATGGGACCACTGGCTCTTCACTTAGATTGTGCTGAGTCCCTACTCTCCAAGATGTTCTTGTATGCATTATAGCAATAGTAGTTTCTGATGCATATTCATTTCCTGTACTTCTTATTTTCCTGGTTAGCTTTGAGTCTGAAAGATAACATTTTAAAGACCATAGTTGTCAAGAGGAAACACATATTCTAAATTTCAAGCGTTGCCTTATTTATCAACCAATAGATAGGCCTAGCTAACTCAGACTCTGATCTTCATTCCTCACCATGTTAGAGAAAATTTTTGAACTGGATAACTTGTTTTTTATTTCTATGGATTCAGTCTGGAAATACTGCAGGCCCCCTAAGAAAAAGCTTCATGTTCAGTGTGGAGATGAAACAACATAGTTCCTCACAGTTTGTAGCCTGGACGAGTAGAGGGAATTATATAAGCAATGAGAGGTTTGCCCTTAGCATTTCTCAAGCCTTCTTGACTCTAGTCATGGAAGAAGCACAAAGATTTCACTGGCTTTCTAAAGGGATGAGGCTGGTGGCTGAGTTGCATTGCAGGACCCCTCAGAGCTTGGGTGAGGTTGTGGCAGCTGGGACCAAGGAAGGATTGGTTCTTTGGGACACTATACATTTTAACACTATGGCTACAAATGTCAAAATAAGGCCATCTCCAAATCGAGCAACCCAGAACCTCTCCCCAGCCCCCACCCCCCAAAGCCACTCTTTATTCAGAAGCTCCTCATCACTAGGCTACCACACAAAATTTCCCTTGAACTCAGCATGACCCAGAAATACAAAAACAGAGAACATGGAGAAAAGACAGTACTTATAAAATTTTGTATTTCCCAAATGTTTACCTAAGCATGTTAGGTATGATGACTTTTTCCCTTTCACAGAACTGGGAAGTCATCCTCCCTGGCAGCTCCCTGGATGCAGGCTATTCCACTGCTCCCTTCTGAAATCTTTGGGGCAGCGAGCCTTCTTCCCACCTGAGGCTGGTAAACACTTCACAGGCACTTGGTATACATGGAGGAGAGGAAGGAGGTGGGGGTTCAGAGGGCTTGAGATGGAAGGAAGAGGAAGTTATATTGGGAAAGTAAAAAGGCTGTGAAGAGCTCTTAGCCATCTTTCTGTATGGAGGCTGCAAAGGGGTCAGGCTCCATCCTGTTGATTTCTACAGTTCTATTTTAGAGGCCTATGCAGTCATGTTTTGATAGGGACTAGACCCTTAATGATAAGAGCCTTTTTCATGAAGTATTCACACACTTGAGGGTTATATATTCTACCAACCTTAAGAAAGAAACTAGAGTAAACTTATCACCCACCCCCCCAAGACACTGGAGAACCAAAGTAGAACAAGACTTTCTTCAATGTTCTCTTTTCTCCACTTTTAAAATAGGAAATATAAGAAATGCAGAAGAATACAAAATATTCTGCTTAACATATGTGCAATCACCCCCTAGAATGAACAAATATTGATATTTTGTCATAAATGCTCTAAAATACATTACAGACACAGTCAAATTTACCTTTTTAAACCTTCATGAGTCCATCTCTCTCTCCTTCCTCAGGGAGAACAACTGCTATAGAGTTTGTGTTTATCCTTTCTGTCCATGTCTCTATTATTTATGAATTCATAAACAAAGGTATGACATTAATATATACGCTTCAAAATTTTTTTGTAAATGATAGCACATAGAATGTATCATTCTGCAACTTGCCTTTTCTATGCAACAATTTTTTTTAGATCATTCTGTGTAAATTTATGTAGTTAGACTCTGTTAGGGGCTGAATTGCATCCTTCCCAAATTCATATACTGAACTCTTAATCCCTAGTATCTCAGAATGTGGTTGAATTTGTATTTAAGGCCTTTAAAGAGATAACGAAACTGAAATAATGTCATTAGTGTTGGCCCTAATCCAATAGGAATGGTGTGCTGAGAAGAAGAGGGAATTTGGACACACACACGTATAGAGACAAGACCATGTGAAGACATAAGCAGAAGATGGTCATCTATAAGTCAAATAGAGAGCCTAGACCTTTCCTTATGGTCCTCAGAAGAAACCAACTCTGTCAACACCCTGATCTTGGACTTTCAGCCTCTGAAATCATAAGAAAATAAGTTTCTGTTGTTTAAGTCAATGGTACTTTGTTATGGCAGCCACAGCAAACTAATACAGGACAAACATAATACAGGATCCTTTGCAAAAAGAAATATTAGTGGAGCAGTACTGACTATTCACAGACTACTATGTCACTTTTCCTTGGGATTTGTGGATTTTATCAGATGAATTGACAAATGTCTAATGCCACTACCTTGTTGGACTCATCCAAAGAGCATTATTAGCCACTGGCTTCTAAATTCTTTCTAATCTGCAGAGTTTGATCTGTTCTCCAAGGGGCTGCTCTCAATCCAAGAGATCAGCATGAGAGTTGTTGTTTAATCACTAAGTCATGTCTGACTCTTTGAGACCCCATGAATTGCAGGACACTAGGCTTCCTGTCCTTCACCATCTCCCGGATTTTGCTCAAACTCATGTCCACTGAGTCAGAGATGCCATCCAACCATTTCATCCCCTGTCACCCCCTTCTCCTCCTGCCTTCAGTCTTTCCCAGAACCATATTCTTTTCCAATGAGTAGGCTTTTCATACCAGGTGGCCAAAGTATTGGAGTTTCAGCTTCAGTATCAGTCTTTCCAATGAATATTCAGGATTGATTTCCTTTAGGATTGACTGGTTTGATCTCCTTGCTGTCCAAGGGACTCTCAAGTCTTCTCCAGCACCATAGTTTGAAAGCTTCAATTCTTCAGCATTTAGCCTTCTTTATGATCCAACTCTCATATCTGTACATGACTACTGGAAAAACTATAGCTTTGACTATACTGATCTTTGTTGGCAAAGCGATGTATCTGTTTTTTAATATGCTCTCTAGGTTTGTCCTAGATTTTCTTGCAAGGAGCAAGCGTCTTTTAATTTCATGGCTGCAGTCATTGTCTGAAGTGATTTTCAAGCTCAAGAAAATAAAATCTGTAATCATTTCCCCTTTACCCCATCTATTTACCATGATGTGATGGGACTGAATGCCATGATCTTAGTTTTTTGAATGTTAAGTTTTAAGCCAGCTTTTTCACTCTCCTCTTTCACCCTCATCAAGAGGCTCTTCAGTTCCTCTTGACTTTCTGCCATTAAAGTGGTATCATCTGTGTATCTGTGGTTGTTGATATTTCTCCCAGCAATCTTGATTCCAGCTTGTGAGTCATCCAGCCCGGTATTTCTCATGATGTACTCTGGATATAAGTTAAATAAACAGGGTGACAATGTACAGCCTTGATGTGCTCCTTTCCTAATTTTGAACCAGTCTGTTGTTTCATGTCTGGTTCTAACTGTTGCTTCTTGTCCTGCATACAGGCTTCTTAGGAGACAAGTAAGGTGGACTGATATTCCCATCTCTTGTAGAATTTTCCACAGTTTTTTTGTGATCCACACAGCCAAAATCTTTAGCATTGTCAATGAAGCAGATATGCTCTCAGTTCAAGGGATCACATTTCAGAAGTCTCCTATAACACAAAGAGGTCTTAGAAAAGCAGAAGATGCCATCATACATCCTAGAACCAGCTTGGGACATCATGCATCATTTTTAATAAGGCATTTGTGGTACTATGGAGAAGGCTTCTGCACCTCTAACATTGACCCACAACTTGAAGGGAACACCTGGATAGATTCCATCTGGTCAAAGGCCAAAAGAGTCAGCAGGTCCTAAACCTACTCTTCAGATTTGCTCACAGAAACTTTGCAAGTTGACCTGCAGACTCTGACCTCCTGGCCTTGCTGCAAGAATGGAATAAAATAACAGCAGCTAGGAAAACTCTTTGCTGTGTGCAGGCAGCTCATAAAGAAACCACAAAGTTTGCTTGAAAATTCAATCCTAAAATGAAAAATCCATTTTAGCCCATGTGTTTAACATGCTCAGGGAAAAGGAGGTGTTTGGTCTTCTTCAGAAGCATTTCGGAGACATTGTTTATGATGGTGAAAAGTTGGAAACATCCCAAATGTCCACAGAAGGAAATCTTTAAAAGTGAAATTTGCTAAAGTAAACTGAAGCCTATAAATGTACACAGCATATACAGTGCACCAGTGCAGCCACTAAAAAGGTGTATACTGACACGGAAAGATGTTGAAGATGGTGTGGCTTGGGGGAAAAAAGGATAACTTTAATTACTTTAATAGTCATTAGGCTTCCCTGGTAGTGGTTAGGAATCCACCTACTGGTGCAGGGGACATGGGTTTGATTCCTGGTCTGGGAAGATCTCACATGCAGCAGGAAAACTAAGCCAGTGCTCCACAACATTGCTACCACAATGAGAAGCCCATGCATAGCAACAAAGAGTAGCCCCGACTCACCACGACTAGAGAAAGTCCAGGCACAGCAATTAAGACACAGCATAACCAAAAATAAATAGATACATAAATCTTTAAAAACAGTGAGTACACTGCAATTCTATTTTTCTTTTTAAGTAATACATTTACAAAGAGGAGACTAGTCATATGTAAAAATGATAACTGAGTTACCTCTGAGTGATAGGTTTATAGATATTTGTATATTTTCTCCTTGCTTCTTCTTTAGGGACACATATACCCATACACAGGCACTTCACAAAGTATAATTTACTCACTCAGGGATTTAGTTTCTCTCCATGTAGTGAGAGAGAACTAGGCAATCTTTAGATTGTGAGAGAACTTCACAATCTACCAGATGTGATAGTCCAAGACTATGATCCCAAAGAATGGGAACTTAACTAGACTAAGTGACATAAAACATGATTACCAGAAGATTGTTTACTTGATTAAACAACCAAGTTGTTGAGGACCCAGAGCTGACTGCCACACCTACACAATCCATTGTCTTCCATGATGTGATGCTGTTGAGAGAAAAAAAGTAATAGTTCATAGATACTAAATATATCGTAGTCTTGGCACTGTGCCTAGTTTTCTCAGTAAATCATTTTAGTTAATCCTCATGATAACCCCATGAGGCAAGAGCCACTTATTGTCAACATGCTTCAGATGAGGAAGATGTGACTTTCAAGAGATCAAGTCAGAGTTTAATGTTAATAACCAGAAAGGATAGGAAGGTGGATTTGAACACAAACCTGAGGTCCTATAGCCTCAGTTTTACACTCTACTGCCACTAGAGGAGTGCTTCCTCCCAGCCCCCAGCACCCCACCATGAGACACCTGAGAGCTTAGAGCCAGGGGAGGGAAATGTAAGGAGGCAAATGAAAGCCTCTAAGGTCCAGGAGCAGTGGTGGAAAATGATGAACTTGCATCTCACTAGGGCAAAGGAAGCCACTCCCAGAAACTAAGAGCCGAGCTTGGCGAGGAATGCCTTGGAAATGTCAAAGTGGTTTCTCTCCATGCAGACTCAAAGAGACTGGATTTAGGTGAAGAACTGCTAGTAACAGAGGGCCAATGAGAAAAATAAGCTATACCTGCCGCTGCTGCTGCTGCTAAGTCGCTTCAGTCGTGTCCAACTCTGTGCGACCCCATAGACAGCAGCCACCAGGCTCCCCCATCCCTGGGGTTTTCCAGGCAAGAACACTGGAGTGGGTTGCCATTTCCTTCTCCAATGCATGAAAGTGAAAAGTGAAAGTGAAGTCACTCAGTCGTGTTGGACTCTTAGCGACCCCATGGACTGCAGCCCACCAGGCTCCTCCATCCATGGGATTTTCCAGGCAAGAGTACTGGAGTGGGGTGCCTTTTCTTAAAAGTGTTATGTAAGGTTTTTCATATTGGAAGTGAGCTAATGGATCATGCTGTTATTTTAATAAAGTGTGCTACTTGTAGAAGTAATAGGTATTGGATTGGAACTATACTATTCCACCCTTGCCCTGCTCTGCAGGGCAGGGCAACCCAGGTTCTCAAGCCAGCTGACCTCCCCCAGGGCTCTGCAAAGGCAGCACTTGTTGAGTCAGATGACACTGATGGAGTCAAATGATCAGAGGAAGAGAAGAGCCAGGCTATGTCCCTTCTACTGCCTTTAGCAACATCCCTGTTAATGACTGTATCTCCTCTGAAACTCACGCTCTCAGTGAATGACCTGCTACATTTCCAGCTTCTGCAGAGTCACCGAGGGTCCAGTAACCCCACCTTCTCCACTGTCCTCCCAGTCTTGTGGTAGTAGCAGCTTCTTGTTATCATTAATCTTTGGCTAGCTTGCCACCCTTTGTCTGATTTATCTATTCTTACACCCTTTGTGATCACTAAGGTTCCCTCTTTTTGACATATTGGAGTGTTTTTCCCCTTATTGGGTTGTGGTTGATATGTTCCCTCAATGATCAATTTCTGCCATCAGAAATATCTGCCATACATGGCAAAGTGTAACAGGTAGTATAAAGGAATTTTAAGGGAGTGCTGCACTAACTTAAAGATGGGTGATATTAATACCAGTCACGAGTTATCAGGTGTGACATTTAACTTGGCCATTAAAGAATAAGGGAAGCTGGAAGAGAGAGAAAGCAAGTAGAGCCACAGTCCTGTGGTGGCTGGAACCAAAACCACATCACAGAAATTTAACCAGGAAGAAAAAAGCAGAGGGCTTTGTCCCAGATAAAGAGGCAAGTTAAAACTCCAGAATACCATCTCTCTGGATATTAAAAAAAAAAAAAAACCAACAACTCCAGAATAACAACCAAATGAAGATAGGCAATCTTTCAGAAAAAGAATTCAGAGTAATGATAGTGAAGATGATCCAGGATCTCAGAAAAGAATGGAGGCAAAGATTGAGAAGATGCAAGAAATGTTTACTAAAGACCAAGAAGAACTAAAGAACAAACAGATGAGCAATACACTGGAAAGAATAAATATCAGATTAATGGATAAGTGACCTGGAAGACAGAATGGTGGATATCATTGTCACAGAACAGAATATAGGGGAAAAAAAGAAAGAATGAAAAAAAAAATGAAGACAACCTAAGAGGCTTCTGGGACAACATTAAATGCACCAAAATTCACATTATAAGGGTCCCAGAAAAAGAAGACAGAAAGGACCCAAGAAAATATCTGAAGAAATAATTGCTGAAAACTTTCATAACACGGTAAAGGAAATAGTCAACCAAGTCCAGGAAATGCACACAGTCCCAGGCAGGATAAACCCAAGGAGGAATACACCAAAACATAAATACAAAGATAAAAAATTAAAAGCAACAAGAGAAAAATGACAAATATCATACAAGGGAACTCCCATAAGGTTATCAGCTGATTTCCAACAGAAACTCTGCAAGCCAGAAGGGAATGGCATGATATATTTAAAGTGATGAAAGGGTAAAAACTACAACCAAGAATACTCTATCCAGAAAAACTCTTGTTCAGATCTGATGGAGAAATCAAAATCTTTCCAGACAAGCAAAAGTTAAGAGAATTCAGCACCACCAAACCAGCTTCATGACAAATATTAAAGAAACTTCTCTAGGCAGAAAACACAAGTGAAGGAAAAGACCTACACAAAATAATCCCCAAACAATGAACTTTTGTTTTAATAATAGGATCATATATATATATATATATATATATATATATATAATATAATATAATAATAATAGGATCATATGTATCTATAATTACCTTAAATGTAAATGGATTTAATACACCAACCGAAGCCATAGATTGGCTGTGCGGATGAGAACACTCACATGTATGTGCTTCCTCTTACCACAACACTCTACTTAACTTTCCAAATTGTATGTATTATTTTATGTTGTTAGGTTAATCATGTTTACACTATGGCTTGCAATTGTAATTATCTTTTATTTTTTGTCTGGCTATCAATAATGAAAACATGATAAACTTCTTTTACTACTGTGATTATGCAACTATTATTTGCTTAATACCATTGTATCATGATTGGCCAACAGAAAATAATAGAATTTTATATCACTAAAATTACAATTTAATAGAAAAGCTTGTAATCCCTTTTTAAAAGCATAACAGAGTTACTCTGGAATTTTTTGAATAACACAAATGCCCAGGTATTGCTGCGTGAATGTGTGCTTAGTCGCTTCAGTCATGTCCAACTCTCTGCGACCCTATGGACCATGGCCTGCCAGGCTCTTCTGTCCGTGGGACTCTCCAGGCAAGAATACTGGAGTGGGTTGCCATTTCCTTCTCCCAGGTATTACTATTCTTCTCCAAAGATCCAGATGTGTTTCTAATGAGCAGCTTTGTTTAAAAACAGCTGGACTATATATATATGATGATTTTTTATTTTTATCTAGTTTGTTTCACTTTTTCTATTTCATATTTAGTGCTTCCATTTCATTTGGTTTATATTTTTCAATTTCTCTGTCTGTTGTTGTTCTTTCTCAAGCCTTTATCAAACATGGTAGAAAAGCTTTTGTATACATATATAAATATGTATTTTAGAAAATTTAGAAATTTATTTAAAAAAAGAATAAGGGAGCTTGAGGGGATAAGGGCATTGTGGTTGGGGAATTTGTATAAGCAAAGGCATTATCCATGGCCTTATTGTAAATAATGAGAACCCTGGCCTTATTGTAAATAGTGTGTTGGTGATAAAAGACAAAGTGGATAAGTGTCCAACACTGTGCACAGAAGTTTCTCAATCAAGATATACCTGAACATGGGATGTACCGAGTGTGGGGGAAATTCTAGATGGTGGACAAGTCTAGAATGGAAAGTAGGAGGGTACTGGAAGGGGCAAACCAAGAAGGGCATATCAGGGTCTGACAAAATACCAGCTTAGAGGTTTGGGCTTCATCTTAAGGAAACATCAGTCACCATCAATGCCCAGTGCCTGGCATGTGAAAGGTTGAGTAAATGAGCAACTACTGACAATTTTGATAAAGGGGAGAGAATGGAGGCATGCTCTACAAAGCTTGCTCTGGCAGAAATGTGGGGTGGCTTAGGGTGGGGAGAAAGGAGAAGGGAGAAGAAAGGACCCATTAGAAAGCTATTGCAATCAATCATGGACATGAGAAAGACAAGAAGGACTCAGGTCTGTTAGATATTTTAAAAATGGAATTGCAGGTCTCAGATGTGGGGGATGATGAAAAGAGCAGTGTGAAGTTGCCTCTGGGGCCCAGCACCTAAGTGACTGGGGAGGAGATATGCCACTGAATCAAGCAGAGACCCAAGGACAGCAGGAATGAAGATGCAGGAGATTCATATTTAGTAGTGACAATTATTTAAAACCCACCCTTGGATCTTCTGATTTTTTTCTTTATTGTTATTGTAAAGACATTCATTTTTATTCCAACCAAATAAATTATTCTCTGTCAGCAAGCTAGGGGGGAGGGGATGAAGAAAAAAATCTCCGTTTGCTCTTGGCTTTTCCTCTGACTAGTCCAAACACTGGAAATGTCAAGTTTGCACACTAATTAAACATGTCTGTCTCGGACTGCACTTGTATCTTTCACTGAGAAGGTGTAGATTTCCAGGGAGACATTACACATTCATGTTTTCAAATAACAGCATTTTGAAATCTCCCTGTGTGACACAAATACCAACTTTGTGAAAGTGTCTCCTGATAGGAAAGACACCTGTGTAAGGCAGCTTGGGTCTGAGAGAGCCAGGTTGTGCTCAGTCCATGCCCTTTCATTTATTTTCTAGGAGAGCCACTCTGGGAACCTCTGTAGGGCCATCCCTGGGCCTTTCTGGATTTCCATGAATTCTACTTCTCAGCTGATACCTCCCAAGACCGAGTCTCAGAAAATCTTATTCCCTGGTCGGGTTGGAATGTCCCTGTCATGATCCCTTGTATCTGCAATTTTGTCTTTTTGCAAAGACTTTGAAAAGCATTACTAGAATCTTATGTGGGAGGCATCATTATCGTCCACATCCCACAGATAAAGAAATGCAGCCTTGAAACCCTTATAGAATGAGATTCAGTGATTACATATTTTCTATGTGATAAGTATATGCCAGACATGGTTAGATGCTGCAGATACAATTGCAAACATGACCAACATGGTCCCTGCCCACATGGGGGTTTAGTCTAGTGGAGAGAAAGTAAACTATTGGGAAACTGGAGAATCAGAGAGTCTAGATCACTTGCCAGTGACAAGTTACTAGTGGTTAAATGGCCATGCCCACTCAACTTCAAATCTTGTATTTGTCTTTTCTTAGGGAGTAAAACATGGATCTTAAAAATGGGAGGAAAAGTTGTGGGTATCATCTGAATCCCTGCAAAATCAAAGGAAAATGAGAGTTGGAAGGGAAATGGCTGAGACTTATATGTGTGAAAATGCTTATGTTATGCTGCCCAGATTGCCTGGAGGGGCTGACTTGCATGGAGGAGGCCACCACTGACCTTACCATGGCCAAGTTACCACATGGTGAGGATAAATAAAAGCAGCAAGGCTGTTTAAAGGCAGAGTTTTCAACCAGCTTTCCAGGACCTGTTTTAAGTCTAAAAATCTCATCTTCCCCAACTGAACATGGGCACTTGGACTCATCAGTTGATCAAGAGTTCCCAGTCTTGGGGATTCCAAGTTCAGTTCAGTTCAGTTCGGTCGCTCAGTCATGTCCGACTCTTTGTGACCCCATGGACTATCACATACCAGGCTTCCCTGTCCATCACCAACTCCTGGAGCTTGCTCAAACTCATGTCCATTGAGTCGGTGATGCCATCCAACCATCTCATCCTTTGTTGTCCCCTTTTCCTCCTGCCTTCAATCTCTCCCAGCATCAGGGTCTTTTCCAATGAGTTGGTTCTGTTCATCAGGTAGCCAAAGTATTGAAGATTCAGCTTCAGCGCATCAGTCCTTCCAATAAATATTCAGGACTGATTTCCTTTAAGATTGACTGGTTTGATCTCCTTGATGTCCAAGGGACTCTCAAGAGTCTTCTCCAACACCATAGTTCAAAAGCATCAATTCTTCGGTGCTAAACTTTCCTTATAGTCCAACTCTTACATCCATATGCGACTACTGGAAAAAACATAGCTTTGAAAAAAAAGCTATAGATCTTTGGGAATTCCAAAGATCTATAATATTTTTTCATGTTCAGGGTGGGGGTTCAAGTTAGAACATTAGTAATATGTTTTTATAAAACCCTACTGTCTACTATTCAGAGAAAGAAATGGCAACCCACTCCAGTATACTTGCCAGGGAAATCCCATGGACAAAGGAGACTGGTGGGCTATAGTCCATGGGGTGGCAAAGAATTGAACATGATTTAGTGACTAAACAACAACTGTCTACTATTACCAACTCTTGTTAAAGAAAAGACATTTCCATATCAGGTAAAGAGAGAAGGAATAATATCAACAGGAATATGAAATTTAAAACAACTGTTTAAATTGAATTATTTTAGTCATAAAAAAAAAAATAATAACTTGTCATTTTTCTGGTTTCCCTGTGGGCTATGGTAAAAACTACACCATGGAGCAGCCCTATCTTTGGACCCAAGCCCAGCAGTTGGGAAGATGGTCTCTAGGCTCCTGTCAGTTGCTCTCTGCTTGCAGTGGCCAGGAGACAGTCTGGGGTCTGCAGCTATTCTTCTTGGAAGCAGACCCATCCTGGCAACATTCTGATCTCAGGGTTGCATCTGGAGGCCTCTGTTTGGTCTGCGATCACTGAAATGGCCATGTCCTGCCAAAGCAGCTGTTTCCAAGTCCTCCCACATGGGGGCTGCATTTCCACTGTGTCTGGCGGCTCTTTTACTCACCACATCAGTCCCCACTGATAGATTCAACCCAATCACTCTAGGAACGGAAACAAGGCTGCCTAATTAAAAGCAAGAGCCTTTAGTCATACATATATGTCTACCTATTCTTTTCCAAATTCTTTTCCCATTTAGGTTGTTACAGAATACTGAGCAGAATTTCCTGTCCTATACATTAGGTCCTTCTGGTTATCTATTATATCTATAGTAGTGTGTATATGTCCATCCCAAACTCCCAATTTATCCTTTCCCAACCTTTCTCCTTTGGAAACCATAAGTTTGTTTTCTAAGTCTATAAGTCTGTTCCAGTTTTGTAAATAAGTTCATTTGTATCATTTTTTTTTCAGATTCCACAGATAACCAATATCATTTGATATTTGTCTTTCTCTGTCTGACTTACTTCACTTAGGATGATAATTTCCAGGTACATCCATATTATTGCAAATGGCATTATTTCCTTCTTTTTAATGACTGACTAGTATTCTACTGTATGCATGTACCACAACCTCTTTATCCATTCATCTGTCAATGGATATTTAGGTTGCTTCCCTGGTGAGGTTATTGTAAACAGTGCTGCACTGAACATTAAGGTGCATATATCCTTTTGAAGCATGGTTTTCTCTGGATATATGCCCAGAAGTGGATTGTTGGATCACATGGTAGCTCTATTTTTAGAATCTTAAGGAACCTCCATACTATTCTCCATACTGGCTCTACCAATTTACATCCCCACTAATAGTGTAAGAGGGCATCAGAGGGCAGACACACTGAAACCATACTCACAGAAAACTAGTCAATCTAATCACACTAGGACCACAGCCTTGTCTAACTCAATGAAACTAAGCCATGCTCGTGGGGCAATCCAAGATGGGCGGGTCACGGTGGAGAGATCTGACAGAATGTGGTCCACTGGAGAAGGGAATGGCAAACCACTTCAGTATTCTTGCCTTGAGAACCCCATGAACAGTATGAAAGGCAAAATGATAGGATACTGAAAGAGAAACTCCCCAGGTCAGTAGGTGCCCAATATGCTACTGGAGATCAGTGGAGAAATAACTCCAGAAAGAATGAAGGGATGGAGCCAAAGCAAAAACAATACCCAGCTGTGGATGTGACTGGTGATAGAAGCAAGGTCCGATGCTGTAAAGGGCAATATTGCATAGGAACCTGGAATGTCAGGTCCAGGAATCTAGCAAATTGGAAGTGGTCAAACAAGAGATGGCAAGAGTGAATGTCGACATTCTAGGAATCAGCGAACTCAAATGGACTGGAATGGGTGAATTTAACTCAGATCACCATTATATCTACTACTGCAGGCAGGAATCCCTCAGAAGAAATGGAGTAGCCATCATGGTCAACAGAAGAGTCCAAAATGCAGTACTTGGATGCAATCTCAACAACGACAGAATGATCTCTGTTCATTTCCAAGGCAAACCATTCAATATCACAGTAATCCAAGTCTATGCCCCAACCAGTAACGCTGAAGAAGCTGAAGTTGAACGGTTCTATGAAGACCTACAAGACCTTTTAGAACTAACACCCCAAAAAGATGTCCTTTTCATTATAGGGACTGGAATTGCAAAAGTAGGAAGTCAAGAAACACCTGGAGTAACAGGCAAATTTGGCCTTGGAATACGGAATGAAGCACGGCAAAGACTAATAGAGTTTTGCCAAGAAAATGCACTGGTCATAGCAAACACCTTGTTCCAACAACACAAAAGAAGACTCTATACATGGACATCACCAGATGGTCAACACCAAAATCAGATTGATTCTATTCTTTGCAGCCAAAGATGGAGAAGCTATATACAGTCAGCAAAAACAAGACCAAGAGCTGACTGTGGCTCAGACCATGAACTCCTTATTGCCAAATTCAGACTGAAATTGAAGAAAGTAGGGAAAACCACTAGACCATTCAGGTATGACCTAAATCAAATCCCTTATGATTATACAGTGGAAGTGAGAAATAGATTTAAAGGCCTAGATCTGATAGACAGAGTGCCTGATGAGCTATGGAATGAGGTTCGTGACATTGTACAGGAGACAGGGATCAAGACCATCCCCATGGAAAAGAAATGCAAAAAAGCAAAATGGCTGTCTGGGGCGGGGGCGGGGGGGGCTTACAAATAGCTGCGAAAACAAGAGAAGCAAAAAGCAAAGGAGAAAAGGAAAGATATGAACGTCTGAATGCAGAGTTCCAAAGAATAGCAAGAAGAGATAAGAAAGCCTTCTTCACTGATCAATGCAAAGAAATAGAGGAAAACAACAGAATGGGAAAGACTAGAGATCTCTTCAAGAAAATTAGAGATACTAAAGGAACATTTAATGCAAAGATGGGCTTGATAAAGGACAGAAATGGTATGGACCTAACAGAAGCAGAAGATATTAAGAAGAGATGGCAAGAATACACAGAAGAACTGTACAAAAAAGATCTTCACGACCCAGATAATCATGATGGTGTGATCACTGACCTAGAGCCAGACATCCTGGAATGTGAAGTCAAGTGGGCCTTAGAAAGCATCACTACGAACAAAGCTAGTGGAAGTGATAGAATTCCAGTTGAGCTATTCCAAATCCTGAAAGATGATGCTGTGAAAGTGCTGCACTCAATATGCCAGCAAATTTGGAAAACTCAGCAGTGGCCACAGGACTGGAAAAGGTCAGTTTTCATTCCAATCCCAAAGAAAGGCAATGCCAAAGAATGCTCAAACTACTGCACAATTGCACTCATCTCACACGCTAGTAAAGTAATGCTCAAAATTCTCCAAGCCAGGCTTCAGCAATATGTGAACCGTGAACTTCCAGATGTTCAAGCTGGTTTTAGAAAAGGCAGAGGAACCAGAGATCAAATTGCCAACATCTGCTGGATCATGGAAAAAGCAAGAGAGTTCCAGAAAAACATCTATTTCTGCTTTATTGACTATGCCAAAGCCTTTGACTGTGCGGATCACAATAAACTGTGGAAAATTCTTCAAGAGATGGGAATACCAGACCACCTGATTTGCCTCTTGAGAAATTAGTATGCAGGTCAGGAAGCAACAGTTAGAACTGGACATGGAACAACAGACTGGTTCCAAATAGCAAAAGGAGTACGTCAAGGCTGTATATTGTCACCCTGTTTATTTAACTTCTATGCAGAGTACATCATGAGAAATGCTGGACTGGAAGAAACACAAGCTGGAATCAAGATTGCTGAGAGAAATATCAATAACCTCAGATATACAGATGACACCATCCTTATGGCAGAAAGTGAAGAGGAACTCAAAAGCCTCTTGATGAAAGTGAAAGTGGAGAGTGAAAAAGTTGGCTTAAAGCTCAACATTCAGAAAACTAAGATCATGGCATCTGGTCCCATCATTTCATGGGAAATAGATGGGGAAACAGTGGAAACAGTGTCAGACTTTATTTTTCTGGGCTCCAAAATCACTGCAGATGGTGACTGCAGCCATGAAATTAAAAGACGCTTACTCCTTGGAAGGAAAGTTATGACCAACCTAGATTGCATATTCAAAAGCAGAGACATTACTTTGCCAACAAAGGTTCGTCTAGTCAAGGCTATGGTTTTTCCAGTGGTCATATATGGATGTGAGAGTTGGACTGTGAAGAAAGCTGAGCACCGAAGAATTGATGCTTTTGAACTGTGGTGTTGGAGAAGACTCTTGAGAGTCCCTTGGACTGCAAGGAGATCCAACCAGTCCATTCTGAAGGAGGTCAGCCCTGGGATTTCTTTGGAAGGAATGATGCTAAAGCTGAAACTCCAGTACTTTGGCCACCTCATGCGAAGAGTTGACTCATTGGAAAAGACTCTGATGCTGGGAGGGATTGGGGGCAGGAGGAGAAGGGGACGACAGAGGATGAGATGGCTAGATGGCATCACTGACTTGATGGACGTGAGTCTGAGTGAACTCTGGGAATTGGTGATGGACAGGGAAGCCTGGCGTGCTGCGGTTCATGGGGTTGCAAAGAGTCGGACACGACTGAGTGACTGATCTGATCTGATCTGAATAGTGTAGGAGGGTTCCTTTTCTCCACTCTCCAGTATTTATTATTAGCAGACTTAAAAAAATTTTTTTGTTGTTTTGTGTTGGAATATCGCAAATTAACAATGTTATGTTAGTTTTGGTGTACAGCCACATATATACATGTATCCATTCTCCTCCAAACTCCCCTCCTATCCAGACTGCCACATAACACTGAGCAAAGTTCCATGTGCTATACAGTAGGTCTTTGTTGGCTATCCATTTTAAACATAGCAGTGTGATTATGTCCAAGACTTTTTGATGATGGCCATTCTGTCTGGTGTGAGGTGACACTTTATTGTAGTTTTGCTTAAACTTCAACAGTGGCTTTATAAATTCCCAGCATTGTAAGTAGACCAGATGGAAAAGCAGATCTATTATCATGAAGACCAGTGCTCCTCCCCTTTCAAAGGATTCCTCAGTCAAGGAGTCACCTACTCTCTTCTGGGATGGGGAGTTGAGGACGGTACTTCCACTGTTACCACCCTGTGAACATGGGAAATGTCTACTTCAGCACTAATACAGTTTGCTTTCCTAGGATATTTCCATCAGAAAGTCAGTGGATCAGATGTGCACCTTTTGGCAGAAAGGGAGCCAGCATGGAGGAAAGGGGTTACAGATGAGGCAGATGTCCTCTCAAGGGGGATGTGGCTGGGAGGAGACAGTGGGGAAACAAGCAGTTTCCAGGAGGTCATCAGGCAAAGCCCCAGAAGGTTAGACAGTATTTGCCAGCCCAGATCTGGACCTGGCTCTGGGGCTTTGTGGCAGGGGGCTCCCACTCTCTTCTCTATGTTGTTATCTTTGTTGGCCTCACTGTAAGGCTTGCAGGATCTCACTTCTCTGAGGATCTCTCTGGGCTCCACGCTGGACCACAGCAGACAAAGCCCAGAATCTTAACCACTAGGCAACCAGGGAAATTTCTTTTTTTTTTTCAGCCACACTTCAAAGCTTGCAGAAATCTCCAACCAGGGGTTGAACCCATGCCCCTGCAGTAGAAGCAGAGTGAAGTCCAATTAGTTTCTTGAAATTCTTCCCTCCCTTCCCTGCTCTGTTCCATGTCTCATGTGACCTGTAGGAACCACATTTCTTGTCTTCATATTGTTTGGCTGATAGGGGCTGCCAGTGGAGATGCTGGGGTAGAAGGAGGAAGAAGTTAGTGTATTATCTTCCCCACTCCCCCACCTCTCTCCCCGTCAGGTCACTGTGGGCTAGGCTCTTCAGATCAGAGTTCCTGCCAAGTGGTTCTTTCCCTATGCTCCTCTCTCTAGTTTGGGACACCATTTCTCCCCTCCTGCTTCAGATCCAGGCCAAATGGACAGTTCCCTGCTGAGCCTAGCTTTTGATACTCTACCACCCCATGATACTTTCTCTAAACCTTGTAAACTAGTCCTTTTATTAACACTCCTCAAGTTACCGACTTCGATCTTTACTACCAGAACTCTGACTGGGTCAAGAGGCTTTAGAAATAGCAGGCAAAAAAAAAAAAAAAGTTCCCCTACCCTCTGAGAGTTTACAATGGAATTGGAAATGTAAGCAGCAAACAGAAAGGGAACAGACATTTCTATTCAGCTATATCTTCTATACGACGTTCACAAGGCATTTATGTGATTGGACAAAGGGGACAGAATGGACTAGAGCATCAGAGGAAGCTTCTGAGAGAAGGCAATGACTCAAGTAGGCCTTGAAGTGTGGTCAGGGCTTTGGGAAGTGGGGAAGAGGGCAGTGGTCCGCTGGGTGGAAGAACAGACTAAGTAAAGAACAGGGTCAGAAACACCCTGGGGCGTGACTCCAAGTCTGAACATCAGTGGCCTGATTGGAAACAACGTGGGGGAATAAGAAGGGAAATGTCAGAAGAGGCAGAAGATTCATCACCAGTCTGGGATTTGTTAGAATCAACAGAACCAAAGTCTGCTTGAAGCCCTTTCTCCCTCATCTGCTCCCATCACTGAGCTCTCAGATCAAATATCATTATTATTATTTTTTTCTTGAGAAGCCATCTGTGGTACCCAGCCTCCAAGATTTGCCCCAGTGATATCCTCCTCTTGGTATTTACAACGTAGTCCCTTTCCATTGAGTGAGTGGGGTCTGGACTTGGTGCCTTGCATTTAAAGAATAAAATAAGGTGAGAAGGTGTGTTTGTGTATGTTTGTGGTGTGCTTGTGTGTGTCCAAGCCTAGATCATAGAAGGCAGTGTGGCAGCCCCCTCTCTCTCTCAGATCACTTGCTCTGGGGGAATCCAGATGCCATGCCGAGAGGCTATTCCCACTGTCCTATGGAGAGACCTACCTAGCAGGAGTTGAAGTTTTCAGCCAGCTGCTGTGTGAGCAGGCTTGGGAGCAAATCCCCCAGCTTCCCCCAGTCAGCTGACAGCTTGATTCCAGGCTATGAGAGATCTTGGGTCAGACTCACCCCAGATAAACCACTTCCAGATTCCTGACCTATAGAAACTGAGAAATCAAACATTTGTGGTTTTAACCTGCTATTTTGTTAAGCAGAAATAGAGGGTAAATGCACTGTCCTTGATCACAGATATTAAATCCCCACCTCCCTCTCCATACTGCACTTCCCATCACTTTCAGCTATATCCTAAGCACCAGGAGGACTCATTATCCTGGCTCTTGTTATCTCTATGATCCCTTCTTAGCCCATTCTTCCCCTCACTGTTTCAGCTACACAGCCTTCCTTGCTATTCTGTGAACACACACACCCATTTCAGCACTATTGTATTTACTGATATTTATTTCTAGAAACTTCTTTCTCAGTTATGTGCTTGGTTTGCTCTCTTCCTTCTTTCAGGTCTCTGCTCACAAGTCAGTTTATGCATGATCCCTTCCCTGACCCATCTTATTCAAACTGCAACCACATCTTACCAATGCCATCCTAGCTTCCTCTCTGATTTGTTCATAGGATACAGCCTTTTCATACTGTTCATGGTGTCTCCATGAAAGGACAGAAATGGTATGGACCTAACAGAAGCAGAAGATATTAAGAAGAGGTGGCAAGAATATACAGAAGAACTGTACAAAAAAGATTATTTTGACCCAGATAACCATGATGGTGTGATCACTCACCTAGAGCCAGACATTCTGGAATGTGAAGTCAAGTGGGCTGTAGGAAGCATCACTGCAAACAAAGCTAGTGGAGGTGATGGAATTCCAGTTGAGCTATTTCAAATCCTAAAAGATGATACTGTGAAAGTGTTTCACTCAATATGCCAGCAAATTTGGAAAACTCAGCAGTGGCCACAGGACTGGAAAAGGTCAGTTTTCATTCCAATCCCAAAGAGAGGCAATGCCAAAGAATGCTCAAACTACCGCACAATCACACTCATCTCACATGCTAGCAAAATAATGTTCAAAATTCTCCAAGCCAGGCTTTAACCGTACATGAACCATGAACTTCCAGATGTTCAAGCTGGATTTAGAAAAGGCAGAGGGACCAGAGATCAAATTGCCAACATTTTTTAGATCATCAAAAAAGCAAGAGAGTTCCAGAAAAACATCTATTTCTGCTTTATTGACTATGCCGAAGCCTTTGACTGTGTAGATCACAACAAACTGGAAAATTCTTCAAGAAATGGGAATACCACACCACCTTATCTGCATACTAAGAAATCTGTATTAGGTCAAGAAGCAGCAGTTAGAACCGGACATGGAACAACAGACTGGTTCCAAATAGGGAAAGGAGTACGTCAAGGCTGTATATTTTCACCCTGCTTATTTAATTGTATACAGAGTACATCATGTGAAATGCTGGGCTAGAGGAAGCACAAGCTAGAATCAAGATTGCTGGGGGAAATATCAATAACCTCAGATATGCAGATGATACCACCTTTATGGCAGAAAGTGAAGAAGAATGAAAGAGCCTCTTGATGAAAGTGAAAGAGGAGGGTGAAAAAGTTAGCTTAAAACTCAACATTCAAAAAACTAAGATCATGGATGGCATCCGGTTCCATCACTTCATGGGAAATAGATGGGGAAGCAGTGGAAACAGTGACAGACTTTATTTTCCTGGGCTCCAAAATCACTGCAGGTGATGACTGCAGTCATGAAATGAAAAGACACTTACTTCTTGGAAGAAAAGCAATGACCAACCTAGACAGCAAAGTAAAAAGCAGAGACATTACTTTGTCAACAAAGGTCCATCTAGTCAAAGCTATGGTTTTTCCAGTAGTCATGTATAGATGAGAGAGTTGGACTATAAAGAAAGCTGAGTGTCAAAGAATTGATGCTTTTGAACTATGGTGTTGGAGAAGACTCTTGAGAGTCTCTTGGACTGCAAGGAGATCCAACCACTCAATCCTAAAGGAAATCAGTCCTGAATATTTATTGGAAGGACTAATGCTGAAGGTGAAACTTCAGTTCTTTGACCACCTGATGCGAAGAATTGACTGACTGGAAAAGACTCTGATGCTGGGAAAGATTGAGGGCAGGAGGAGAAGGGGGTGACAGTGGATGAAATGGTTGGATGGCATCATCAACTTGATGGACATGAATTTGAACAAGATCTAGGAGTTGGTGATGGACAGGAAAGCCTGGCATACTGCAGTCCATGGGGTTGCAAAGCGTTGGACACAACTGAATGACTGAACTGAACTGATGAATGAATGAATGTGAAGTCGCTCAGTCGTGTCCGACTCTTTGCGACCCCATGGACTGTAGCCTACCAGGGTCCTCTGTCCATGGGATTTTCTGGGCAATAGTACTGGAGTGGATTGCCATCTCCTTCTCCAAGGGATCTTCCCAACCCAGGGATCGAACCCGGGTTCCCCACATTGTAGACAGACGCTTTACCGTCTGAGCCACCAGGGAAGTCTAGCACATGGCAATACCTCACATAGTACATATTTTATTATTTATCCTGTTTATTGGCATCTTTTCCTATTCAAATGTAAGCTTCAAGAGATTGGAGCTTAGGGGTTACTATTTGTTCCCTGTTATATAATCAGCACTGAGGTCAGTGCCTGGAGTATAACGGGTACACAGCATTTGCTGGGTGAATGCCTGTGATATTATCTTTTCTATAAGAGTCTGTATCAGGCAGGATTTTGGTTCACATGACCTCTGTCCCCTGGTATCATGGTTATGAACATTGTACTTATAATACAACTGTTAGTCACTCAGTTGTGTCCGACTCTTTGTCACCCCATGGACTATAGTCTTCTGGGCTCTTTGGGCCCTGAAATTCTCCAGGCAAGAACACTGGAGTGGATAGCAATCCTTTCTCCAGGGGATCTTCCCAACGAAGGGATCAAGCCCTGGTCTCCTGCATTGTAGGCAGATTCTTTATGGTCTGAGCCACTAGGTCTTAAAATAGAGAGATTACTTTGGATTTTCCACATGGACACAGTATAATCACATGAGCCTGTAATAGCAGAGAGTAAGGGCAAAAGAGGTGGTCAGACAGATTCAAAGCTCAAGAGTCTGAGAGAAAGCCTGAGAGAAGAAATGTGGGCAGACTTGAGAAGCTAACAGTGTGGTCCCCAGCTAGCAGTCAGCAAGGACACAGACACTGCAGTCCTACAACCATAAGGAATGAGATTATGTCAACAACCTGAGTGAGTTTGCAAGAAGGTTCTCATCAGAGCCTCTGGATAAGAACCTAGCTAGCTGACACCCTGATTTTGACTCTGTGATACCTAGATTTTTGCTTGGACTTCTGACCTACAGTTCTGTGGGATAAAAAATGAATGTTGTTTTAAGCCCTTACATGTGTGGTAATGGGTTACATCCATGATAGAAAAGTAAAGCAAAGTTCCTTTATTATTGGATAGGGCTTCCCTGGTGGCTCAGCAGTAAAGAATCCAGCTGCCAATGCAGGAGATGCAGGAGACATAGGTTTGATCCCCGGATTGGCAAGATCCCTGGAGAAGGAAATGGCAACTCACTCCAATATTCTTGCCTGGGAAATCCCACGGACAGAGGAGCCTGGTGGGCTAGAGTCCATGGGGTCACAACGTTTCTTTAGCATCCGCTCAGAGCTATTGTCTGCCTTGTAGTCCCAATGTTTACAATAGTGCCTGCACAGAGTTTAATATATATTTGCTGCATGAATGAATGAATGGACCCCCATCTTGCAATGTGGAGGGGGTATTTGTTGGCTTATCTAGAAGTTCACTATGAAACTCTTGGAAGCCAGGGCCAGTTGCATTTAGCTCCATGGCCTCATCACCCTGCTCAGATCCACCACAGAAGAAGCAGCAGTACACCACTGGTGAATTTGTGGGCAGCCTAGCACCAAGCCAGAAGTAAAGAGCCTATGTTGTGGAACTGTTTGCAAAATTCTTACTCTCCCACAGTCTAGAAATCAGATTCTGGCTATACTGGCCAGACTTGCTTCAGAAGCAAGTTTTGGCATCAGATTGAAAGGCTTTTAAAACTGTGTTATTTTGGGAAAAGATTCCACTTCTCTAGACTTCAGTTTCCCCATCTATCAAATGGGAATAACAATAATGTCTGCTTGCTAGAGTGTCTTTGTGGAGATTAATGATACTGTGCTAGTAGAAGACTTTGCATACAGTATGTGCTCAACAAACAGCAGTTATTGTTTTGCCTTATGTCGAATAGTGCACTTTGGTGTTTTCTGGGGAAAACTTCAAGTGAGTTTTCAAAGAGAATTACACTGACATGAATGACAAATCTGATCAACAACGTCTGTTTTGGCTTCAGCCATGGATTTTTCCCAGCCCCACCTCAGTCTCTGCTTCCACATTCACACCAAAGGGATCAATTTGCTCTAGCCTCAGTCATCCAGAGGTCAATTTACACAAAGCAAATATAACTGATATTAATGGAAACATAACAGTTATAAGACACTTAGCAAAAATTACATACTTCAGTCGATCCATTTAGAAATGATAGAATAGGATAAGTAGGTGATGTTATGAAACCCACACATATACTCACCATACAAACACACATTTGCACATGCACACACTCCTCTGAAAAGGTTAAAGACCCTTAAAGTATCATGGGAAAGGACACAAAATATTGCATGGGGATTTAGAGGCAAGCAATACGAGGAAACATAATGCACTATAAATGAAAGTCATTTATAAAGTGCAACTGGCACCGAGAAAGAAGGGAAAAATGATTAGTCAGCAAAAGTGGGGTATCTTGTTATTTATTTACAGAATATTTCCAGGGACAAAAGAGAATGTGTTTATTAAGGGCCTGCTGGCATACAAATACAAACATATTAATGTCGGGCACTGAGGACATCTAGCTAAATTATTTGCCTCAAACTTGTCTTGTTTATTAGTTTTAAGCCCAGGAGATCCCTCTGGCATTCCTTGGAGAGTCTGTTCTCCCATGGGCAGGGATCTCATTTGACTACTGGCCCTGCCCAGCTCCATGGACACACAGCATGGAAAGGGTTACTCCCAGAGGTTGGCACAGCCTCACACTTTCACAGCCTTGCTGTCTTTATTCAAGGGTCCTTACATGCCCATGTGCTGGATTTTTCTGCCCTGTCCCTGCAAATAAATACAGTTTTTTGGTGTCTGAGGAGAGTCACCAGTGGCCCAAGGAGCAATGGATTTGGTTTATTCCCCTGACCTCCTGTTTTCAAAAGAAGTATGTGTTATCCAGGTATCTTTTGAGGTTTCTTGTGATCTTACTGGAAGCAATGGATAAATCTGGAAGAAAAATAGTCAGAGAAGACAAAGAAGAGAGTGGGTTATGTATTGGAAAAGATAGAGTCGCTGGTAGAAAAGGATGGTTTTGATGGGGATAGGGGAAGGGAGGAAGAGACAAGAGCCTGGACAACCCAGACTTGAAAGAATAAAATAAGATCATGCATGTAAAATGTTCAGTATAATATTTGGCACCTAGGAAATGCTCAAGAAATGATAAGCGATTATTCTTACTATCATTTTTATTATATAGTAAAAAGTATTAACAATAAACATCCATACCTTTTAATAATCTTTCTCTTATCTAAACAGCTTGCCTGAATTTTAGAAGCATACAGAATATTTTTTGTCATAAAGATCATTCTAAGGCAGTACTGCTAGTTCTAAAACAGCAACCCAACTGAGGCACCCATGGGGACAGTTACCCAAAGCAAATATAAAACCAACACCAGCTCTGATATTTAAAGAGGAGGTATTTCCTAAGATGAAAGAGAAATAGAAAAAGTTACATGATACCACCTGATGTGAGGTAGTTTAAAAACTTGATTCCTCTATTTTCCACCCTACAATAAGAACACAACAATTGCACCCCAATGCAAAGTTCAGTTACTTCTGAACTTTGCAATGGGTAATACAAGCCTAGGAAGTAACTAAAAGTACAGAAGCTTATGATTTAAGAGCTAAAGTTCAACCTTCAATAAACAGCAAAAAAAAAAAAAAAAACTTGCTTGAGTCCCTAGAAGTGACTAAAGGTAGGACTGAATACCAGACTCCAGACATAATGGACAAATCCCAGGTGTAATGAGCATCTATTTTTTTCTGCCTGGCCAGTTTCTTCTTTTCCTTCCAGCAACACTGCTCCTAACCATCCTTTACAGAACCACACCTCTCCCATTGTCAGTCCATCTGCTTCAGAATGTATCTGACTTTACTCCAGTCCCAGAGGGGAGCTTGTGACCCAGGCCTGGCCAATGGAAGTACCACACACCCTAACTACGGTAATTGGCTCCAGGAAGACCACATGATCTGACTGGAGGCAGTAAGATTCAGTTATGGGACTTTGATTGAAATGACTGAAAACAGACAACCTCCCCTTCTAAAGGAAGAAAAGGAGGAGGAACCATTTGAGCTCCCAGGATCCAGCAGAGATTTCAACCAGTTACCTGCTCATGCTGCGATAGCAAAATACCAGAGACTGGGTGGCTTATAGACAACAGATATTTATATCTCACAGTTCTGGAGGCTGGAAGTCCAAGATCAAAGTGCCAACAAATTCACTGTCTAGCCCACTTCCTGATTCATAGCTTGTGCCTCCTCACTGCGTCCTCACATGGGGGAAGGGACTACGGCTCTCTCTGAAGCCTCTTATATAAAGCACTGATCCCTTTCATGACTGAAGCCCCAGAAGCTAATACCATCATGTGGGGCATTAGATGCTCAGTGTAAGAATTTGGAAGAGGAGAGGAACACAGACATTTAAACCATAGCACCAGTGTGTGTATGTATCTATGTCTGTCTGTATCTATCTATCTATCCATCAAGAGGGATCACATTTAATCTGAGTTGGGTTGATGTGATTTGCACCTGAAAGAACCTGAACATCCATTCCCCTCCTGCTATACCACCCTGTGTCTAATGTTGTCGTCTGGGGAGATATTATGGTACAGTAAGCACTAATGGTTTGAGTGTGATCTCAGGGAGAGTCTTCCTGTGTGACTCCAGCACTGCTTCCTGAAACAGGTACTAAGGAGGTGCCCTGGTCTCTGTGCAGAACTGGCTTCTAGGAGGAGGAGGAATGATGGGAGTGGGGTAAGGGAGGTGCTGTCAGCGATGAGCACACTTTTCCCGCAGGCCCCGTGGTGACAAATGTGGTGACATAGCACCTGAGCAGTAAAAGCTCTCAGCTCAGCATCAGCTCTGCCACGGCAACCTTCCTCCAAAAAGACAGGTTATCACAAAGCAGCAATTCTGCCTCTGGGGGACAGTGAGCGTTGTGAATGCAAACAACTGGCAGAGGAGTACAGGGATGGTGACTGTGATGCAGAGGATATTAAGGAACCAGGAATTGCAAGATCTGAGGTCCAGCTTGGGCTTTTATTTTTCTTATAGGGGTCTTTGAAAACTTTACAGACCTGAATTCCCAACCACTCTGACCTCACAGTGTTTCCCAAGGCTGAAAGGTGGTTGTCAACAGCAGTGAACATTGTATTTTGTGTTTATTGATGTGTCCGTCACAGTGCTCAGCACTTTGCCCCACTGTCTTCACTGAAATGTCACAGGATCCCTAGGAGGGAGGTACTAATGCTATGTACATTGTGTTGATGAGAAAACTAAGGCACAAAGAAGTGAAGTGATTTTCCCAGGGGCATTTGAACTCACTGTGTGACTCAGGACTACACACCACTTTGTTGCCTAATGTAGTCAAGGAGACCAAGAGACTCTGGAGAGGTGGGCAGTGAGATCCAGATGTTCAGAATAAAGCTATACGTGGATTAACTTTTTCTGTTTTTCCATTAGGTTTTATGTTACTAGCACAACAATCCTTATTGTTTGGCTTTGGCTTCCTGGGATAACTTATTGTCTTAGTCCAGGCATGTGAGTCATTGTAATAAACAACTTTTAAACCTCAGTGGCCAAACACAGAATTTTATATCTCAATCATATAACACACTATGAGTATTTGGTTGGTGACATTTCATAAAGTCACCAGGGGCACAGAATGTTTCTACCTTATAGCTTTAGTGTCCTCTGTGGTCCTGAAAGACAGGGTAAGAGAGAGAAGCTTGCATCTGCAATGGTTTTTATGGACCAGGACAAGTAGGGAACTTCACATTGTGTACATCTTGTTGGCCTGGTGCATGACCATGCCTGACAGGCACACAGATGGTGCATGTAATCCAACTGTGTCCCAGAAAGAAATGGGTTTTGTTAAACCCATAAAAGTCACTGCCACAATTATAAAACAACCAGACTGTTTTGGTTTACAAACTCTTAGGAGATCTTATCGAGTTTGTGTGGCCTGTGTGAACTACCCTGTAACAAGGATGTCTTCAGCCCAGTCCTCAAATTGATACTTTGAATAAGACTTAATGTATGCAAGAAAGGAAAACAAGACAACATCTCAGTGAAACATCTGACAATCCCGTCTGTAGCGGATGATGTGATGTATCACCCAAATCGCTTCCTTAGGACTAAGGCACTCATTCGCCTGAGCTGTTGGCAGAGTTGTTGGCAGACAGATCTCAGCTGAGTTGTTTTTATGGGATTGCCCCCAGATGAAAAGAGCCATCGAACCCAAGGTCGTAGCCTAGAAAATGTACCTCAGTGTGGGACAGGGGGGTGACCCCAGTTCTAAAGTCCTCTGGGATTTAGCTGAAATCTTTCATTTTATTTTTAAAATTAGTTTGTTTTAATTGGAGGATAATTACTTTAAAATACTGAGATGGTTTTTGCCATACATCAGCAAGAATTGGCCACAGGTATACATGTGTCTCCCCATCCTGAACCGCCCTCCCACCTCCCTCCCCACCCCATCCCTCTGGGTTGTCCCAGAGCACCAGCTTTGGGTGCCCTGCTTCATGCGTCAAACTTGTCCTTGTCATCCATTTACATATGGTAATGTACATGTGAGATCTTTCGTTTTAAGCCCATCCTTTCACCCAATCCTACTCGTCATTCTCCAGCATATACGGTCCTCAAGATACTCCTGAATGAACTACTTGTGGGCACATTTCCATTTCAGTCTGTGTCCCTGGAAGCCCAACCGAAGGCAGTTGGTGCCAAGAGCAGTGTGAAGAAGCAGACTCTAAGATGGGGTTTTGGAGCTGGGTTTGAGGGGTCTGTCAGCCTGCTAACTGGCTGACAATGATACACCCCCCTCTGCTTGTGGGCAGAGCGTGGATAACCCACTGAGTGCTACAGCATTTGTAAATGCTAGTGCGTTTATAGGATCAGATAATGGTGGAAGAGCAACTGCTGGAAGCGTCCGTATCTCAGACTTGTGAGAACTGGAAGGGAAGTACTAACTATAAGGATTGGGATTAGATAGCCCTTGTGATAATCTATGCACTGGAAAAAGTACAACGAATGGCTAAGGCTGTCTGATTACCAATTAAAGGCTAAATTGAAAACCAGACGGTGTCTTCTGTGAAAGAGTTTCTCATCCTTTGCAGCCAAAGGCTGTAAAAGTTAAGGATCAAGCCACATGTTTAATTACCAAAACATCAAGATTCACAGGTATCTGAATTTAGGCAAATGAGCCCTGCAAGAGGCAGGGTTAGGAAGGAGTGGGATCCTGAGATGTGGGATGTGCTAACATCTGACATTCAAAGGTTGGAATCCATAGATCCCTTAGAACATTCTGTGATGAAAGAAATTGTCCTTTCTCCCTTACCCCACCCCCAGCCCCTGGCAAAGTGTAGCAGGTCTGACTTGCTTGATGACGATGTAGAGGATTCCTCCTCACAGGGAAACATGCCCCCCTCAGGATCCACCTTCACCTTATCTCCTTGCCACCAGACAAATTACCAGGGCTAAGTTACAACCTAACTCAGCAAAGGAACCACTGGGCTTACAAAGAGAGCACAGACCTATAACCTGAAGGAGCTTCAGGACCTAGTAAACATTTCCTGGCAGGAGATAGGAGAGTAAGAATGCTACCTGATACTGAGGATCCTAGATGGAGGCGGCAATTGGGTAAGGGAGAACTTATCAATATGGGCACATTAAAGATAGTAACACATTGTTAGAATGTAAACATGGATAGAATAAACATGCATGCTCATTTCTGACTTTGCAACCTCATGGACTGTAGCCCACCAGGCTCCTCTGTCCATGAATTTTCCAGGCAAGAATACTGGAGTGGGTTTTCATTGCCTACTCTAGGGAACTCCCTGACCCAGGGATCAAACCTGTATCTCTTGTGTCTCCTACACTGGCAGATGATTCTTTACCACTGTGCCACCTGGGAAGCCCTGGATAGTATAAAGATAAATAGTAAACAAAAATGCCAGAATTTCTGAGGCAATTCAGAATGAAGGGATCAAAAGGCTTAGGGAAGCAGTCAACCTAGAGTGGCTATATTAGATAAAGCCAAAATATTCCTTCAGCCAGCTCTGTTTGGTAGGTGAAAGCAGACAACACTGTTTGCCAAAATGATAAGGCTTGTGCTGGTAAGAGGGGTATGCACATTGCTGAGTAATACAGTGATGGCTAACCTCTGTAGTCCAGCGTAGTGATGGAAAATGCTGTATCAGAACTGGGCTCCTTGATAACAATGTGGGTGGTAGAATATTCAGACACCAGAGAAGGCAGTGTCTGCTGTGGTGCAGCAGTGTTCACTTGTAAGATACAAGGCAGGTACAATCAAATCAGAGTGACAGCTGAGAGACTTGATTCTCAGAGAGCTATGGGCATTGCTAATAAAACTCAGCATTCCTATGAGTGAGGTAGATGGACAGTCAACTATATTGCTCAACCTATACAATTAAAAGTCTTCCCTGGTGGCTGAGATGGTAGAGTCTGCCTGAAATGCAGGGGACCTGAGTTTGATCTCTGGGTCGGGAAGATTACCTGGAGAAGGGAATGGCTACCCATTCTAGCATTACTTCTACAGGGACTCGAAGCACCATCACACTATCCTATTAAAGTGGGACACCTGGGGTTCGCTGGAGTTGTGACCCAGGTCTAGGCTATATTGGATCCACTGGGTCCACAGTCCCATCAAAGAGTCATTTCCCCAGTTCCCCAATGTGTAATGAGAGCTGTTATGTTAGGTAATAGTCAGCACTACCACACTACTTCCCAAGCCTGTAGAGTAAGAGCCCTCACAGTGGAAAGGCCAAGTGGAAGCACCTGACACTGCCCCCCATCCCATTCCCCAAGAGGGTAAAACAGACACAGAGACATGGACATGCGGGCAGGGGAGGAGAAGGCGAGATGTGCGGAAAGGGTAACATGGAAACTTACATTACCATATGCAAAATAGATCGCCAACGGGAATTGGCTGTTTAGCTCAGAAAACTCAAACAGGGGCTCTGTATCAACCTAGAGGGATGGGATGGGCAGGGAGATGGGAGGGAGGTTCAAAAGAGAAGGGCTATGGCTGATTCATGTTGAGGTTTGACAGAAAACAGAAAAATTCTGTAAAGCAATTATCCTTCAATAAAACATAAATTAATTTTTTAAAAAATGTCAGAATGTGAATGACAGAAATCAGTGACAGCCTAAAAAAGTCATCCCCATCATATTCTGATTCACAGGCTTGGCCCCTATAAAAACCAGACAAAACTTGGGAGGATGAAAATGTATAATGGTAAACTCAGGTAGGCAGTAATCCTAATTAAAGTTGTCGTGCTAACTGCGGGATCTTTGCCAAAGCAGAGTAACTCAGTCTCAGTTACAAGGTATTGTGCTGTGTATTTGGTGAATGAATGTATTCTTTTCCGTTCCTGTAAGTAAAGTATAAGAAACAGTTGACACTCTCTTGAGACAGGAAGTAGCTTACATTTACAGTCTCGCCTGGGGCAAGACTTGCTTGGGGCAAGATATGCCCATCTTGTGTTATAATGGAGCTCAAAAGGATATGGACCATCCAGACATTCAGCAGGATATTGTATCAGTCACTTTATTGATGACATCATGTTAATCATACCAGATGAGTTCATGCCTCCATCTTTCTCAAGAGGGTGGAAAACAAACCCTACAAATATTTAGGACCTACCATATTAGGTAAGTTTTTTGGGGGAATCCAGAGGTTGGAAGAATGCTGACCTATCCCATCCAATCCCAAGAGAAAAAAAATTGCATCTCCTACCTCCTTTCACCAAGAAAGTACAAATCCTGGTTGATCATTTTGGGTCCTGGAGGCCACATATTCTATTCTTAGGAATATCGCTATGACCTATTTATCAGGTTACATGAAAAGCTGCCAATTCTGAGTAGGGCCAAGAGCAGGAAAGGGCTCTTTTGTGGGTTCAGGCTGTGGTGCAAACAGCCATATGACCCAGCAGACCCTGAGTTTTCAGAGGTGTCTGTAGTGGTTCCCAGGATTCCATCTGGAACTCATGTCAAGTCTGTAGAACCTTAGCTTCAAGAGAAAAGCCATGACATGTGCAGCAGAGAATTATACACCATCCAGGGAATACTTCTGGCATGCTGCAGGCCTCTGGCAGACATCATGGCCATGGGATATAAAGTGATCATAGAACTAGGCATGAACTTTGTGAACTGGATTCTGTCACACCCAACCAACTATGAGCAATCCATTGTCTCATTGAAGAAGTACATCCAGCCATGATCGGGGACAGAGGCACAAGTAGGCCGCATAAGTGTGTGGCCCATAATTCCCACATCATCATAACTATTGCAGGCATCGCTCCCTCAGTTCATATATATATATATATATATAGCCACGTGGGAATTCCTCATGACCAGCTGGCAGAGGAAGAAATCGCTGAACTTGGCTCATAGATGCACTGGCCTGGGATGACAGTGTGAGCTGAAAATGGATTGCTGATAAACAATAGCCCCATTTAGTGGTGTTCACATAAAACAGAAATGAGACAGATATCCTCCCAATTGGTGGAATATTGGACATTGCACTGGATTATCCACTTTGAGTGAAAAGTGGCATGAATTGTGTGGGCTGCTGGACAGTGGGAAAGAGCTAGGTCAGGCATCTAAAAGGAGGAAAATTGAAAGATCAGGATCAGGTTGGTTGGAGAAGGAGGCATGTGGATATAAACATGCAAATGTGAAGTGTCAGGTTTTTCTATCTCATATTAACGCTCCTTAGATTCATCACGGACAAGCTACTGAACAATCAACTAAACAGAAAGCCTTGTCCTCAACAAATGACATCATTCAGCCTCTGCCACTAGCTGGCCAAGTGCTGCACAATGGGCACAGAGGTGGAGTAGCCATAATGGCAGTACATGAACTGAGGGTATGCATGAACCCAACAACCTGGGCTCCCATTCACCAAGGCTGATCTACCTGCTGACACTGCCAAATGTCAACTCGCTAACAACTAGACCAATACTGAGTTCCTAATATGGCACCATCCCTTAAGGAAAACAACCTTTCACCAGTGGGAAGTTGACTCCTTGGACCCCTTCTACCCAGAAGAGACATTGATTTCTGGAATTCACACATATTCTGGGTAGAAGTTTGCCATTTCTGCTGTTGAGACCTCAGGCAGTACCTCTCTCTGAGGCTGAGTGCCTAGTTCATTGACATGCATGGGTGTGTGCTAAGTCACTTCAGTTGTGTCCAACTCTTTGTGACCCCGTGGACCATAACCCACCAAGATCCTATGTCCATGGGATTCTCCAGGGAGGAATACTGGAGTGGATAGCTGCTCCCTTCTCCAGGGGATCTTCCTGACCCAGGGATCAAACCCCACATCTCTTACGTTTCCTGCATTGGCAGGCGGGTTCTTTACCACTAGTGCCTCTTAGAAGGCCCTCATTGACATGGGCTCCCAATAATACTACCCCCAATAATACTACTCCCCAAAATACCACCCCTATAAAGGACTCACTTTATAGCAAAAGAGGTATGGGTATGAGCCCATGACCATATGATCTTCTAGTCCTATCAAAACTGCAACCATCTGGAAGACGTGGGAAGGCCTTTTGAAAGTATAGCTGAGGTACCAGTTTGATGATGCTACCCTGGGAGGATGGAGGCATCATCCTCTAGGTCACACCGGTCACCCTGAATCAATGGCCATTTTTCTATCATGCTATATTCCCAATGGGTCTGGGAACTAAGGAGTGGGAGCAGGAATTTTCCTACTTGCCATGCCCTCACAACTGAACCCACTGGGGGAATTTGTATTCTTGTCCCCATGATTCTGCACTCTGTGAGGCTAGTGGTCCTAGTTGTGAGAAGGGGAATGAATGTTTTCAGTAAGTGACACAGCATGAGGCTCACTCAACTTTAAGGTATGACTGGTGCTTAGTCACTTTGGACTTCTCAAGCAGTCCTGTCCGACTCTTTGCGACCCCAAGACTATACAGTCCATGGAATTCTCCAGGCCAGAATACTGGAGTGGGTAGCCTTTCCCTTCTCCAGGGGATCTTTCCAACCCGGGGATCAAATCCAGGTCTCCCACATTGCAGGCAGATTCTTTACCAGCTGAGCCACCAGGGAAGCCCAAGAATACTGGGGTGGGTAGTCTATCCCTTCTCCAGCAGACCTTCCCAACCCAGGGATTGAACCTAGGTCTCCTGCATTGCAATTGGATTCTTTACCAACTGAGCCACAAGGGAAGCCCAAAGCAAAGAGAGAACCAATCATATAAGGGAGGCCATTCTAGCAGGAATATTAACCCTGAGCATCTGACGGAGGTCACACTGGCATTAAAAAATGGCAGCAGAAAAGAATTTGTATGGTATCCAGGTGATTTGTTGGAGTATCTCAGTACTTTGTTTCTCAGTTTTGATGGAAAATGTTGAACCACAGCTTCCTTAACCTGGTTAAGATAGGGGCCTCCTCAGGAATGAGGGCCTGGGTCACCCAAGTAAGCCACCAGGCCAGCAGATGTGCTAATCCAAGGATGAGGGGGATCTGGGATGGGGTGGAGAAGAGAAGGAGTGAGGATCAGCTGTGCCTTGTAATCAGCTCTAACTGCAGGATTGTAATTCTTGCCACTAACCCTCCTCTCGTGAATTTCCCCAGAAAAACAGACCAATCAGAATCTTGGAGAAACTGTCCCAGGAACTTGTTATATAAATAAAGTATATCTAAATGTTACAATGGTCCTAGAATAATGGTCTTTAGTGGGTTTTTTTGGTGTACTACCCAGATTTTCCCTTTAGGACTGGGGCTCTCATTCTCCAACTACTGGGAATTTTGGAGACCAATGGTATCAGCTGAGTCCCTCTCCAGGAGTTGCCCTCAACCAATATCACACACCATCTGGAGAAGGGATGTGTGGCCTATATCCAATGACTTTCTGATACAGCTCTAACAGCCTAGTCCTCTTATCTTGAGACAACTATGAAGAGCCAACTCAGCTCCAAAGCTCTGTACAGAAATTCAACTCCATCCTCTACCTGTTCCTACTGCCTTCACTCCCCAGTAGGTGCTGCTCTTTGAGGGTACTCCTCAGTCAACTTCCTGCATGTGCCCAGGAACCAGACCTCCCAGTCTCAGCCAGTTCTTTGAAAGCCACTGTACAAGTTGGGCAGTGGGAGTAACATTATCAGGGGAGTCAAGACATTTTCCCCTCACCTTTGTTCACAGCCCCTTCTGTTTTCTCTTTGATTTTGGAACAGCTCATGTTACTCCACCCACCAGCTCAGAAGATGCAGGCGGTCCTGAACATCTTAGCATCAGAGGCATCACATGGTCCCTTACCTTCGGGTCTAATATCAGTTGAATGAAATAACAGAAAATTCCATAAATCTAACATATCAACTTGGGAAAGGTGAAAGGCAAATAGCGAAGAAAAACAATCAATTGTGTATTATCATTCAGAGAGATATTATCCTGCGAGAGTTTGGGGATCTTTCTGCTCACAAGGCATAGGAATCATTTTCTTTCAACAGTAATTCTTGGTGAATTTCAAAAGTTGGAAAGAGCTGAATAAAGATGATAAAAGCAGCACAATAGTCCCTTTTGGGACCCAGCTGTTAGCAGTTGCCTCCAGGTTCTGTGTTGGTCTAGACTAGGAGTGCACAGAACCTATGGAAGCAGAGGTGTAGGGCTCTCCTGGGTACTTTTGCACAATCCAGGGATGTCGGTTAGGGAGAATCAGTGCTTCCTTTCCAGCACAGATGGTGTGAGGTCCTATGTAGTGCTCCAAGATCCTTTGCAGCATAATCAGGCAGATAAATACCCATGTCTTCATTTTATTTTTTTTATTTAAATTTTTAACATGAAGGGAAAAGTATTGCCTCATATAAATGAAAAGTCTGGAGCATAGGGCTGCAGTCAAGGCTGGATCCAGGTGCTGAAGTCATTAGGACTTCACCTCCATTCCTCTTTTGGCTTTGGTTTGCTCTGTGCTGGCCTCATGCAGGCTACCCCCCAGGGAGGCAGAGATGGCCCTCAGCAACCCCTAGTCTACATCATCCATGGTGCCTACAGCTATTCATTGTCTCTTGTGGCCTCATCTACTTTTCCTGGTTCCTGGCATTTGGCTCCTTTTGACTAACTGCTATTTTGTGACTTCCCATCCCAGATCTCATAATTTGTCTTGTTCTCTTACCTCGTGGCTCTCAGACTGGGTCAGACAGGTCTCTGAGTCTCTGTTTAACTTGGTTCACATGTTTTAAGTTGAACAAATGAACAATTAATGATTTTAATTCTTCCTTGCAGGAGAAAGTCCATCCTGTTCTTTAACCATGTTTGCTCAGTACAGGAAGAAATCCATATTCTCATATGGCATTATTTGAAGTAGGAATGGAGGAGGATGGGTGGGTTTTGAAGATCTGAAGGAGGAGGTGGTATTAACAGGGGTGCTGCCCTGGTCTTTGCTCATCCAATTGTGTGCCCTTTTCAATGCAAAAGTGATCATTGTCCACTTGCTACCAGATCCATGGGTGACATTGTGCAGGGATTGGTATTTGTTTAAGAGAAATCTCCCCGACTGACCCAATTCCTGTAATGCATTATAAAAGTGACAGAAGTAATATTTTTGTTCTTGTTTCACTTTCATTCATCTTATTTGATCAGGGCTGAGCAAAACTGACATCTCATCAAACTCCAAAGTGTGTTTCAGCACCAGGTTCATCGGAGGGTGGCATTTAAAACACAGACATTGCAGGAACAAATGTATTTGCCAATCCCATCCAGTGATGTAAACCTGACCTTTCTCCTGTAGATTTATTGACACAGGCCTGTTTGGTATCATATTTCATTATTGTGCATAGAAGGATTGAAAGTTCTCTGGGAAAACAACTCAGTTGGGGCCAGAGTGGCCAATATGCCTTCCTTTCATGGTGAAAAAGAGGGAATTAGAAAGTCAGGTACTGGCGGGATTAGCCCATTTCCTCAAAGAGTGTCTTTAATTAAAAAACGCCCAGAACCAAAGGTATGAAACTGGAAGAAATTTCCTTTTAGCAAGTGGATAAAGCAGAGGAATCACATCTAAGGTTGCTGTCATTTACTTGTTGTGGGCACATCACAGGTTCCTTGCATCCGGGAGCTCTGGGAAGTGCTCCCCATGCAATGCAGAAATCCATCTCTGATACAAACTCACTCAGTCTGCTCTGATATGCTCAAGTGTTAGAAACCCACCACTTCATGGGGCTAAACAGCAGTAGAAACAATCCATTTGTGCATTTGTGTGATAAAGTCTCTGAGTCCAGTTATTTTTCTAGGCATCTGGGATATAGCAGTGAACAAGAGATCCCTGTTTTTGGAGAGTTTCAATCTTCAATGGGAGAAGGTAGTTTATAAGTTAATTTTTAAAAACAGTATAAATAGAATAGTTGTAGAAAGTGAGGGGTTTCTGTTATTGTGTACAATAGAGAAAGGTAACAGAATGGCTGCGGTGAGGAGGGGTGATGAATTAGCACAGATTGCTCAGGAACCCTCCTAAGGTAGAGAGTGAGCATTTGAACTGAGACACGATTAATGAGATGGCTAGTGATGTGGGAGCCGGACAGGAGATTGTTGCAGGCAGAGCACAGCACAAGAGCAAAGGCCCTGAGGTGGACAAGGTCTGGCAGAAACAGAAGTATCTAGTGTGGAGTGTGCTTGGAGTTTTCAGAGTGAGGAAGAACAGGCTCTGAGATAAGCCCAAGAGGTTAACAGAGAGTGATTAAGTAAGCCCACTTTAGGAGATTTAATTGATTGTGACCAGGGAGCTATTGAAAGTTGTTAAGCAGGAGAGTGACATCAATTGGTTTAGACTTTTTCTTATTGAAATATAGTTGATTGACAATGTTCTGTTAGTTTCAGATGTACAACAAAGTGATTCAGTTATACATATGTATCTATTTTCTTTCAGATTCTTTTCCCTTATAGCTGCTGCTAAGTCACTTCAGTCATGTCCGACTCTGTGTGACCCCATAGATGGCAGCCCACCAGGCTCCCCCATCCCTGGGATCCTCCAGGCAAAAGCACTGGAGTGAGTTGCCATTTCCTTCCCCAATGCATGAAAGTGAAAAGTGAAAGTGAAGTCATTCAGTCATGTCCGACCCTCAGCGACCCCATGGACTGCAGCCTTCCAGGCTCCTCGGTCCATGGGATTTCCCAGGCAAGAGTACTGGAGTAGGGTGCCATTGCCTTCTCCGTCCCTTATAGCAGAGGTCCCCAACTCCCGGGCCATGGACTGGTACCAATCCACGGCCAGTTAGAAACTAGGCCACATAGCAGGAGATGAGCAGCAAAGTGAGTTAGTGAAGCTTCATCTGTACTTATAGCCACTCCCCGTTGCTCACATTCCCATCTGAGCTCCACCTCCTATCAGAACAACAGCAGCATTAGATTCTCATAGGCACGTGAACCCTACTGAGAACTCCACTTTAGTTCCTTAGCGAGGGATCTAGGTTGTGAGCTCCTTAAGTGAATCTAATGCCTGATGATCTGAGGTGGGGAGTTGAGGTGATGACGCTAGCACTGGGGAGTGGCTGCAAATATAGATTATCATGAGCAAAGAGGTTTAACTGCACAGAGACTACAATAAATCAATCACTTGCAGACTAATATGAAAACCCTATCAAGTAGCAAGTGATAGTGAGTTGCATAATCACTTCATTATATATCACAATGTAATAATAACAGAAATAAAATGCACAACAAATGTAATGCTCTTGAATCATCCTAAAACCATCTCCCACTCCGATCCATGGAAAATTGTCTTCCACAAAACTGTTCTCTGGTGCCAAAAGTGTTGGGGACTGCTGCCTTATAGATTATCACAAAATACTGTGCTATACAGTAGGTCCTTGTTGGTTATCTATTTTATGCATTGTTGTGGTGCTTAGTCACTCAGTCATGTCCAACTCTTTGTGACCCCATGTACTATATGTTAATCCCTCCTAATTTATCCCTCTTCCCTTTTCTCCTTTGGAAACCATACATTTGTTTTCTATGCCTTTGGGTTTATCTCTGTTTTGCATATATTTGTATCATTTCTTTTAGATTCCACACATAAACCATATCATATGATACATGTCTTACTTTGACTTACTTCATTTAATATGATAATCTCTAGGTCCATCTGTGTTGCTACAAATGACATTATTTCATTCTTTTATACGACTGTGTAATACTCCAGTGTATAAATATATCACATCAGATTTAATTGACCATTGATTTAGACTTTTAAGAGTTACTCTGATCGTAGGGCGGGTGCTGAATTGGAGGAGAACAGGTGGGCAATAACAGAAACACTTGTGTGGCTGTTGAAGCAGTTTGAGCAAGAGGTAATAGTGACCTGATTCCTGTGATTAATGGAGCCAAAATCTGTATGTGTAAATAAGGTCTCCCCTCACCCCCAGCCCCAGCCACGGAAGCAGAGTGAGTCAAGCTCTTCCCTAGCACTTCAAGCACTGGGTGACAGTTTTTATGATTCCCCATTGCCTTATCTTCTCTGGGGGAAGAAATCCCGTTTCTTCCAATTCTCTTCTATGTGGCAAGATTTGAAATCTCCTTCATCACCATTATCACTCTTTTCCTGGATCTGCTTCATTTCCTTCAGGTCTCCCATTAAACATAAAGCCCCTGTGTGTGTGCATGCTAAGTTGCATCTGACTCTTTGCGACCCCGTGGACTGTAGCCCACCAGGCTCCTCTAACCATGGGATTCTCCAGGCAAGAATACTGGAGTTGGTTGCCATGCCCTCCTCCAGAGGATCTTCCCCATCCAGGGATCAAGTTCTCATGTCTTACATTTCCTGCATTGGGAGGCAGGTTCTTTACCACTATCACCACCTGCAAAGTCCAAATATAGAGCCCAACACGGAGCAAAATATCTTATTTGTGAATTATCATTTTGTATCCGACCTGTGCTTCAGTATCTGGATTCCACCTCTAGCTGAGAGGCAGATCACTGGACCAGTGCGGTTTAAGTCAGTCAGCGCATCCCATCTCCCCACTGTGATTTGTCCAGACATGATCACATGATCCAGTCTGAATGAGATGCAGATGGGCTCTGGTTGGGATGCTGGGCTAAGATTCTCATTCTTTACCACTGAATTCAACTGGAAATATGGAAGTCCATATTTAAGAATTTCCATCAGGCAGCTAAAGACCGCAGAAGGAGAGTTTGCCTGAGAATAGACCTCCTTTCCAGTAAGCCGAGTGAAGTAGGGTGGGGGTAGGGAGGTAGAATGGAAGATTAAGGCCTGGCATTGGCATCCTGAATCAAGCAACTTCTGAAGTCTAATTCTGGATAATTTAGTTCATCAATGCATTTTTTTCTTTTTCTACTTAAGCCAGTTGGGTCAAGTTTTCATACACCTGCTATCAAAGAATCTTAACTGACAGACAATCAGAGAAGAGCGGAGCCATGACCTCCCTTGAACAGGTTACCGTACCCCATTTGATGCTGCTTCTGCATAGCCACTGTGTTGTCCTGTCTATTGTTTGAGCTTATAGCCAATGAGAGCTCACATCTTCCTGTTCAGCAATTTCTTTCTCAGTTTCTCTCTGAGACATCTTCTGAGGGTTTATGTAAAGCCCTTTTATGAATTTAGTATTTATTAGGAATCCCTCTTGCACTTGACATGTATCCATTTTTGCCTGAGATGCAAACTCCTGAGAACCCAATATTATGACCGATTTGGGGGAAAACAGCAAAGAGAACCAATAAAACCTAACAAAGCTAAGTCTAATCATTGCCAAAAACACCCATTTGGCTCGCTAATGGGTCAAAGGGGAGGGGTCTGTGATAGCTCAGAGCTTTCGCCTTTCACAGTCATCTCTGTGATGCCTGGAAAGCCTTCCATTAAGCTACACAGCTCAGCCATTTGTAAGGGGCCCCCGAGAGTCGTGTCTGTGTTTTGGCTTTTGCAGCTTAACTGGCTGAATTCAGAGTGCTTGGTGCTCAGGAATGGACCAACTGCCTTGAGGCAACTGTGAGCCTGCAAGACCAGCTCTCAACCCTCCTGACAAAGTGAGCCACCATTATGAGAAAAGGAAAATACCCAACTCTATTACCTTAGACAAGGAGGATATGAATAACTAGTTTACAGCATCTCATACTGAGAGCCAGAAGGGCCATTTGGAGGCTGCTAGTCCTACTGGGGAAACTGAGGCCTAGATGGGGGTAGAATCTCCCCCCAGCGGGAGTCCAGTGAGTTAGCAGCTGAGTGATCCTGGATTAGAGCCAAGGTCTTGTGTTACTTAAGCTACCAGAGTGACAGAATGGTTCAAAATAACCGCAGACCCAGCTACTCACCATACAGGATGTCTGCTTTCCTAGGGCATGACAGCTGGGCCACCCAGTGGGTGGGGAGACTCCTCTATTCACACAGGGCACCTTGCAGACAAAATTCCTAGAGATAAGATGTGGGGGGCTTGTGGCTTCTGGCTCAGAAGGCAGAATAACAGCCTTCTAATCCCAACACCATCAGAGCAAATCGCATCACCTCCAAACCTCATTTTATCCATCTGCAAAGTGTGTACAAATAATCACTCTTATGTGTCAGGCATTGCCTCATCACTTTATGTTATGAAGTCCTTTAAGCCTTATAACAATTCTGTGAGGTTTTGCCTTTATCTCCAAGCCAAAGATGAGGATTAGAGTATAGTACAGGCAAAGTAAGTGGGCCAAGATGACCGAACTCAAACCCAAACAGTCTGGCTCTAGAACTGGCTTTTACTTTCTATGATGAAATTGTCAAATGATAATAATTAATAGTAAAATAATATACATAATACAGTGCATCCCTCATAGACCTGGTCTTTTATTTGCTGTATTCTGATGCTTTGACACCAGGAGCCTTGCTAACTTTCATGGAACTGCCCCACCCAGGGTGAGCCAGTACCTAGAGGTAGTAAACTACTCTCTTGGGGGTGGGCTGTTCAAATAAAAACCAACTTACCCAGAGACCACACCCTCAATCCGCTCCTTCATCAAGCTCTCATACTCCAGGCTAAACTCTTGCCCTAATCACCAAGGGCCAGGCACCAGACCACTAGAACAGCCCCTATATTCCAGGGTCCACTGAAATCATTCAGATCCTAAACCTGCTTGTCCTGACTTTCTCTTTCCTTCTTGCAAAAACCGCAGTGAAGGCTCCGGTCACAGGGTCCCCCTCTCCCTCTCCCTCCTAACCGACCCTGGCGCTCCCTTGTGTGGCCTTTGTGGTGTGGTGTGCCCCCATCTCTTGTGAACTGTGAGTAACAAACTATCTTTTCAACAACCATCATTTCTTGATCTGTTGAACTTATCATACCCCAAATTTTCTATCAATACACTATATTTTAAAACAATAAGTGAAAGCTCTTGGCATAATGCTGAACAAATGTAAGTTATTGTCCCCCATCCAATCAGTAATATATACTGAGAGTTACCAACTTTGTGCCTTATATTTTACACAGATAATTTCATTCAATCATTAATGTTGTGATGGTAAAAACTAGGAGTTATGACCTCTACTTCACAGATAAGACTGAGACTCAACAGATTTGAGCAGATTAGTTGGTCACCCAGCTAGTAGATGGCAGCTTCCCGACTTAGCTCTCAATTTGCCTGATCTTAAAACATCTGTCCCCTACTCCAAGCATAAGGGGACCTGAGGAGGACACTGCAGAACTTCAAACCAGGGAGAATACGAAAACTAACAGAATCCCAAAGAGAAGTCTTCTGCTCTTTTCCTACTAAATCAACTTCCCTTTGTGCTACATCTTATTTTTAAAACGTATATTGGAGTAGTCTTGTTTTACAAAATTGTGTTATTTTCTGTTGTACAGCAAAGTGAATCAGTTATATGTATATATTTATCCCCTCTTTTACGGACTTCCTTTCCATTTAGGTCACCACACGGCGTTGAGTAGAATCTCCTGTGCTATGCAGTAGGAGCTCATAAGTTATCTACTTCACACATAGTAGTTTATATATGTCGATTCCCATCTCTCAATTTGTCCTACCCTCCCTTTCCCTCGCTTGGTAACCATAATGTTGTTCTCTATGTCTATGTCTGTATTTCTGCTTTACAAATAAGTTCATCTGTGCCATTTTTCTAGATTCCACATATACGTGTTATTATGTGATATTTGCTTTTCTCCTTCTGACTCACGTCACTCTGTATCACATCTCTGGGTTTATACAGCCACTATAGAGAAAAGTATGCGTGCGTGCGTGTGCTCAGTTGCTTCAGCAGTGTTCAGCTCTTTGTGACTCCATGGACTGTAGCCCACCAGGTTCCTCTGCCCAGGGAATTTTATAGGCAAGAATACTGGAGTAGGTTGCCATTTCCTCCTCCAGGGGATCTTTCCAACCCATGTCTCCTGAATTGCAGGCAGGTTCTTCCCTCACTGAGCTACTTGGGAAGCCCTGAAGAATAGTATGGAGGGTCCTTTAAAAAAAAAAAAAAAAACCTCCCTTTTCCATGGAGGGAAGGAATGGTTAGGGAATTTTGGATGGACATGTACACATTGCTATGTTTTAAATGGATAATCAACAAGGATCTACTGTATAGCACAGTGAACTCTGCTCAGTGTTATGTAGCAGCTTGGGTGGGAGGTGGGTTTGGGAGAGAATGGACATATGTATATACATGTCTGAGTCCCTTTGCTGTTCACCTGAAACTATCATAAATTTTTTAATTGGCTATAATGCAATACAAAAGAAGTTTAAAAATTAAAATTAAAAAACCCTTCCCTTTCTGCTGCATCTTAAGGAGATTTTCTCCATAAAGAAATTTCACTTCCTACGAGCCTTTGCTTCTATATGTATTAATTCATTCTCTTAGTCATTTGCAAGACAGAGAGGGGAAAACCTGGTTTTAAAATAACACAAACTTCCATTTCACCTTGACCTGGAACAATATTTCCACTTGTTCCAAACCAGCAATTCATTCTCTGTCATCACCCTTATTGCCTGTTATCTGTCTTCTCACAGCAGTTTCCTTGAGAAACTTTCCCTTGAGAAAGATTACTCATTAGGATCCACTCGTACCCCTGAACAAGGGACTGGCTATTAGAGTGGGCACTCCCACATTCCATTGCCCTATGACAAGGGACTCCATCATGATGGACAGTTCCTTTGGTGTGAGAAGATATTCTGATGAGAACTCTTCAGAATGAACCCTTTGAGGGGGAGAAGGCATGAACTGCCATCCAGAGCAAATGGGATGGAAGACCATGTTGGGGCAGGGACAATAAGGGCTTAGGTCTCCAAAAAAGGAAAAAGGGCTGCCATGTGGATTTGCCCAATCTCCATTCTGACTATAGCAGCATCACACTTAGCTCACAGAAGCAGGTGATAGAGGACATCAGCGTTCTTGTTTCCTCTTTCCCGTCTCTGTGGACTCAGCAGCCATCTCTTCCTCTTGAAGAACCACTCCCTCCACTCTCAATGCCTGTGGTCTCAGGGTTGTCAACCCTATCCCCTTAGTGCTGGAACTGACCAGTTAGACTGTTGCAACTACAACTAATTTAAGTTAATGAGAATCACTCCTGGAATTTAAAATGAAAAAAGTGCCCTTTCCTTGGGGGTGGGTGAGCTAGTGGAAGTTGGCACGGAGGTGCCAGTTTCCAGATTGCTACCAATTGGGGATAGCCTATTTGAGAACAAAGCCAGTGACAAGGAAAAAAAAAAGCATGGATTGGAAAGACAGGCATTCAACTGGCTTGGTCTGTACACCCGGGTCAAGTTCCGCCTCAGATCCCCTAACTCTCAGTTGTGTGAGTTGCTACTGTCTCTTTTATTCTTAAGCCAGATTTAACTGGGTTCTGTCTCTTGCTTCCATAGCCACTACCCCTCTGAGCTGCACAGAGAGGACCCTATGTCTGCTGCAACCACAAAGGCTTTATTTTCTCTTCCATGATAGCTCCAGTCTTGTCTCTTGAAGGTAACTTTCCTGAGATTGTCCTCTTCCACTTCCATTTTCCCTGGATATCTTCTATTTAATCTCTGAACCTTGCCCACCAGACCAAGGCAGGCCCTCTGTTATACACTGCACACACCGTTCAGCCTTCCTTCAGAGCACATTGCGCAGTTGTAACAATGCATCCATTTGGTAATTCTCTGGGTGTTCTCTTTCCAATTGGCAACCCCACAACAGCAGTGATTCTGTCTGCTTTGCTCTGCAGTAGGTCCTAACATAGTGCCCGACACATAGCATGTGCTCAGCAAATCTTTGCTAAATAAAGGTATGAGGAAAATAGCTGCTTATGCTTCTATGGACACCACAGAGTAGGAAAGACACTGACCCATTGGATTGGTGCCTGAAAAGACAGAGCAGTGGCTGTTTCATCCTTTAAGTCTCAATAGAGAGAAATGGGACTTGAGAGAGTAGGAGCACTGTCATCATGTATTCAAAGGAGAGTATTCAGATGGAGGGAGGAGTCTTGCTTCTACTTCTCTACATAAGGGGTCTGTAGACAATGGGGGTGGCACTAAGGAGGTGGGTGCTGACTCTATATGAGAAAGGACAAGCTAAGAGCTACACCGGGAATTCTGAAGACAGATTGTGTAAAATGTTCTTTATTTATTAAAGTTTCCATAAGGACAGTCTGAATGGGTCCTCTGGGTCTTCAGCTGTAAATGCAAATCCTGAATCACAATCATGGGTCTTAGTTTCGTAGAACTGCAGGGCTAAGGAGCATCATAGAGGTCTAACTTCCTACCCTTCTCCTCCCTGTAGCTTGACCCTCAAGCAGTGGTGCTGGGCGGGAACAGTCCTCCTGATGAGGAAGTCCCACCTTACCCTCTTGTCTAAGATGGCATGCTGGTGAGCTTCCATCTCCATGCTTCCTTTCTGCTCCTTGAGCAGGATGCCTTTTGGAAAAGGCTTGGGCTGTGCCTTCAGAGCCTTCTGGTTGGTCCTCTGCATGGTCAACGAGCCGCAGGATGTCAGTACCAGCCTTATAACTAACATTGCTTGAAATAGGATTTTGGTGAGAGATGTAGCTGCTCCTAAAGACAAACCTGCTAATAAACTAGCTAATATCTTGTCTTCCCCCAGCCCTCTCACTACCTCTACACAGATGACTCCAATGAGATAATTACTTTTCCACCAAGATAAACATAACTGCAATCAATACAGTTAGTAAAAAAAACAAAACAAAACAAAACACATGGTTTTCCAAAGAAAAGAAAATACTAATATTAAATACATTTATATTGACACAAAGCCAGGTTGGTCTGGAGCATGTGTGAGCGTGTGCTTGGTCCTTTGGAAATAACTTGGAGCTGGGCATCTCCCAGTGCCCCAACCTGGCTGAGCACACACCATTTCCTCTGCCCCAGATGTAGGCTCCGGGGAAAGCAGAGTGAGAATCATGTCAAGGAAAATTAGACTTTTAGAAAAATATTCTTCAGGGACTCAGATCTCTTTTGGAGGTTTGAGTTCCCTGTTGTTCTTTCCTTGGGCTGTGGAGAGTTTTGCCAATTGTTTTCCTTCTCTGGATTTCATTTGTGTCATCTACTAGGACAGAATAATTTCCCCCAAATGAATCACCCTTTAAGCATTGCTGTAATGATCTGATGACAAAACTGAAACAGTTTTGGAAATCACAATGTCTTCAACATATGGGAGGTGGTCTTCCCAATCCTGGTTGCCTCCTTGCCTCTTTCAAGATTCTCATTTTATAACACCAGGGGAGAGGACATTCTTCTCACCTGGAAGTTGACATTGGCTGCTGCTGCTGCTGCTAAGTCACTTCAGTCGTGTCCAACTCTGTGGCCCCATGGACGGCAGCCCACCAGGCTCCACCATCCCTGGGATTCTCCAGGCAAGAACACTGGAGTGGGTTGCCATTTCCTTCTCCAATGCATGAAAGTGAAAGTGAAGTCGCTCAGTCATGTCCGACTCTTTGCAACCCCATGGACTGCAGCCCACCAGGCTCCTCCGTCCATGGGATTTTCTAGGCAAGGGTACTGGGATTTTCTAGGCAAGGGTACTGGAGTGGCTTGCCATTGCCTTCTCCATGACATAGGCGCCTGTGGAGTTAATTTAACTAAAGTAAAAGCTGTCAAAGCAGGAGAGTTGGAAGGAAAGTGAATATCAACAACATCCACAGTATCATTTATTCAACACTCATTATGGATTGTCCCTGGGTTAAACATTTTACGTCAATTATTTAATTTGATTCTTACAACAGTTATGTACTCTTATAAGCCCTATTTTACAGATGAGCAAATGCAGGCTGGAGTGATGTGTGTGAAAGAGTTGAGAGTGCTCTTTTAGAAAAATAGACAGGAGAGGCATCACTGAACAAGAAATAGTTGAACTAAGAAGTGAACCCTGAAATCATCTAAGAGAGAGCATTCCAGGCAGAGGTGTTGAATCAGGAACTTTCTCAGGGTGGCTGCCAAATTGTGGGCCAGGAGAAGAGTTGTAGGAGAAAATCAAAGAGGTGGGCAGGGTGAGATGATGGTGGGTCTCCAGGATGGTGGCAAGAAGTTTGAGTCTAGCTGTGAATGTGGTGGCCGTGAGAATTAAATAAAAGGATAGGTCCAAAGTGGCTTATGAGCTGCAAAATATTAAACTGATATAATATGCCATTTTAGTCATTCATTCATTCAACACTCTCCCCAACCTCACCCTTGTGCTGATCCATGTTCAATGTGCTTTACTCAAGGAGCTCAGATTCAAAACAGTTCTCATCGTTTCCTGGATTCCAGATGGATTGTTAATGGACTAGCACTGTCCTCTGAGGACTCATGAACTAAGAACTGATCAGGTGGGAGAAGCCCAGAATAAGGCAGTCCCCAGGAATCCCTCCTCCTGATTCCTTCCAAACTAACAAGACATTAAAAGAAGACCTGCTCCCTGGGTATGGAGACATGTGTAATGGGGCATTGCAAGATGAGCCATGACTTCTTTGACGATAGGCTTGGAGCAATTCCAGAGAGAAAGGCTCATTTCTAATCATCCAGAGATTTCCAATTGGGATTTAGTGGAGCCTGGGAAGAAATGACATTAAATACTCTTCTCCAGCACCAAAGGGAAAATGCAGAACAGAGAATTTACAGACTTACAGACTTTATAGCAGAGGATTTGCACAGCCCCACATTGGTTTGCAGCCTCAAATCTAGAATCACTCTATGAATATATGCAAGGAAACAAACCAATACAGACATGCCAGAGGCATAAAGTAATCCATGGCTAATGGGTCCAAGCAGCATTCAAGTTAGGATGAAATTATTGGGCAATCACCCAAACCTGGAATCCTCTATACTTGAAAAGGTAGGATATATTTTAATTATCCATGGTCTAAGACTTTGTAGTTTTGCCAATTTAATGGCCATCTTGCCAATGTAATGGTTGAATATTTTCTCACTGTTGCTTTTAGTTTTCTTGATTATAAGTAAAGTGTATTTTTTAAAAGGAAGAGACAGATGTATTTGTAAATAATGACTGTAAGCACTGCCTATATCAACATAAAACAGATCACCTTATGTTTGTTCTGTGGTTTGCTTTCATATTGCATTTTCTTCTCTTTCTGCAGATGTGTGAGTAGAAGTAAGATACGTTATCAAAAGTAATACCACTTAGCCAAATACATGTCTGATATGCCTGTTTGTCTCTTGGGCATTAATTCACTCAACAGGCAGGTATGACACACCACCTCTGTTAGTAAAGTAGTTGCTGCTGCCTCCTGCAGCGCAAGCCTCTCCCATCTCAGTGGCTTGAAACAATAGAGGGTTAGTTCTCACTCAAAGTCCTGTGTGGGTTGGGTGGCTTTGCTACTCAGCTCCATTCCAGGTAGTGACACTGGGATCCAGGCAATTCCTATCTTGTAGCTATGCCATCAGAACAAGGGCTCCTCAGACCATGGTGGCAGGGAAAGCAAGGACTGAAGGATTGTGTGGACTAACTGTAAGGGCTCAACTAGGGAGTGACTTGCATCACTTTTATCCACATTCTATTAGCCCAGATGCAGTCACATGACCCTGGCAAGCTGCAAGGGAGTCTGAAGTGTAGCAAAGCCCATGGACAGCGATGAGCACTCATACTCTCTGCCATAAACTTACATGTCAGTGCTGTGCGTAATGAGAGGGATACAGAGGGGACTAAGACACGGACCTACGCTTCATTTCACAGTCTGATCAGAACAAAGATCATGCATAATTATGCTGCAAGTCTGGCTATGATTGATTCTTTACCACTGAGCCAAAGCAACTGTCTATGATTGGTACATAATGGGAATTATCAACTAGGTGCTACAAATCTCTCAGCCTTTTAAATTGCAGTATGCTGCTGCTAAGTCACTTCAGTCGTGTCCGACTCTGTGTGATCCCATAGACGGCACCCCACCAGGCTCCCCTGTCCCTGGGATTCTCCAGGCAAAAACACTGGAGCAGGTTGCCATTTCCTTCTCCAATGCATGAAAGTGAAAAGTGAAAGTGAAGTCGCTCAGTCATGTCCGACCCTCAGCGACCCCATGGACTTCACCCTTCCAGGCTCCTCCGTCCATGGCATTTTCCAGGCAGGAGTACTGGAGTGGGATGCCATTGCCTTCTCCAAATTGCAGTATAGGTAGAGAGAATAGGAAGACAAAGCTGTAGAGGCCAGAAACCATGAGGTTGTCTTGGTAATAGTGAGAGAACACTGTAACAAGGACATGTGAAGGGAGCAAGTGGCAGGAAATAAGTCTGAAAATTTAATTTAGGTGCAGATCAGAGAAAAGCTAAGGAGTTTCAGAAGTCACCATTTTTGAGAAGGAAACAAAAAGAAGATTAAGCAAAGGGACTATTTAATAAACACCAGTTTAGCCAAAGCAGGCAAAGTATATAATCACTTTGTGCCTTGATATTCTTATGGGGATAAGAATAAAGGGGGATATTAATGTTTACTTTTTTGATTGTTGTGAGGGTTAAATGAATAAAAACATGTTAAATGTTTACATATATTAGTGTAAATACATGCAATAGTGTTTGACAAAATAATCAGTTTATATTAACATTAGCTGAAGAATATATAATCTTGTTTTACTGACATATCTAAGGGAGAATGTCATAACTCAAAAGACATTCTTGACAAGGCCATTAAAGAGATGGCCCAAATGTGTTGATAATCAGGTAAGAGGATCAAAATATCCATGGTGATAGCAATGACTTTCTGGGAACTCCAAGTAGTTCAGGAAAGTCACATTCCCTTCCATATACCTTCTTGCTTTAAGAGAAAGAAAACATTAAGGCACATTCCAGAGGCATATTGTGGGCATATTCTAGTTGTCCCAGGAGCCCTGGACAAAACCATACAGCAGTTAACAGAGTGAGGATTGGCCTCAGAATGTCTGGGATAGAATTCCAACTCTGCCATTTACAAGCTGTTTGACCTTGTACAACTTATCCAAAGCCTCCTTAAGTCCCAGTTTCCATGGGTGTAAGGTGAGCATAATACTTACCTCACAGGTGATTCATAATCATATGCATATGACATTTAGCTTGGTGGTACAAGATTTTCACTAAATATTCAAAAAAACCACTTATTATTTGCTATTATTAATTAGAAGGCATAAAGCATAAGTAAGAATTAGTTGTGCATAATTCCATTAATAGTGAAACTCTGAATCTAGTTTGGACTCAGTGACCCCTGTCCCAAGCCATTTTTAATGATATGAAAGACTGATGCAGAGACAGTAAAGAAGAAAGAGTGTAGACAAGTTGACCACTGTATACAAATTAATTCTGCAAACACATATTGATGCCTATTGCATTCCAGACCCTCTGCTGGGCACTGGGGGTGAATAAAATCCTCCCAGTGGCTTAGGGACACAAGTCAAGTGGGGGAGATAAAAATATAACCAGTAAGTATAAGGACCATAGAGCAGGATGGGTATCATAATGAAAGTAACCACCGTGTGAGGCATCTTCACACTGGAGTAGGAAGAGGTGTCAGAATAATCCCCTGGGAGATGTGATGTTGAAGCTGGGTTTCTGAGACTGAATAGGAGTTTGCTAGAAGGCAATGGCAACCCACTCCAGTACTCTTGCCTGGAAAATCCCATGGATGGAGGAGCCTGGTAGGCTGCAGTCCATGGGGTCACTAAGAGTCAGACACGACTGAGCGACTTCACTTTCACTTTTCACTTTCATGCATTGGAGAAGGAAATGGCGACCCACTTCAGTGTTCTTGCCTGGAGAATCCCAGGGACAGGGGAGCCTGGTGGGCTGCCGTCTATGGGGTCGCACAGAGTCAGACATGACTGAATCGACTTAGCAGTAGCAGCAGCAGGTAGAAATTGGGGTATCGATGTGAATCAAAGGGGAGAAGTGCTCGAGGACTTCGCTTCTCAAAGTGTGGTTCAGACACCAGCATCTCATAATCACATGCAAGATTTCAAGCCCCATCCCAGATCTGCTGAATAAGAATCTGATTTTTAACATGATCCCATTGTTTTCCATGGGCATCTTAACCTCTGAGAGCACTGGTACAGGACTATACAATCAGAGCAAAGGAAAAAAAACTTAGAAATTTGGACTTGCTCAAGGAACTCTAAGAAGCTTAGACAACCAAGAACCAGCCAGGGGCAGAGGCAAATGGAGCTAGAGAGACAGATCCCACACCAATACCACATCTGCATGGAAGGCAAGACACTTCTAAACTCAAGGCTCTTTACTTGGAACTCCCAGGCCTGTCCAATAGCAGCTGAGATTCAAACCATGGTCAAGTGAAGGGCACTGGCAGTTTGACCCTGACATCTGTCCCACTTGAGAGAACTGACCTCTGTTTGCATTTCTTCTTCCAGACCTGGATCCATTAGAGCCGAATCAGCTGTTTACCTCTGCCCACATCACAGGGCTGCTCTGATGAAAGTTCATACAGACCAATCAATCAGGCCGATTTCAATTAATCCTAATTGTCCTGTTGGGATTCCTTGCCAATAACTAAGATGTGGTGAGATGCTGGCATGGCTTCATCATGACTTTCGGAATTCCCATGGATGCTGCAGGCATCTGTGCACAATGCTGTGTGTCAGGGTGCGGGGGTGGGGGAGGAGTGCATGCGCATCCAAGCGCATGCGTGTAAGGTCAGTCATCTCTGCAGCATACACAAAGAGCTTCTCAAAGCAACCTGCCTCCTTCCCCCTTCCTGTGGCCCCTCCTCCAGGAGTAAAGGGGGAGCCACCAGAAAGACTGGAGATACAGACACGGGTGTGGACCACTAAATGTCTTTCAAAGAATTTGTGGAGAGTTGCTTGATTGTTTGAGTCTGTTTCTCTTCACCTCTTAGCACAATTATGAGGCTATTTCCCTATCTTTTACACATTCTGTGAGAGTGAGTGAGTGAAATTTGCTCAGTTGTGTCTGACTCTCTGTGACCCCATGGACCATAGCCTGCCAGGCTCCTTTGTCCATGGAATTCTTGCCTTGAGAAGTGGGTAGAAATTCCCTTCTCCAGGGGAACTTTCCAGCCCAGGGATCAAACTCTGGTCTCCTGCATTGCAGGCAGATTCTTTGCCATCTGAGGCACCAGAGAAATCCTACTCATTCTGTCCTTATCCTCAGCTCTTTAAGGCAGGGCAGTAGGCACATCGATGTAGATATCTTCCAAATTCCTTAGATCTCCTTAGACCTTCTCTCCCCCCATGGGTGCTCTGTGAATAAGCATCTCTTAATTGCCTTTCTCCCTGCCACTTGAACCACCCCTCCCCGACTCCAGACTGTGATATAGATGACCTGGCCCCAAGTACAGGGACATGAAGGAGTTCCAATCATGAGGCTCTTCCCTTGTAATCCTGTGTTTATAGTAATGCTAGTCATGGGAGCTTGTGGCTAGAGTTCATAGGAAATTCATAGAAACCGTATTCATAATATCCAAAAAAATGAAAAGCAACTCAGGTGTCCATTCTACCATTGAGTCCATTCTGCTACTGTAGAATGGCTAAAAATACAGTGACATCTCCAAAAATAGAATACTATGCAGCAATAAAAATGGACAAACTCCTGATACATACAAAAACATAGATGACCCTCAAAAAGCTGAAGCTAAGCAAAAACAAATGAAGACTGTGTACTATAGATGTTATTTATATGTATTCACACTGAAGGGAAATAGAAACAAATAGAAACTCAAATCTAAAGGTCCTAAGTACTAAAACAAACCAAGAGGTAGCACAGCGGTTAAGTGAGAAGGGCAAGCTCTGAAGTCAGGAAGCAGTGTTCAAATCTAGCCTTACTGCTTACTAACTGCATAGCCTTGGATAAACTGTGTTAATCTCTTAATTTAACCATGTTTCGTTTTCCTCATTTGTAAAATCTGGATAATAGTACTGATCTCTTAGGATTATTCTGAGATTTCAATGAGCAAGTTCATATACTGGCACGAACGTCTAGTACCTAGCACATGCTTAGTACTTACCATTATTACTGTTATTTTTATTCCACAAATTATATCTCAAAATGTCTGCAAGGCATGACAACAACTAAAAAAGCGAAGATGAGTAGAGCTCCTAGATGTGAGGGAAGGCTTCCTGGAGGTGGTGGCACTAAGCCAAAGCTTTGAAGGATTATCAGCCTGCTGGTTAATAATAACCTCCGTAGCACACAATCACCAATTCTCAGGGGTACAAAACAGTAAGTGTTTATTTAGTTCACAGGTCAGCTGGGGTCTCTGCTAGCTTGAATGGGTTACTCTAAGCTGTAGGATGGGATAAATAGTTAACCCACACATGTCCTTCTCCAAGTGATGGTACAACGGAACAAAAGGAAACTCACAAGGCCTCTTAAGACTTAGGCTTGGAACTAGCACAGTCACTTCTGCCTCACTCTCTTGGCCAAAATAAGTCTCGTGGTTTAGCCCAACATCAAGGTGGAAATATACTCCGCCTGTTTATTGAAAGGAGCTGGCACTTTCATGTGGCAAAAGGAATGGAAACAGGGTGAGTTGAAGAGATGAGGACAATGATGCAATCTTCTCAAGGGCGAGAGACTAGGGAAAGGCCTGCCCTGTGAACAAATGTACTGTGGTTGTCATCAGATTAGACTGGTTGGACTGAAGAGGAAGGGGCCATCATGAAAAGAAAGATTCAAAGGGATTGGTCACAGAAAGCTTATCATATAAGGCAGCCAGATGTAGATAGATGGAATAAATCCAAAATTTGTTCTTGGGATAAAGAATCTGGCCTGGAGCATCCTGAAAAGTAAGAAGGTACTTAAAAAACCCACAATAATAAAGTGTATGTCAAACAGACTTAGGAGCCAACTGAAAGAGCTCCCAAAGGCCAAATTTTAGCAAAAATAAAGTAATACTGGATTATATCTCATAGTATAAAATAAATACCCATAAGTTCATCGTGATAAAACTACATACATACAAACACATGGGAGAAAAGATAAGTTTCCTTTGTGGAAAATTCAAAGCTCTTCCCACATGTTCCCCATGTGATCTAGCCCTTGCCAACCTCCCCAGCTCCATCTCCTGCCATTATTCTCCCTCATCCACAGTGTTTTAGCCACACTGTACTTCTCTGCGGCTTTGCATCTGAAATTTCCTTCGCCTGAAACATTCTGCATCTAATTCCTCGCACAGCTGATTCTTGTCATCTAGGTCTCAGCTCAACTGTCACCTCCACAGAGAAGTCTTCCTTTATTGCCCTGATCGTTCCCTTTTCCTTCGACTTGTCTTACTTCCTTCATAGCACTTGGTACTTTTAATGTGATCTTATTTTCTTATTATCTTATTTGCATCCTCTCCAATTTACAAAATAAACTATGAAGACAATAACCTTCCTTATCATTTGAGTCCCTGATGCCAAGCAAGCTACCTGGCACATAGTAGATGCTCAATAAACATTTATGGCATAAATGAGTGAATAAATGAATGCTTGTCAATCCCCAGGTTCTTGGAGTCAGGCACAGTGCCTAGCATAGAGTGAGGATAAATCTTTGTTTTGTGGTTATGCACATGGCTTAACATAAAAATAAATTAATAGATTGATGAATGAGTGAAGAAAACAAGGACCGAACATGAATAGTGATTAAAATATGTTTATAAAATCCTGAACTGGCCTCATGTAATGCATTGGTATTGAGTGCATTAATCCAGATTAATTCTGCAAAGTTCTCTGGCATACAGGGCTACAGAAAGCCACTATGGTTGGAATTTATGGATAGTTTGGAGCTCAGCTCTTAGGGGTACCCTCTTTGAGGTAAAGAGAAAAGGTTGCCTGAGAACTTCTCCTCTCTAAACATTTAATGAGGCTTCTGGAACAGATCGTTTGGAGAGGAAGCTACAGAGATAAGGGCCAAGGTATAAAAATAGATGGATTTCCTTATTGAAATGAATCCCAGTCGTATTTTTCCTGTGTGGCATAATGATTAAAACTCATAAATTACCATTAACTGTGAAGCAAGCAAACAGTAAACCTAGAGTATCTGCTCTGTCTCAGCTCTGGGTCCCCAGAGCCCTCAGGGAAGCCTTGATGGCTGCAGGAGCCACATCTGGAGAAGAACCTCAAAGACCTCCAGGTCCCCAGACACAGAACAAATGGGCATGTAGCACTTGGAATCTGCTCCCAAAAGGGAAGAGCCAGAGGAATGAAGGGCTGAGGATGCCTCAACTATAGATGAAGTCTCCTCTCAGGTTATGTGGCTCCTGTGTATACAGTGTATTGCTTGTGGAAAGACCACTCCCCTGCAACATTTAAAGTAGCAAATCTGTAATGCAATCCTTTCAGCCAAGTGGAAGGCTATGAGATCCTAGAGAGAGGAAAAATGTCTTTCCTCTCTAGTATGGTCCCTGTGAGGCTTAGAGTGATAAGTCCCAAGCTAAGGGTTGAATCAGCATCTTTTTAGGATTTTTAAAATAGAAATTCCCAGGTCTCAGCCTGGACCAATGAGTCACAGTCACTCAGGATAAGGCTCAGGGAAGCTGTGTTTGTAAAAATTCCTTACTAGCACTCTCACCATCATCAGAATAGAAATGAATAAAATAAGAGAGGCAACTCCTTCCTGGCACCAGACAAAAGTGCAGAACTGTGATTCACGCGAGAAATGAAACATTCAAGAAGAAGAGACCTGTGTTTGTTCTGACTTTCTGACCTGTAGTTCTTTCCAAAGTGAATCAGAGAGAGGGGAAACCTAAAGAGATCCAAGTGATCTGATTGAGCTGAGCAGAGTACGGAGTTTGGGCTGCTGAAGTGGCTTGGATTTGAGGAGTAGACACTAAAGGAGAACTGTGGAGAGGAAAGACCCCAGAAGTTGATGTGGGCATGTCTTGAGGCATCTTGGTTGAAACCTGGGCCTGCAGAGTCCAGAGCAAGAGTTGATGAGGCCTGTTAGAGAGCAACTGCTAAGAGTTTGAGAGCTAGATGGAAATGCCAGAGGCTCTGCTGGATTGGGAGCTCCAGTTCTGCTAAAGTTTAGAAGCTCTAGTGTGTATCTCAGTTAAGATTGCAGAAAGGGCATATACTAGGGTGAGGATCACACCTTAGAGCAGGGGTTCTCAACCTTGGCACTACTGTGCCAACATTTGGAGCAGATAACCCTTCACTGTGGGGAGCTACACTGTGCACTGTAGGATGCTTAACACCAATGCTGACCTCTACCTTTTAGATGCCAATAACATCCACCCTACTTGTGACAACTCAGAATGTCGCTAGACATTGCAAAATGTCCTTGAGGGAAAAATGCACCTCAACTGAGGAACACTGCCATAGAGTCAGGGCAACATCTCATGACTAATGATGAAATTGAAATAGAGTGGTCCTAACAAAAAATAAAATAAAGCCAAAGAAGATCAAGAGGTTTCACCAGTAATTTAAATGTCTTCAATAACTCAAGTTTTTAAAGGAAAACAGTATAATCCAGCTTCCCTAAGAGGTATTATCCACAATAATCCAGCATAAAAAAAAATATTACTAGGCAAGTGAAGCAGGAAAATTGTGACCCATAATCCAGAAATTGGTAGGCAAATAGTTAACAATACTATACTGTATAATTGAAAGTTGAGAGGAGACCTCAAAAGTTCTCATCAAAAGAAAAAAAGAATTTGTTAACTATGAGAGGTGATAGATACTAACTAAACTTGTGGTAGTCATTTTGCAATATATATATAGATCAGTATGTTGTACACCTTAAACTTATACAGTGTAATATAGAAATTATATATCAACAAAACTGGGAAAAAGGAAATTGGTAATCAATAGAAACAGACTCTTAAATGGCAGAGGTATTGAAATTAACAAAAGGACTCCAAATCATTATTATAAATATATCCAAACACTCAAAAGAACAAATGGATAAAATAGCAAGGAAATGAATTTCACCAGAGAAATGGAAACTATGAAAAATTATCAGATAGAAATGATAAAACTGAGAGTTAGAGTATTTGTCTTAAAAAAATTCCCCAGATGGGGTTAACAACAGATTGACAATTACAGAATAAAGGGTCATGAAACATGAAGATAGATAAACAGAAATTATAATTACTCAGTGTGAAGAACAGAAAGTAAAATGAGTGTTTTTTAAAATGAACAAGCACTACCTATACAGCCAACCACCTTGAGATAAATGTGTCAAGATTATTCAATGGGAAAGAAAGTCTTGTGAGCAAATGGTATTGAAACAACTGGATTAGCAAAATGAGGAAAAAAGGACTCTATATCATATATAACAATTAACTTGAGATGAACCATAACATCTGAAAGAAGATATACTAATAAAACACTGAGAGTAAGCCAAGATTTTGTGGTTTACAACAGCAAAAGACAATAATTAGAAAAGAAAAAGATGATAAAGTGGATGTCATCAAAATTAAAATATTTGTCTTCAAAAGACACCATTAAATAATTGAATAGGTAAGCCACAGATCTAGGGGGAAAAAGTTCTCATAAATACATTTCACATTATATATATGTACCACAGCTTCTTTATTCATTTCTCTGTTGATAGACATTTATTACTCAGCCATTAAAAAGAATGAAATAATGCCATTTACAGCAACATGGATGGGCCTAGAGATTATCATACTAAGTGAAATGGGTGAGACAGAGAAAGACAAATATCACATGATTTTGCTTCTATATGGAATCTAAAAATAAATAATATAAATGAACTTATTTACAAAACAGGCAGACTTAGAGAATGAACTTACAGTTACCTGGGTCAGGAGGAACATTTATAGAGTTTGAAATTGGCATGTACACACTGCTATACTTAAAAGAAATAACAAACAAGGGAAAAATATGTATATTTCACAAAGGACTGGTATCCAAAATATAAAAATAATGTGTATAACAAGTATTTTTAAAACCCAAAATTTTTTAAATAAGCAAAATATTTGAACAGACATTTCACAAAAGGAGATACATAGCTGGCTAATTAGCACATAAAATATTCAAGATTGTTGGTCATTAGGGAAATGAAAATTAAAACCAGAACGTGTAAACATATATACAATAAAGCCTGACAGCACTCAGTGCTGGAAAACACACAGCACAATCAGGACTCTCAAACATTGTTGGTGGGAATATAAAATAGCACAACCAGTCTGAAAAATGTGCTGGAAGCTTCTTACAAACAAACACTATGACCAAACAATTCTATTCCTGGTTATTTACCCTCAAGAAAGTGTGCACAGAGACGTGCGTGCGCACATACACACACACTGGAAAACTTGTATAAGGAAATTCATAGCAACTTTATTCATAATATCCAAAAACTGGAGAACAGCCCAGGTGTCCATTTTACTGTTGTAGAATGACTAAAAGTACAGTGATATCTCCCACAACAGAAGAGTACACAGCAAGAAAAATGAACAAACTCTTGATACATACAAAAGTGTGGATGACTCTCAGAAAGCTTAAGCTACATGGAAAAAAAAAAGAATGAAAAGTTTTACATGACGACTATATACTGTAGATTTTATTTATATGTAATTCTTCAAACTGAAGGGAAATGGAAACAAATAGAAAATCAAATCTACTGTGATTATTGTGCAATGCAAAGGTCTTAAGTACTAAAATAAGAAAAAGAACAAAATTGGAGGACTGACACTACCTGATTTAAAGAATTGCTAAAAAGCTACAGAAAGAAACGGTGTGATATTGGTAGTTGACCAGAGTAGGGAACAATGAAACATAATTCAGAGTTTAGAGACAGAACCACACATCTACAGTTAACTGATTTTTCAAAAACTTATCAAAACAATCAATGAAGGAAAAGAAAGACTCGAACAAATGGTATTGGAACAAGTTGATAACTGTATGGGACAATTTTAACTTCAACCATACCTCATACCATACAAAAATTTAATCTATACTTGATCAAAGGCATACATGTAAATGTCCAACCTCTAAAGCTCTAAGCTTCCAGAAGAAAACATATGAGAAGATCTTCAAGGCCTTGAGGTAGGCAAAGATTTCTCAGAGAGGACCTTAAAAGCACAAATGATAAAAAAAACCCAAAAATTGGCAAATTGGGCTTTATCAAAATTTAAAATGTCTGTTTACCTACAGACATCACAAACAGAAAGAAGCAGCAAAGCACAGACTAGGAGAAGTTATTTGTATTTCTGACAAAGGACTTGAATTATAAATGTGTTCTTTTCCCTAGAACTCAATAGTTAAATATAACACCCTGAGAATGACCAATAAGCTCATGAAAGGATGTTCAACACCATTTGTCATCAGGGAAATTCAAATTATGATTCTAATAAGATTCTACTCCATACTCACTATTTTATAACATCAAAAATCTGTCATCACAAAACGTTGAAAACAATGTGAAGCAATGGAAACTGTCATATTTTGCTGGTGGGTGTGCAAAATGTCACTAGATCTTTGGAAAACTCTTTGGTAGTTTCTTATAAAATTACCTCTATACCTACTCTGTGACCAAGCAATTCTACTCCATGTTAGCCTCATTTCTAGCGGTGAAAGTGAAAGTCGCTCAGTCATGTCCGACTCTTTGAGACCCCATGGACTTTACAGTCCATGGAATTCTCCAGGCCAGAATACTGGAGTGTGTAGCCTTTCCCTTCTCCAGGGGATCTTCCCAACCCAGGGATTGAACCCAGTCTCTCGCATTGTAGGCAGATTTTTTATCAGCTGAGCCACAATGGAAGCCCAAGAACACTGGAGTGCGTAGCCTATCCCTTCTGCAGTGGATCCTCCCAATCCAGGAATCGAACTGGTGTCTCTTGCATTTGCAGGTGGATTCTGGTGGAGGAGACAGTAAATAAAGAGGTAAACAAATGAGGAAATAAGACACTTTCAGATTGTGGGTGTGAACAGATAGGTAACACTTTAATGCACGTAGCAAGGTTGTGGTAAGGTAGTAGCTGCTGTTATTTTTATTGATCTATGAGATCCTGGAAGATGGAGCTGGTTCTGAATTATTCCTAGTCTTGACCACAGGGTCTGAAGACAAGCAAAATGTGTTTGATTGAATGTCTGAGTTGGCATGAGTGAATGAACTAAACAACCAATGGAAACTGATGAACCCAGATCCACAATTAAAAGAACACAATGAAGTCCCAAATCATGACATACTGGTGATGTGAACAGGCACTTAGACAAGGGAGATGGGCTGGAGAAGTCTGTGAAGGCTTCCTGGAGGAGGTAAACTCTGAGCTGATTCTCCAAAGAAGGTTTAGAAGGCAAAAGTGAATGAGAGGAGAACTGGATTGGGCTGAAGAAGATTCACATAAGGAGGAGACTCTGGGCAAGCAGCCTGATTGGCATGGAAGGCTCTGCTGATGACAGCCATGCAACAAGAGGCAGGTCTTCTCAGCCTGCTGCCAGATCCTCAACCAGCTCATAACCTAGCAGCACTCAACATAGCCAGGCAGGGCTGTCTAGAAGGTGGTTTAAGGGCATTTGCTCCTGCTGAGCTCTCCTGCTCCAGCCCTGGTAGAGTGTCTGGGCTATATTCTGCAGCTTTCTGAGAGCACCTTTAGCTGACATCCTAGCAAGTCTCTGATGGGGTGGAGCGGGGAGGGCACTTGTTTCGGAGGTAATTTGTAACTGCAGTGTGTGAGTGCTCAGTCGTGTCTGACTCTTTGCGACCCTATGGACTGTAGTTCACCAGGCTCCTCTGTCTACAGGATTTTCCAGGCAAGAATACTGGAGTGAGTTGCCATTTCCTTCTCCAGGGGAATCTTCCCAACCCAGGGATGGAATCCACATCTCTGTGTCTCCTGCATTGCAGGCAGATTCTTTTACCACTGAGCCTCGTGGGAAGCTGGCAATTGCAGGAGGGATTGGAAAGGAAGCAGGGCTGGAACACAGTCAGCTTGAGCACTGACCTCAAATTTAAGCCACCTGCACTGATTTGTTGGATCCTAAACAAAATCTTACTTTTCAAACTGAATCCTATACCTAGGTGGTTTTTTTAGAAACATCGATGAATCATTTCAAACTAGAAAACCAGATTTTCCCAAAATTGATGACCGAGAACAGTAACCTTCAAACATTAGTGAAGACCAGATTCTCCTGGAGGGCCTATTAGACCATGGATGGCTGGGTTTCCCCTGCAGTTCCCCACCCTGTCGTTCTGGAGTTAGGCCTAAGAATTTGCATTTCTAAGGAATTCCCAAGAGATGCTAATGCTGCGGGTCCAGGCATCACCCTTGAGAACCACTCGTCCAGAGTTATCTAGAAGCATCAAAATATTCTCCAAAATTAAAATAATAAACAGCTTAAAATTTCTCATTAAATTCCTTTAGAATGACAACTGTAACAGTGACAACTATTGTTTTTCCTAAGTCACTGCATCTAATGCTATGGTTTTCAGTCTTGGCTGCTTAAGGTTTACGTTAAATATCTGGTTTTAAAAGTAATGTGAGCCATTTCTTCAGTAAAGTGCATGCATATAGGCACACACAGAATTTTATCTGTATTTTGTTGGGGGTGAGTCCAGGCCACACTGTTTCAGTTGGTTCATACTTAACCCAAAAATCTGTGAATGCACCCATAGGCTGCACCTATGGCCAGGAATGAGGTTTTAGTGCCTTGGTCCAGCGGGGTAATTCTAAGCTAACTGCTTACCCTCTCTGGGACTATGAAGTGAGGCTACTCAAACCTCTGGAGGATGGGTCTTTCTTAGGAAGCTAGAGAACAGTTGTCCACTTTTGATTTGACATTCTTTTTCACTGTTTAAAATTTTGGCCATGTGTACATTAAAACACAAACACACCATACACTTTTGTGTGTTAATTTTCTGAATATATACACATAATCTTTTTCATGAGGTCCAAATCAATAGCCAATTACAAACCTTTAACACCTTTGTGTTCTACACACAAACACAATTTCTCAAATCTGCAGTCATGTTAATTTTTAGTTGCCATGTTTACCATCATAAGAATCACATTAAAATGGCAAACAAATCAGGTATCTGGATGTGGTATAAATATTAAACATGTACCATGCCCCACGAGTTGAGACTTTAAGTGGGAAAACATATGAGCAAGAACATTGGAAATTGGTTGTCTGCATTTAAAGATTATTTTTACTGTATGGTCATCATCATAATGCCTAAGGGGTTTGAAACACTCCCAAGGCCTCCTAGAAGCTCCTTTCTGCAGGAACCAAAACCTGTTTCCCTCACACTTGACTCTTCAGGTGGGAGGCAGGTAGAAGACTCTTCTTAGAAAGCAGCTCAATTCCTTAACATTTAAATTCCAGTGTGAATATGTGTGTGAGTGTGTGCGCACATGTGTGTGTATGTGCGATCTTTAATGAATGCTTCCTACTCACCCTCCTCCTCTCTCTTTCCCCAAACACACACACACACACACACACACACACACACACACACACACACGATAAACATAAATGACAGAAAAGCTGTGCTCTGGCCTTTGCTTGGCAACTCAGTCCCAGAGCCAGGCCAGGCCCTCTTGCCCTTCCTTCCCAAAGTCATCTGCAGCTCCCGAGTTTTTGCAGTGAGCTCATCCCTGTGGCCCCCACAGTCAGTCAGTGACTCCCTGGCAGTGCAATTAGCGTCCACCTCACACAACAAGCAGATCCTAATGGGCTCTAGGTCCCCTGCCCTGAGGTTCTCATCTCCTGCTGCCTTGGTGGCCTCAGCCAAGCTGCCCTCATCAAGGGTCCCACTGTCCCCAGCTGACACTGCCAAGACAGGGCTGAGTCTGTGAGGTACATGGAGCCCTGATCTGGGAGCAGGACCCTAGGTCCTCACTGTGCCTAACTCATGGGCTTTAGGGCATGTCCCTCCCCTTCTCTGGGACCAGTGTGAGCAGTTGGATTAGATCAATGATTCTAAGGCTTTGGGGGAGCTATAGGCCCCTTTGAGAATCTAATGAAGCAGTGGGGTCTTTTCCCAAGAACATAAATGTAAAGGCATATATAATGTACATTTGATTTTAGAGGTTCATAAATCTTCTAGAGCCCGTCCATAAACCCCAGGAGAGCCCTGAGTTTCCTTCCAGCCTTGACAAGCACCCAAGTTGGTGATAAACTCTTTCCTCTCTCCTTCTGTCCATCTCGCCCTCTCTCTCTTTCTGTTCTTCAACGTGGTCATATGGGTCAAAAAAAGGCAATGAATGGAGAACCTCTTCAGAAACTGCTACGTATGGTGCATTTGTGAGGGATGGTACTTATTATCAACATAGAGTTGCTCTATACTCCTTATTGACCCCATGATGATAATAATAGCTACCATTTATTGAGCACCTACATGGTGCCAAGTGATATCCTAAGAACTGTCCACTCATCATCTCATTTAAGCTTCAAAATTATCCTCTGAGGAGTGGTGCTACTCCTCCTCCTATTTTTCAGATGAGAAAACTGATAACAAAGAGTTCAGTTACCTCACCAAAGATCACACCATTTGTATGTGGCAAAAACCAGGTTTTGACTAAGATAAAATACCCATATAATGCGATGTCTAGTTGTCTGTGATGAATTTTAGCCACTGGAGAAAATATTATAAGTGAGCCTTGGGCTGAAAGAGTAGGGCACCAACTCAAGGACAGGCAGACAGATAGATAGACATGGGGACTGAAGAAGCCACATTAGACCAGTATGGATGGGCATTGCAGTTGACCAATCTGGGCTGAGATGCCCCAAAGGACCAGGCAAAGAAATTAATCAGGGGTCCTTCTGACAGGAGGTGAAACTGGGCCAAGTTGAAGAAAGGGGAAAGATAAACAATAGTTTAGGTAGGAGGAAGAGCCAGACAAGCATAGAATGGCAGAGAGAGCCTGGGTCACACCAGCCCAGCAGACATGTTTAATGAGGCCCTAGTCTGGGCAGTTCGCTGCAACATGATAGATCCCACCCTTCAGCCACTCAGTCAGTACCTAGTGAGGGCAATGGCACCCATGGGACTCAGGCAGCCAAATGTTTGTAGAGAGCTCATGGTCACGGTGCAGCCAGCAAGACATGGCTTCAGTGTCAAGAGGTCCTAGGCTTGAATCCCATCTCTGCCACGTACTGAACTTGTTTATTAACCAGTCCCACCTCAGTTTTCTCATCTGTAAAATGGGAATAATCATAGGATCTGCTTGGAAGAGTTGTTGAAAGTATTGAATGAGATAATGCACAAAAGAATAAGCACAAAAGATGGTGATTACTGTTGCTCTCATCATCCCTAACTGTAATAAAGCTATTAGCACAATGCTTGGCACATACAGTGTACCTAAATATTAGTGTGCCTTCCCTTGAGTCTGCTCCTGGGGCCCATTTATTCAAGATAGAAAAAAATATATATAACAGAGAGGGAAAGGAAAGCTTCCCTTTTCACCCCTGACTGGTGTCCTGCGAGAGAATCACACAGTTCTTTAGAAGAGGGGTGATGTGCTAATAAACTACAGATCCTGAGAACTGGGCATCTGTCAATGACAACTGTAACTCTGACAGGTGAAATTGAACACTTAGAACATTTCACTTGATTCCTTTCAAACACAGAGAGAGAGAGAGACAGGCCCGCATCTAAGCTTATTTCTTAATTGGTCACATTTTGAAGCACGCTGCTTCCTTGTGACCCCAGAGTTAATAAACAGCCAGTCAGAGTGCCCACTGTATTGAAAGGCAGTTTCCAGGAAGGAGATTTGCTGGGTGCCACCAGTCATCAGCTGGGGTTTTAGAGCAAATTACTCATCCATCAATTTCTCTTCTCCTGGGAGGTATGTTTGGGGCCAAGAGATCCTTGCTAGAAGTGAGATCGATACATAGAAATTCAAATTTACCCCGAAGGCACCTAAAACAAAACGTGCTCCCACTGGCCCTGCTGTCATGCCCTGCCCCCACAGCCGGCCTGGTCCCCCTCTTGCCTTGTCTGGCACCAAGCTGCAGATCCAGCATCCTCTTAGCCACCTCTCTCACCCCCGCCTTTAATCCATCACCAAATCTGATGATTCTGCTTCTGAAGAGTCTCCCACTCCCATTCCCCCTGTCCTAGCCCCTCATCTGCGCTGCTAATGAGACACCTGCCATTGTTCCCTAACTGCTCCCCCTGCCACCATTCCTACTCCCTTTCAAGCTATTCTCCGCGTGGCGGCAAAGGAGATCCTTCTAAAATGCAAATTCGGTCCCATCACACTCCTGATTAAAACTTTCCAAAGGCTCTCTGTTAACTTCAGGATAAAGTCTCTGCTTCAAATGACGGCAAGCAAGAAGCTTCAAGGTCCCAAGGCTGCCTATCTCCCCACCTCCATGCTCCTTTCTTCTTGCAAGATGCTTTAGCAAGACCAAAGGCTCTAAAAGACTCCCAGCTCTGCCCAGCTATGCACCTGTTACTTCCGATCCCAGGATGCCCTCCTTTTTTTCTGTTAGCCTGGAAACTTCATTTCTTCCCCACCTCTGAAGCAGCTTGGCTCTGACATTACAACCTGTGTGAAGCCTTCTCCAACAATCAAGTCTCACAGAAACAAAGGTAGGTTACCCTCTTTTGTAACAATGAGAATATATTTCAATTGTTGAAGGCATCTTATTGGATCCAAGTTTCCCTGTATTCAAGCCTATTGTCTATTTCAAGCTGCCAGCAAGTCAGCATCAGTGGTCCTTGCATCTTTCTATTCCCAATGCCAAACCCTATTAGGCTTCATATGGGCCATTTCATCTTACCATCACAATATTTATAGGAATATGCATACTACTGTGTCCATTTTACAGAGAAGGAAACTGAGGTTCAGAGACATTAAGGAATCTGTCCCAGAGCTCACAGGTAGTATTAGAGACAGACTTGAACTCAGATCTAAGTAACTTTAAAGGGCTCAAGAAACGTTGGTATCTTTATTTAGTGTTGATCATTTATATTCTTATAAACCATCCCCCCCCACCAACCCTCATCCTGAAAATACATTTAGAGCAAGAACCTCAAGAATCTTAATGAAAAATGTTCTGGCACTATTTATTGTTTTAAAAGGATTCTTCCTATATGATTGCTTTCAAAACTGAAAATGCAAGTCATGGAAGGAGCCTGAATTTAGAGAAGCTTGGGTTCCTACCAACCTTGGAAGGATTGCCACACCTTAGTCCCAGCCTTGGACTTGGCACAGAGAAGTTCAGTAACTTGACGAAAGGCACATAGGAGCTGAGTGACCATTTACTTGTTGTGTAAATTTCTTCAGGTAAAAAGCTTCAGGTGCCTGCAGGTGGTGTGTACTGGAATAGTGGGCACCAAGGAGGCTGCCCCTGGGGCAATGACAGTGACTACTACAAACAGTAACAATAATGATAACAAAGTTCTGTTCATTGAACACTGATGATGTCCCAGGCACTGTGCTAAGCACTTGGCACAACTCAGCTCTCTAATAAGGTGCCCGGGGTGGCACACTGCCAGCAGCCTCACAGCTGGAACTTAACCCCATGTTCACCTGAGGCCAGAGCTCATGCTCTGGTCATTAATGTACCCCTGCTATCTGTTGCTGCTTTTGTGTTACCAGCTGAGATTGAAGCAGGTTCAGTGGCTGGTGCAGACAACCAAGGTGGGCTGCTATGGCCTGGATGCTCTGTCCAGGGCTGTGTGATCATCATGTTATCTGTCCATGGGGCGGGGAAGACTATTACGACCAGATAGCAAGGGTCCATCTGCCTAGGTGAGCAAAGGGTCTCTTCTTCCATGCTAAAAACTTCACCTTGAGTCTACCCAGCGAGATAGAAACTTCCCCAGAATTTAGGAAGGCAGAGGCAACAAAGAGGTCAGGAGAACAAGACCTTGAATACTCAACCAAAGAAGCCACCCAATTCCTGGCACTCCTCCCGTTTGGCACTTAAAGAGTTAACCTGAAACTGCCTCCATGATGAATGGCTATAATACTGTCTACGTAATGGGTTTCCTATTTAAATTTTGTGAGGATTTAATCAGTTGGGCGCAGCTGTGCAAGATGCACCATAAACTATGTTGAAAAATATGTAGACATATACATTTATCTGCTACAAATTAAGCTCACTTAGAGGTGGTCTTAATGGCCCATGTAGCCATCATTACAAGCATAAATTCTAAACTGTCTGTTTCCAGTGAATTTGCTTTGAGAAAAAAATTAATGCTCATCCTTGGCAGAGCACAGTAATAAATGAAAGGACCCTTAATTTGCAAAGCGCTAATAGTCCAGCCATTTTTCATTAGGAACCCCACGCTGGACCGTATCTGGCAGGGTGGCTTCGTGGGAGATTCCACTGCCCAGTCTAGGGAGGGAGGGCTCTGGCTTTCTGGAGGCCGACCCTCTGTGGTTCACTTGATCTGCTTGGAGGAAGGCTGAAAACCTGGTCCTAATGAGAGGTGCTGAGTTGGCTAGCCCTTCCATTTCGGCTGCATGCTCTCCTCCAGAGGTGGTCACTGGGCTTTGCTCTGTCCATGGTGCTGAAACTTACTCAGCACATAGTCCAATGGTGAGCACACATCTTGGTGCTCATGAGAATGAACGGCAAACGGAAGTCCTCCCACTTTTCCCTAGGTCCCAGCAGTGCGGAATGAGACAAAGTGGCTGGATTTGAGTCCCAACTGCTACTTGGGCATATCCTGATCCTGGCAGTTCCCTTCCTCTCATAGTCACCAGGAGCTGCCAGTTTGCAAGACAGTCTCATTTCCCTTCTCATATCTCAGTTGATTCTTATAACAACAGTCCCAACGTTTTTGGCACCAAAGACCAGTTTTGTGGAAGACAATTTTTCCATGGACCAGGGGTGGGGGGAAGGTTTGAAAGGATTCAAGCACATTAATTTCATTGTGCATTTTATTTCTATTATTATTGCATAAACCTCACCTCAGATCATCAGGCATTAGATCCCAGAGGTTGGGGACCTCTGCATAACAACTATAGGAAGTAGGTATAATTACTTCCCCCACTTTAAACATGGAGACAAGGCCAGGACAGCAGTGAGGCAAGAGGGGTACCCAAGATGCATAGTTTAAGGAAGTACTGCCCTCAGGGTTGTGCAAGTGACCGTCTATATTTACAGGACTCTGATAGCATGTTCCTCCTTAAACTTTGCTTCTTACCTGTCTCTCTTGCCACACCCTAGTCCCAACCTTGAACTTGGCACAGAGAAGTTAATTAACTTGATGAAAGGCACGTAGGAGCTAAGTGAGAGAGCTAGAGTCCAATTCAAGCCATTTAATTTCAAAGTCCACTCTCTTTCCCATGTGCCACAAGGATGCACATTTGAACTGAAAAATTTGATTTCATTCATCCCAAGCCAGGCATTTACTGTGAGTCAGAGTGTTTAGTAGAAGCTTTAACATACTTTGTCTTATTTCATTTTCTTCATAGCAACTTTTACTTTCAGAAGTAATCTTATCAATTCATTTTTTTTAAAAAAATCTTTATTTATTTATATGGCTGTACTCAGTCTTAGTTGCAGCATGTGGGATCTTCTATCTTCCTTGCAGCCTATGGGATATTTAGTTGAGGCATGTGGAATCTAGTTCCCCAACCAGGGACTGAACCCTGACCTCCTGCTTTGGGAGAGTGAAGTCTTGGACACACTGGACCACTAGGGAAGTCCCTTCAATTCATTTTTTTTAAGTTTGATTGTGGCTGTATGCCTCACTAGAATATATACCACTTTAGTGGTCAGAAAAGTTCTTGACACATATTAGGTGTTCAATAAATATTTGTTGAATAAATTATTTTATTTGACAAACATTTGAGATTGTGTGAAACATGTATATTTCCTCAGACATGGTCCCAGGCACCCAAAATATGAGACAGAACCATCTAAAATATAGGTTTTCTCTCCTCTGAGTATCAGGTGTTCCCATACCCAACCATCCTGAGAGAAGGAATTGGTGTTGGAAAATTCAACTAAACATAAATTAAAATCTGGGTTGGCTCTTTTCCAGCAATCAGAAATGCAGAAACACTCAACATTCACCAAAGTTTCTGATGGTGAGAGTTGGGGTTGCAGTAGAAAGTGGTAGGAAAATTAAAATTTTGAAAATCAGAATCTCAAAAAATATTAGCTTATTGAAATGAGCAAGGAGGTCAAATCAGTCAATCCTAAAGGAAATCAACCCTGAATATTCATTGGAAGGACAGATGCTGAAGCTGAAGCTCCAATACTTTGGTGACCTGATGCAAAGAGACAACTCAATGGAAAAGACCCTGATTCTGGGAAAGACTGAGGGCAGGTGGAGAAGGGGACAATGGGTTGGATGGCATCACTGACTCAATGAACATGAATTTGAACATGAACACTTGACAGACAGTGAAGGACAGGGAAGCTTAGCATGCCACAGTCTGTGGGGTTGCAGAAGTGGACACGACTTAGAGGCTGAACAACAACACTGGAACCTGACCCCCGGCAGAGGCATCAGCACTTTAACACCAAGGAGTGCCTTGAGAGACTTCTTTGTAAACCTTAGAGGCAGCTCCCAAGCTCTTTCCCTCTGCATCTGGTCAGTGGACCAGCCTTCTTATTTGAGATAAGTTGTCAAATGGGAGGACAAGTCATCTCCCCTCCAAACCACCTCTAGGAATGCTCCCAGCGTGCCCTGCAGCATTTCCATAGAAAGTGCTGGAGGAGGAGAGTGAATCTCTACATATCTGGCCTGCGGGTTCTGCACAATTTAACAGTTGACAAGGTTGTGGAAACAGGCAAGCATCATTGCCATCAAAATCTGAGACAACAATAACCCTGTGTACGAGACAGCAAAAGAGACACTGATGTATAGATCAGTCTTATGGACTCTGTGGGAGACAGAGAGGGTGGGGATATTTGGGAGAATGGCATTGAAACATGTATAATATCATGTATGAAACGAGTCGCCAGTCCAGGTTCGATGCACAATACTGGATGCTTGGGGCTGGTGCACTGGGACGACCCAGAGGGAGGGTATGGGGAAGGGAGGAGGGAGGAGGGTTCAGGATGGGGAACACAGGTATACCTGTGGCAGATTCATTTCAATATTTGGCAAAACTAATACAATATTGTAAAGTTTAAAAATAAAATAAAATAAAAATCTGAGATGGACTAGTTTGCATTCCCACCAACAGTGTAAGAGGGTTCCCTTTTTTCCACACCCTCTCCAGCATTTATTGCTTGTAGACTTTTGGATTGCAGCCATTCTGACTGGTGTGAAATGGTACCTCATAGTGGTTTTGATTTGCATTTCTCTGATAATGAGTGATGTTGAGCATCTTTTCATGTGTTTGTTAGCTATCTGTATGTCTTCTTTGGAGAAATGTCTATTTAGTTCTTTGGCCCATTTTTTGATTGGGTCATTTATTTTTCTGGAGTTGAGCTGTAGGAGTTGCTTATATATTTTTGAGATTAGTTGTTTGTCAGTTGCTTCATTTGCTATTATTTTCTCCCATTCTGAAGGCTGCCTTTTCACCTTGCTAATAGTTTCCTTTGTTGTGCAGAAGCTTTTAAGTTTAATTAGGTCCCATTTGTTTATTTTTGCTTTTATTTCCAATATTCTGGGAGGTGGGTCATGGAGGATCCTGCTGTGATGTATGTCGGAGTGTGTTTTGCCTATGTTCTCCTCTAGGAGTTATAGTTTCTGGTCTTACGTTCAGATCTTTAATCCATTTTGAGTTTATTTTTGTGTATGGTGTTAGGAAGTGTTCTAGTTTCATTCTTTTACAAGTGGTTGACCAGTTTTCCCAGCACCACTTGTTAAAGAGATTGTCTTTAATCCATTGTATATTCTTGCCTCCTTTGTCAAAGATAAGGTGTCCATATGTGCGTGGATTTATCTCTGGGCTTTCTATTTTGTTCCATTGATCACTATGGAGAACAGTGTGGAGATTCCTTAAAAAACTGGAAATAAAACTGCCTTATGATCCAGCAATCCCACTGCTGGGCATACACACTGAGGAAACCAGAAGGGAAAGAGACACGTGTACCCCAATGTTCATTGCAGCACTGTTTATAATAGCCAGGACATGGAAGCAACCTAGATGTCCATCAGCAGATGAATGGACAAGAAAGCTGTGGTACATATACACAATGGAGTATTACTCAGCCAGTAAAAAGAATACGTTTGAATCAGTTCTAATGTGGTGTATGAAACTGGAGCCTATTATACAGAGTGAAGTAAGCCAGAAAGAAAAACACCAATATAGTATACTAATGCATATATATGGAATTTAGAAATATGGTAACAATAACCCTGTGTACAAGACAGCAAAAGAGACACTGAGGTATAGAACAGTCTTATGGACTCTGTGGGAGAGGGAGAGGGTGGGAAGATTTGGGAGAATGGCATTGAAACATGTATAATATCATATATGAAACAAGTCGCCAGTCCAGGTTCAATGCACAATACTGGATGCTTGGGGCTGGTGCACTGGGATGACCCAGAGGGATGGTATGGGGAGGGAGGAGGGAGGAGGGTTCAGGATGGGGAACACATGTATACCTGTGGCAGATTCATTTTGATATTTGGCAAAACTAATACAATATTGTAAAGTTTAAAAATAAAATAAAATTTAAAAAATTAAAAAAAAAACAGATGAATGGATTAAAAAAAAATCTGAGATGGAATTACCAGTCACCAAAGAGAGGAGCTGTCCACAGTACTGAATGGCTTGGCAGTCAGGGGAAACTGCACCTCTTAGATTTCTCTTGAGCAGGTTCCACCAGGTGGGGTCCACCGAGGACAGTTTCAGTGGACACTGGGCAGATGGGGATTGAGTAGCCAAGTACAGTACTAAGGTTCACATTCAGAGAAGGAAAGCTGAATTCTTAACAGATTTCAGTGAGAACATATTGAAAGTTAAATATATGACCAGACACTTCACAGAGATTCAACTATTTATTCTTTTATACACACACACACACACACACACACACACACACACACACACACACACACACACACACATATATATATATATATATATATATATATAATAGCACATTATTGTGGAACTCTGATCAGAATACTCCTGGCTTTTCACAAGGCCAGGAAAAGACAGGGGGCCTCTCATCTGCCCTCAACAGCTTCCAAGCTAGCTCCCTTCTACTGTGGACACAAAGGTCCCACCCCCTCACCTGTCTCTTTTGGCATGATTTCCTCTAGACACTCTCTTTTCTGCCTTATCCTGCCCCAGATGATTCTCTGCAGGGCCCAGTGGGGCTTCTGGGCACAAAGACTTTCTGTGTCCCCTATTTCCTTAATTATAGGAAATAGCCTTCCCCCCAGCCTCCATGACCTTCCTTGAGTTGAAATGGGCAGATTTAAACAGCTGCTAAACAAGAAAGGGAGGGGATGCAAGATCAGGGAGAAATAAGTAGTCAACAGCAGCCTTGGTTCATCCACCTCACTACAACTGACTCAAATGTGTTTCTTTTTACGGCTGAGTAACAATCCATTGTGTGTTTATATTACAACTTCTTTATCCATTCATATGTCAATGGACATCTAGGTTGCTTCCATGTTCTAGCTATTGCAAATACTGGTGCAATGAACATGGTGGTCATGTGTATTTTGGAACTGTGGTTTTCTCTGGACATATGCCCAGTAGTGGGATTGCTGGGTCATATGGTAGTTTTATTCCTAGTTTTTTTTAAGAATCTCCATAGTTCTCCATAGTCAGTCAGTTCAGTCACTCAGTCATATCTGACTCCTTGTGATCCAACTCTCTGTGATCCCACGGACTACAGCACACCAGACTTCCCTGTCTATCACCAACTCCCAGAGCTTGCTCAAATTCATATCCATTGAGTCAGTGATGCCATCCAACCATGTCATCCTCTGTCCCCTTCTCTTCCTGCCTTCAATCTTTTTCAGCATCAGGGTCTTCTCCAGTGACTCAGCTCTTCACATCAGGTGGCCAAAGATTTGGAGCTTCAGCTTCAGTATCTGTCCTTCCAATGAATATTTAGGACTTATGTCCTTTAAGATTGACTGGTTGGCTCTCCTTGCAGTCCCAGGACTCTCAAGAGTCTTCTCCAACACCACAATTCAATAGCATCAATTCTTTGGCATTCTTTCTTTATGGTCCAACTCTCAGGTCCATACATGACTACTGGAAAAACCATAGCTTTGATTAGACAGACCTTTGCAGGCAAAGTAATATCTCTGCTTTTTAATATATTGTCTAGGTTTGTCATAGCTTTTCTTCTAAGAAGCACGCATCTTTTAATTTCATGGCTGCAGTTACCATCTGCAGTGATTTTGGAGCCCTCCCCCAACCCTCTGCCAAAAAAAAAAAAAAAAGTCTGTCACTGTTTCAATTGTTTCCCCATGTATTTTCCATGAAGTTATGGGACTGGATGTCAAGATGTTAGTTTTCTGAATGTTGAGTTTTAAGCTAGCTTTTTCACTCTCCTCTTTCACTTTCATCAAGAGGCTCTTTAGTTCCTCTTTGCTTTCTGCCATAAGGGTGGTGTCATCTGCATATCTGAGGTTATTGATATTTATCCTAGCAATCTTGATTCCAGCTTGTGATGCATCCAGCCCAGCATTTTGCATGATGTCCTCTGCATATAAGTTAAATAAGCAGGGTGACAATATACAACCTTGATGTACTCCTTTTCCAATTTTGAACCAGTCTGTTATTCTATGTCTGATTCTAACTATTGCTTCTTGACCTGGATACATGTTTCTCAGGAGGCAGGTAAGGTGGTGTGGTATTCCCATCTCTTGAAGAATTTTCCAGTTTGTTGTGATCCACAGAGTCAAAGGCTTTGACTTAGTCAATAAAGCAGAAATAGATGCTTTTCTGGAATTCGCTTGCTTTTTCGATGATCCAGCAGATGTTGGCAATTTGATCTCTGGTTCCTCTGCCTTTTCTAAATCCAGCTTGAACATCTGGAAGTTCTTGGTTCACGTAATGTTGAAGCCTGGCTTGGAGAATTATTAGCATTTCTTTGCTAGCGTGTGAGATGAGTGCAATTGTGTGGCAGTTCGGCATTGCCTTTCTTTGGGATTGGATTGATAACTGACCTTTTCCAGTCCTGTTGTCACTGTTGAGTCTTCCAAATTTGCTGGCATATTGAGTGCAGCACTTTCACAGCATCATCTTTTAGGATTTGAAATAGCTCAACTGAAGTTCTATCACCTCCACTGGCTGTGTTCATAGTGATGCTTCCTAAGGCCCACTTGACTTCACATTCTAGGATGTCTGGCTCTAGGTGAGTGATCTTGCTATCATGATTATTTGAGTCATGAAGACCTTTTTTGTATAGATCTTCTGTGTTTTCTTGCCACCTCTTCTTAATATCTTCTGCTTCTGTTAGGCCTATACCATTTCTGTCCTTAATGTGCCCATCTTTGCATGAAATATTTTCTTGGTATCTCTAATATTCTTGAAGAGATTTCTGGTCTTTCCCATTCTATTGTTTTCCTCTATTTCTTTGCATTGATCACTGAGGAAGGCTTTCTCATCTCTCATTGATATTCTTTGGAACTCTGCATTCAAATAGCAATATCTTTCCTTTTCTCCTTTGCCTTTAACTTCTCTTTTCTCAGCTATTTGTAGTGAAGTGAAAGTCATTCAGTCATTTCTGACTCTTTGCAACCCCATGGGCTACACAGTCCATGGAGTTCTCCAGGCCAGAATAGTGGAGTGGGTAGCCTTTCCCTTCTCCAGGGGATTTTCCCAACCCAGGGGTCAAATTCAGGTCTCCCACATTGCAGGTGGATTCTTTACCAGCTGAGCCACAAGGGAAGTCCTATTTGTAAGGCCTCCTCAGACAACCATTTTGCCTTTTTGCAATTATTTTTCTTGGAGATGGTCTTGACCACTGCCTCCTGTACAATGTCATAAACCTCTTTCCATAGTTCTTCAGGGACTCTATCTATCAGATATTCCCTTGAATCTATTTGTCACTTCCATTGTATAATTGTAAGGGGTTTGATTTCATGCTGTTCATGGGGTTCTCAAGGCAAGAATACTGAAGTGGTTTGCCATTTCCTTCTCCAGTGGACCACATTCTGTCAGATCTCTCCACCATGATCCGTCCATCTTGGGTGGCCCCACATGGCATGGCTTAGTTTCATTGAGTTAGACAAGGCTGCGGTCCATGTGATCAGATTGGCTAGTTGTCTGTGATTGTGGTTTCCTTCTGTCTGCCCTCTGATACCCTCTCTCAGTGCCTACTGTCTTACTTGGGTATCTCTTACCTTGGACATGGGGTATCTCTTCATGGCTGATCCAGCAAAGCACAGCAGCCATCCTTACCTTGGATGTGGGGTAGCTCCTCTCAGCCGTGCTTCTGTGCCATCTGTCACAGCTGCTGCGCTTAAGTTGGCTTAAAGCTCAACATTCAGAAAACTAAGATCATGGAATCCGGTCCCATCACTTCATGGGAAATAGATGGGGAAACAGTGGAAACAGTGGCTGACTTTATTTTTCTGGGCTCCAAAATCACTGCAGATGGTGGTTGCAGCCATGAAATTAAAAGACGCTTACTCCTTGGAAGGAAAGTTAGGACCAACCTAGACAGAATATTAAAAATCAAAGACATTACTTTGTCAACAAAGGTCCATCTAGTCAAGGCTATGGTTTTTCCAGTGGTCATGTATGAATGTTGAGAGTTGGACTCTAAAGAAAGCTGAGCACCAAAGAATTGATGCTTTTGAACTATGGTGTTGGAGAAGATTCTTGAGAGTCCCTTGGACTTCAAGGAGATCCAACCAGTCCATCCTAAAGTAGATCAGTCCTGGGTATTCATTGGTAGGATGGATTTTGAAGCTAGAACTCCAATACTTTGGCTACCTGCTGTGAAGAGATGACTCACTTGAAAAGACCCTGATGCTGGGAAAGATTGAAGGCAGGAGGAGAAAGGGATGACAGAGGATGGGATGGTTGGATGGCATCACTGACTCAATGGACATGGGTTTGGGTGGACTCCGGGAATTGATGGACAAGGAGGCCTGGTGTGCTGTGGTTCATGGGGTCGCAAAGAGTTGGACATGACTGAGCAAATGAACTGAACTGAACTGAATGATCTAGTGGTTTCCCTACTTTCTTCAGTTTAAGTCTGAATTTTGCAATAAGGAGTTCATGATCTGAGTCACAGTCAGCTCCCGGTCTTGTTTTTGCTGACTATATAGAGCTACTCCATCTTTGGCCGTGAAGAATCTGATTCCAGTATTGACCATCCGGTGATGTCCATTTGTAGAGTCATATCTTGTGTTGTTGAAAGTGGGTGTTTGCTATGACCAATGTGTTCTCTTGGCAAAACTCTGTTAGCCTTTGCCCTGCTTCATTTTGTACTCCAAGGCCAAACTTGCCTGTTACTCCAGGTATCTCTTGACTTCCAACTTTTGCATTCCAGTCCCCTATGATGAAAAGGATATCCTTTTTTTTTTTTTTTTGGTGCTAGTTCTAGAAAGTCTTATAGACCATCATAGAACCTTTCAACTTCAGCTTCTTCAGCATTAGTGGTTGGGGCATAGACTTGGATTACTGTGATATTGAATAGTTTGCCTTGGAACCAAACAGATATCATTTTGTCATTTTTGAGATTTCACCCAAGTACTATATTTCGGACTGTTTTGTTGACTGTGAGGGCTATTCCATTCCTTCTAAGCGATTCTTTCTCACAGTAGTAGATATAATGGTCATCTGAATTAAATTTGCCCATCCCAGCACATTTTAGTTTTCCATGGTGGCTGTATCAATTTACATTCCTACCAACAGTGCAAGAGGGTTCCCTTTTCTCCACATCCTCTCTAGCATTTTGTTGTCTGTAAATTTTTTGATGACACCCACATTCTGATTGGTGTGAGGTGATACCTCATTGTACTTTTGATTGGGTGAATTGAGAAAGTAGCACTGACATTTACATATACATTTTTATGTGTAAAATAGATAACTAATGGGAAGCTGCTATGTTGGGTGGGTGGGAGGGAGGCTCAAGAGGAAGGGGACAAATATATATAGTTATGACTGATACAAATTTTTGTATAGCAAAACCAACACAACATTATAAAAGCAATTAGCCTCCAATTAATTAAAAAAAAAAACTACAAAAAAAAAGAGCAGCCTTGTGTCAAGGTCCTGTTTCCCCATCCATCAGTGAGTATGCACAACAATATCTTTGCACTGTTTTTCAGATACTGAAACACTTTCTGGTTGGGAGAAGTTCATGATTAACAGTGGCAGGCTGCCCACAAGCATGTAGACTCCAGACCAGTTGGACCTGAAAGCGGATGATGCTGACTCTGGCTTCCTTCCCACCAACCCATCAGAGTGTGTCTTCTGACCCTGCCACTGACAGCCTGTTGGACCCCAGTCAGGTTACTCAACCTTCTTGTGCCTCAGTTGCCCCATCTTTAACATGAGATATTGTAATACTTAGTGTGATAAGGGCTGACCAAGAAAACACCAATAAAGTACATATTCTGGATGAGTCCTGAGTACTGGACCAGCGTCAGCTGTCCTTACTCCTTACTTCACACACAAGTGGAGGTATAGCTTCAGCTGGCCTCAACCCATAAGAATTTCAGGGCGGTGCTCAAACCCAAACTAGAAGCCAAGCAAGCTTCCACCAAGCTGTTAGGGTTGAAATGGTGTAGCCATCTGCCTGTAATAAAGCATATATCCCTATCTATTCATCATCCATCTATCTATATGTATATGAGCAAAAAAGGTGGTAACATACTAAAATATAATAAATCATATCAGATTTCAGTATACTAATCATGTTTTCCTCATATTTTTGTTTTAGTGTATGCAAAGGAGCATGTCCTAGGAATCATTAACCTACTGAGCTTCCTGGGAAGGATGCAGATCTTAGTCCACCATTATTTTATTGTTTGGAGGCATGTCTCATGCTTCTGTGGCATGTTTTGTTGCTAAGGAAGCCTGCTTGGTTTTGTGGTTAAGCAAACTTGCTTTCTTGAGTGATCATTAACTTAAGGGGCCTCTCATGCTTCTTTCTTTACTGATGATCTCCTAGAGGGTTTAACTATCTACTCTTCTGTTTTGGCCCTTTACTCTGTCCCTGGCCATCTGTGTGGTCCCCAGAACCTTGGCCTCCCTGGGGACCAGCACTTTTCACGCAACTCCATCTCTCCCCATGGGGCCTGCTTCTTTTTTTTTTTTTTTTTAATACGTATTTATTCATTTGGATGTGCCAGCTCTTAGTTGCGGCACATGGGGATCTTCAATCTTTGTTTTGACCTGGGAGATCTTTAGCTGAGGCACGTGAAATGGAGTATTTCCTGCCATATCAATAGACAAAGACGTCACAGCCATCAGCTCTTCCAGCCCTCCAAATGTGAATTTCTGAGCCTGGGCGACACCCAGAAAGAACAATCACAGTTCAATCTGCTGCCACTCCCTATGGTGAATGAGGAACTAAGGAAGGGAAAAATCAAATCACAGGATGCTGGCTCCAGGGAGCTGAGATGCATAGGAGAGGAATGATTTCAGTAAACCCAGACTCTTCTATCTTCCCAAACATAGAAAAGTGCTAAGTTTCTTGAGATATCTGATTTTCTTATGTTAGCAATAATCTTTTGATGCTCAGGCTACTTGCCCCTGGTTGCAAACTGTTATGTAACCTGGCTCCCCCACTACCCCTTTGGAGCAGTTCTCTCAGGTCATTTGAGATGCCGTCTCATGGACTTGAAGTCCTAAAAATTCCCCCCAAATAAAATATAATGCTCAACTTTCAGGCTGTGACTACTTTTTTAAGTCAATAGGCATGTGGGATCTAGTTTGCTGACCAGGGATTAAACTTGGGTCCCCCTGCCTTGGGAGCTCGGAGTCGTAGCCACTGGATCACCAGGAACATCCCAGGCCTGCTTTTTGTCTTTAGCAAAATGGCAGGATTATGAGTGTTGTCTGATGGAGAAAGCTTCTCTCCAGCCTCAGAGCAGGTAAACAATGACAGGTCACAACAGACCAGAATGAATGCGTCCTTTCCTAGGAGGTGCAGTTATGGTGCTTCTGAGTCGATGTGACAGAGTCAATCCCAGATAAAGAGGAGCATCTTGTGTGGCCTTAGAAAATTTCCTTTCCTGCATACTCCAGGGAGAGAGAACCTAGTACTCTCCAGCTTGTGCACACCACCCTTGCCTTGGTTCTCAGCCCAGGGTCTCCTCATAGGCTGCTCACTCGGTCTGAATCACTGCTCAGTCCTTTTTGTAGCTGGTTCAGTCTCATCCTTCAGGTCTCACTCAAATAGTCTTCCCAGACAGGTCTGACTTGATGCCAACATCGAAGAGTATAATAATAGCCCTTAGCATCATCGTCTCTTAACACCCTGTCTGTTTCCTGCACGGCACTTGCCACAAGTTCTAAATGCATGTTTTCGTCTGCTTGTTTTCTGTCCATTGTCCCCTACTTGACTGTCATTGCCATGAGGGCAGGACTGCATCCTTTTGACTCTACTCCATCCCAGCACCACCCGGGGTCACAGTGGCTGGCACAGAGTGTACGGATTTACCCTTTGTGCTCACACTTTCCTAAGGAATTTTCCACACTGTATTTTCCTCACAGCCCCTCTACCAGGTGACTCCCATTATTAGACCCATTTTTTGTAATAGATGAGGAAGCTGAAACCCAGAGACATTCAGTAACTTCTTCAAGATCACATAGTAAGTAGTGGATCCAAGAGCCTTTCCAGGTAGAGCTGTCATTGGAGCTGGCCTTGGTGCACAGAAAGCCTTGCCACCTGTCATATTGCAGATGCTAAAAAGGAATCTTCTGAATGGATAGACGATTAGAATCTCTTGTTCCAATACAATCCAGTCTGAACCCACCCAACCCAGTTAATTCTTTCACCCAACACTCACAGTGTTGTGATGCACTGTGGGGACCTTACCCTCAGGGAAGTTCACAGCAGCGGTGACAAACTAAGCCACTGTCTGAATAACCAGCCAGCTTTCCAGGGTTCTCCACCACCTGTCTGATTAGCTCATCAGGTGCCCTGGGGACACTTGAATCTCCTGGATGAGTCTGAGATGCCCACAGCACTCCTGGTCTTGGCTCCACCTCTTCATCCTTTATTTAGAAATATAGACACCAAGGCCCAGGGAGACTAAGAAACCTGCCCAAGGGCACATAGCTAAAAAGAGTAGAAAGAGGATTTGAAAGCTTCCAACCTGATTCTTGAGAGTCCCTTGGACAGCAAGGAGATCAAACCAGTCAATTCTAAAGGAAATCAACCCTGAATATTCATTGGAAGCACAAATGCTGAAGCTGAAGCACCAATACTTTGGCCACCTGATGCAAAGAGCCGACTCATTGGAAAAGATCCTGATGCTGGGAAAGATTGAGGGCGGGAGGAGAAGGGGATGACAGAGGATGAGACATTTGGATGGCATCACCAACTCAATGGACATGAGTTTGAGCAAACTCCAGGAGAGGGTAAAGGATGCAGAAGCCTGGCTTGCTGCACTCCATTGGGTCACAAAGAGTCGGACACGCCTGAGCGACTGAACAACAGCAACCTGACCCTGGAACTCCCATGACAACCTCGCAGTTAAAAAACAAGGAATCAAAAATGTAAAAGGCGCATAGATTATTCATTCAGCCTGAGCTTTCTGAAGTGCAGTTGAAGACAAAGTCAATGGCAGGGGGGCAATGGCTTGGATGTAGTGAGGGGAGGGGCGGAGCTAGGACCCTCAGGCCAGCGCTGTGATCAACAAGCCTCCGTTTATGTGCCCTTCCAATGGGCAAGATCCTGCTTCTACTAGAGGAAAATGGTCAGGAACAAGGGGTGGGGGCAAAGTCCAATAGAATACTTCAGCAAGGCTGAGACCTACGCAGGCAAGATAAATGAGTTCAAGTTCAGCACCCTTTTCTGGAAATTCTTTCCAATGGACTTCAGCCCTGAAGCCATTTATAGGAAGTACCAGGTACAAAGCAATAGTTATTAATAGTTTCCAAACTTCAGGCTTTCACATTGCTGCCTTTAGGAGCTTTGTCACAACCACAGACCACCTACATTGTTAATTACATACATGAATTCACTTTAAAAAGCTTAAACAACAGTATTTTTTAATTTATGAAAAATACAGTTATTTGAAAACAGTCATTCAAAATAAACCCTCAGTGGGAATTGAGCCATATTAGGTGGTAACATTACAAATAAACGTAATGAAAACAAAACAGTGTTATTAAATACAAACCAGATATCATTACCTAGTCTCAAACAGAAATCTGGTCTGTAATTGTGATGAAGAGAGAGAAATATTGTCACGGAAGTGCCAAAGATACCAAACTAAGCTTTTCTCCCCGCTACCATCAAGAGTAAAAGTAAAGCTGAAAGGGAATAATTTTATCTCTAAATAAATCAATGTAATTTAATGTCATTTGATGCCACCAGGAACCACTTTGGCCACCATCAGTAGCACATGTCACAAGCCTAGGAGACACTGGGGTTGGAGAGGAAGGTGCCTGAGCACAGACCTTTCTCTGCCGCCCACTAGCTTTGTGACTTCAGATAGGTCACATTATTCCCCCCTCTGGGCCTCAGTTTTCCCACCTGTAAAACGCAAGGTTAGATTAGAATTTAGTTTCTAGGTGATTTCTCTGGCCCTTCTGAGCCTCAGATTTTATAACTCAATCAGGGCAAGTGATATTACTTGTCACAAATTCCAGCACACGGAAATCGAGGCTGTGTCCTAGAAGAGCCGTTCAAAAAGACCATCATTTCCACACAGGGCTCATTTCTGGGCTGAAATCAAGTTTCACAACTTTCCAGAAAGGCTTTCTCCATTGGCAAAGGCCATTCAGACCCGTGAAGAAGAGCTGGGGGCGGTGCTGGGAGGACTCGTCAAATAAAAGCCCATCGGATTCTAGAAAACCAGCCTTAGCAGACAGCTGGAGTGGCTCACTTTGTTTAGAATATTTTGTAAAGCGGTAGGATTATCTGCAATGATAAAATTCATACCTCCCAGCCTTCAAATAAAGATGTCCCCGGGAGGGTATTGATAGCATCATTGTTGTTGGAAAGAGAAAGCCAGAGCAGCCGGTGATCCCTTTGTGTGTGGAATAAAAGGGCTGGGAAACAGATCTATTTTCGTATTAGTGAACCGCAGACCACAGAGCCCCCCGATCGACTCATTCTTGGGCCACAACAGCTCCCCTCCAGGAAGCTGGGATGTGCCTCCGGCAAACAAGCACAGGCCTGGACACCCTCGGGGCAAGGGCCTGATTTAGGGGCACAAAGAAGTGCAGGTCTCGTGTGCTCCCGCGGTCGCCCCATGTGCGTTCTCCACACACCTGGGCCCGCTGGTCCCAGCCCTCCTGCTCACAGCTCACAAGCTGTGGCGGCAAAGGACCCCCCACCCCTTTTCTCTGCCCATTGGATTGTCTCTGGTCACCCCTGGGGACACAGTGAACACTTGGATATTGTCCTGCCCAAGAATGAGGATAGCTTGGGAGACGCAAATCCAACAGCTTCATTCTCTGGAACCAACTGAACAATATCAAGCATTAATTATTTACATTTTCCGAGTTCTGCTTGAAATCTACAGGGTTCCTCCAGGAAGTGCAAGAGCCAGAATCTGAGCCCGGGCTGACTGTCTCCAGTCTGGGCTCTTAACCACCATGCAAGACCCATGAAAGAACTGCCATGGGTGCCCAGAGCTCAGCTCTAAAATCCAGCAACATCAGGTTTGAGTCAGAGTTCTGCCATGTAGCCTCTCCCCAGGCCTCAGTTTTCTCATCTGTAAAATAGGGATAGTGACATTAAGTACTTTGCAGAATGCAAAGAATAAATAAAGTAAAACCTGTTCTGCCCTTGGCACAGTGCCAGGTACACAGGAAGTGTTCAGTAAACCCTAGCAATTAAACTATGCATGATGACAACAGTGACTATTTTACCATCCTCTCTGCTGAGCCTGACCCTTGCCTCTTCCTGCAGGTACCACGACGGAAGTCCCACAGCCTCCTCCACCTTCACCTTGAGAGTTTTGGGGGAGGTCAGTGCTGGGAATGATGGCAGAGTCCCTCTGGTCAGTTTGTGGATGAGGCCAGAAAGGGGAAAGTCTTGCCCAACCTCACAGAGTGAATGGTCCAAACCAGGAATCTCAGGGGACGGACACCAGCCCAGGGCTGGGCTCACCACGCCCCATCCCCACCCTTCAGCAGTTTCTGCTGACCTCCTTTCCCACCGCACTCCAAGGCTCTGAGGGGCTCACATCCTTCTCCAAAGCTGGCTCCCTGGCAGGACTGGGCCAGGCCGGGGAAGGAGCAGCCTGGACCCATAACTCAGCCAAGTCACCTGGCAGCTGCTCCCAGCTCGTAAGCCATTAAATCCTCCACATCTGCTCTCTGCTCCAACAGCGGGCAGAGGGGCCTCTTTCTTCCCCGTGCCTTGAGAGGCTTGGCTGCTGCACATGCATTAACTCTTGAATTTCAGCCCTGTGCTGCCTCCCCAGGCACCCGTCCCTCCTTGTGTCCTGTCCTCCCCAACCCATTAGCCACCCCTCCCCCAAGTCCTGGTGGTGGTGGTGGTTTAGACGCTCAGTCGTGTCCAGCTCTTTGGGACCCCATGGATTGTAGCCTGCCTGGCTCCTCTGTCCATGGGATTCTCCAGGCAAGAACACTGGAGTGGGTTCCAAGTCCTCCTCCAGCGAATCTTCCCGACCCAGGGATCGAACCTGTGTCTTCTATATTTCAGGTGGATTCTTTACAGCTGAGCCACAGTGGAAGCCACAGTGGAAGCCCCTCTTCACCTAGTCCTAGCTACACCCAAATCAGAGAGCTAGGCCAGGCATAAAAATCACTTAAGTAAAGTCTGATTACCTGCATGGGTAAGTAAATGAGGCAGGGCAACCCCTGATGGGGGAAACGAATGCTCTCCCAATCCTTTCCCTTCCTTTAGAACAGCAGTCCCCAACCCTGGGGAGATCTTAAAAATTCCAATGGGCAGACCCCACCTCCCAAAAATCAGAAGCCCTATTTCAGGACCAGGTTTAGCAAATCTTTCCCAGTTATTCTAACACCCAGCTGTGGCTGACAACCACAGGCTTCCCTCCAAACCAAGCTTTTCACCTGTGGACATTCTCAGGCAGCCTTTGTCAGCCACACCTGAAGCTGCAGAGACCTCCTGGCTGCCAGCCTCTTCAACGACTCAGCAATCGTGTGCCCAGGCTCTGGAATCAGACAGCCTGGGCTCAAGTCCTTTTTTGATTACTGACTAGACAGACACGTGGCCTCTAGGTGAGGATTCAGCCCTTTCCTCAACTGTACCTTGGACTAGGATGGTGATACAGAGCAGGATCCTATTTCTATTACAGGAAATAGGCTTCATTCGGGTCCCCCCCGACCTTCCTTCCCTGATTTCCAAGGAGCAGGTTCAAACAGTTGCTAATTAGGGAAGGGAGGGGATACAGAGACAAGAGGGGAACTGTCAAGAGAAACTGTAGTGCAGCCTTGGGGCAAGGTCCTGGTTCCACATCAAGGGATATACACAGCAATATCTTTGAGCTGTTTTGCAGATACTGAAACCCCCTACCAGGTGGGAGAAATTAACAGAGTGCTGCCCACAAGCAAGTAGAGCCCAGACAGTTGGAATCAGAAGGTTGGTGATGCTGACTCCCACTTACCTCACCAAAAACCAACCAGAAGAATGTCCATAAGCCCTTTCTGAATCATTACCATAAAACTTCTCACTATCCCCTCCAGGTCGGGACACAGTTTTGAGGGCATTAGCTGCTGTGGGGTGCCCTTTGCTTGAAAAAGAAATAAAGCTACTCTTTTTTGCTTCATCCAAAACTGTCTCTGAGATGACATTTGATGTCAGGATACAGAAGCCAGATTCGGCTTCAATGGCACTGACATCACAGTGTTACTGAAGGAATGAAGGAGGTGATAATGTAAGCAGCCAGAGCATCACCAGTCACATAGCAGGGCTCCAGTGACCGTGGTCCTCCCGTCTCAGGGTGCCTCCACTGCATCGAGTCCACAGCTTTTCCCCCACACATCACTGGAATCAAACAACATAATGACATCTGAAGGTGCTGACCATGCTTCTGCCTCTGCTTCCTGTCTCCATGGGCACATGACCTGTCTCTCGGTGAGCTCACTGGATTCATGAAAGAGGCAAATGCCAAGGATGGCTCTGCGTGTTGCTGCAGAAAACAAGAGCTTCCATCTCTCAGTACTTGTTGGAGCAACACTTCAGTGATGCCACTTATCATGTTTTGGTGATTGTAGTGCTTTTTTTTTTAATGCTCTAGGTTTTTTTTTAATATGCAATTAAGAATAAAAAATAAATACAAAATTAAAAATATGCTATGATGTGACCTGTGCAAACCATCATTTTTAAACTCCAGATGCCAGCCCTCGTTGTAAACACAGTGATGAATGGTGCCTGTGGGTCCCCTGCTGTGAGGAGTGTGCCTGAGGGGCAGGGTGTTCTTTTTTGAGTACCGTCATCCCCCGCTAGGAACTGGCACTCAGTACCCTCAGTGTGATGAATTTTGAGACAGACTTGCGAGGGCATCTTCTTTCCTGTTGCAATTCCTCTCTGGCTCTTCACAGAGGCATCAGAAGAGGACTCGGACAAGCTTCCCTCAGAGCTGGGGTTTGAACTTTAGGTCTTTAATTAATCATGGTGACTTTCAGAGCCTCGGTTTTCTCATCTACAAAATGGGGATAATGACATTTTCCTCGCTGGGCTATTTGAGGAGTTAGTGAAAAGACAAAGGTATGAAAACACTGAAATCGCTGCAGAAAGTGGAGCGGGCCCAGCTTGAACAAGCTTGTTTTTCTCCTAAATCCTTCATCCTGGGAAACTTGAGCCAGCTCCTCCTGCCTCGATGGGGAAGCCCTGGATCTTTGGGAGCCTATTAGCTGAGCCAAGTGGAGAGTTAAACATCCAAACTGACAAAGGGCTGTGGAGCTGTTCAGAACACCCCACTGCCCCAGCAGATGGTCCTGGGCCAGATGGTTCACAAGCAGGGGCGGGGGCGGGGGCAGGTGTTTGTTGCGGCGGGAGAGCGGTGAGAGGGAGTCTGCTGGTCGTCCCCTGCCCTCCCTTGGATGTGTCCTGCAGGGGAGGGGCGCTGCCCAGCCCTGACAGATGTGCAGACTGGGAAGGTTTCCAGGTACAGGGTAGGAAAAGTGGGCAATTAACCCCATGCCAGGACCTGCTCAGGCAAATTGGGAAGTAGGTGAGTGTGCCTCGGTGCTTTTCAGCTCCTCTGCTCCTGTTTCCTCACCTTCAACCAAAGACCTTCTGTGAAACACGGGTTGATGCTCCAACCGGGCAGATCCTGCCTCTCTTCTCTCTCCCTCCAGCCCCATCAAAGCTCAACCATCTCAGTTCATTCTCCCCAGGACTTTATTCCTGCCTGCTGAAATAGTTAGGCAGCAGCAACCACGCATGCTGAGGATTTAGACCCTATAGCATCTCCTCCCAGGACTCTTCAGGCCATGACTTAACTTTTGTAGAATTTTCGTGCCACCTGAGGTCAGGGAGGGCTTTTCACATTGTTTAGGAGAGTCCCTGTTCCACCCAAGAGAGAGGCCACTGCAGAGAGAGGGAGCCAAGGAACTTCTACTTGCTCACTGTGCAACTCTCAGTGAGTCATTACCCTCTCTGGGCCGTGGCCCTGTGCATCCACAATTCAATCGAAATCAGAGGATGACAGAGCAGTGCAAAGATCCGATGGCACCAGCATGGAAACGAAGGAATGCATGTCAGGCACTCACCCCAATCCTTTTGATTTCAGACGAAATCTGAAATCAGCACAGCAGCCACTGGTAGCTTGAGGTAAGCAGTGAGAAGTAGCTGGAAGTGAGACCCTAGTTTCCCGACTAGGAATTGGACTCTGGCCACCTGGGTGAAAAACAGAAGCCTTAGCTAGGCCATAAAGGCCAGTGACTTGAGCCTAAATCCCCAGTCCTTGCCTGCCTCGACAAGAAAACTCTGATGAGGAGACAGAAGGTAAAGAAAAAAGCAGAGCATTTGTTGGAAAAAGGAGAGTATGTGCAGAAAGACAGCCAGGCGGGCTCAGTGGGAGAGTTACACCTTTGAGAAGTTTAAATCCTTTACCACCAGGCAATTTTCAGGGTCTTTGTCTTCCCTTTGGCCAATTGTTTTATTTCACCACCTGCCCAGCCCGCTAATTTGACTCAAGACCTTCCCCTAGGCATGCATGCACCCCTCAGCCAAGATGAATTTCAGTGAAAGGACATTTAGGGAGGTGGGGATAGCAAAAATCCTTATGGCCTTGCATCCCTGTCTTTTAAACCTGAGGAGCCTTTCTGTGCATATGTAGTGTCTCCCTTGCGTCAAAGAGCAGGAATATGTGATCCTTTACTCAAACAGGGTTTAGCCCCTCTTTGTTCCTTCCATGACTGTTAACATAAGATGTCCTCAGGAAACAAAGCCTGACTCTTCACCCTGTTTCTGTTATTTCTATTTTGGAGAGCGAGCAGGAGGCAGATTGTAAGTGCCTGGTGCCCACCTATCCCCTGCCTCACTTACACCCCTGTAATGGTGAGTTGCATGTTTGGGGGCCAGAGGCCAATCAAGACCTCCCATCATGCAGAGATTCAGTATTTAAAAATACCGTGGTTTAGGAGTTTGTATTAATTTTCTGAAGTCGCTGTAACAAAAGACCAGGTAGCTTAAATGGCATAAACGTGTGGACTCACAGTTCTAGAGGCTGAAAGTCCAAGATCAAGGTGTCAGCTGCCTGCTTCCTCTGAGGGCTGTGAGGAGCATCTGCCCAGACCTCTCTCCTTGGCTTGTAGATGGCCATGTTCCCCTAGCATCTTCACATTGTCTTCCCTCTATGCGTGTCTGTCTCTGGGTCAACTTTCCCTCTTCTATGAGGACATTGGTCATCGGCCTAGGCAGCCCCCGCTACTCAGAAAGACCTCATCTTAACTAACCACATATTTAAAGATCCTATCTCCAAGTAAGGTACTTATAAAGTACCACATCCTGAGGTACTGGGATTAGGACTTCAACATGTAATTTGGGAGTTGGGAGGGCACAATTAAATCCATGATAAGGCTAAACATGGCTCAGCTATCATACAGGCCTGAATTCCAATGATATGGAATCTTGCTTAGATGAGAGCCTAAGCCTCAGTTTCTTCATCTGTATAATGGGTTCTGCCTGGGAAGGATATTATCTAGCAGAACTGAGACAGTGCCTGTAAAGCACTCAACACGTGGGTTTGTTGTTATTGTTCAGTTGCTAAGTTGTGTCTGACACTTTTGCAATCCCATGAACTGTAGCCTGCCAGGTTCCTCTGTCCATGGAATTCTCCAGGCAAGAATACTGGAGCAGGTTGCCATTTCCTTCACCAGGGGATCTTCCTGACCCAGGAACTGAACCTGTATCTCCTGCATTGGCAGGTGGATTCTTTATCACTGAGCCACCAGTGTGGGTTGGCACCAGGTAAGTTTCAAAAGACATCAGTCATTATTATGTTTATTCCACAGACTAGCACCTGGGGAATTATCCATGATACCCTCCAATCAGGGCTCCTTAGTCCATGTAACCGGGGGATGAGTTACAAATTCTCAGCTGTGGATCGAGGGTGTGGGTGTCTAACCAAATCTCCTATAATCCAAGGCTTGAGAAAATGCTGTATTGAAAGGAGTAAAGATTTCCACTGCGATTACCATTTCTTTGGCAAAAGATTTTCAGGGGCAAGGCAGAAGTAATCATTCAGATAATAGCAATAGATGTTATTTTATGTTTTAACAGAAGCAAGATTTTTTTCAAGCAGTCACTCCTTTGAGTCTTGCTTTTGTTTGTCTTTGGAGGGAATAGGCAGCTCAGGATTGAAGTTCTAGCAGCTTGGAACCATTCTCTGAGAATCCTCCTATTACTCCCATTTCACAGTCATTTTCAAATATTTTGAGGGACCAAAGGGAACAGATTCCTACTTAAGTGTGTCTCTAGTCCCCCAAACCTAAAGGTCTCCTGTCTGCCCCTGAAAAGCACCACATTAGCCATGTTTCTATCCAATTAGGAGCCTGAACTGATAAAATATTTCCTGCCAAGGGAGAATAGCAATTCAAGAGAAAGAGAGAAAGATTTTCTTCTTCAAAAGTATGGAAAAAGGGCTTTAATCAGAGAAGCAGATCTTTCTTTTTATTACTAAGGATAATATGATATGAAATTCTCCTCAAAACTGCACATAATGAAGGTAAAAGGAACCATGGGAAAATTCCCTTATGTTACTGTAAAATTCTGATGAGAATGGGAGAGTTTTGGAATGTTGTAGTTAGTCTAAATTATATCTACTTTTCCTCAAAAGAGAATATTGTCTTTTCATTCAAAAACATAGTCCTAGCAGACTGTAATAGGCTGAATGAGGCCCCTCAAATATGTCCATAACCTAATCCCTGAAGCTTTATGTGCTGTGATCGTTAATTTTATATGTTAAGTGTGTTGCTTGACCTAACAGTATTATAGATGTTGCAGTGAAGATAATTTTTGATGGATTAACGGTTAGATTGGTAGACTTTACTGCTAAGTCACTTCAGTCATGTCTGACTCTGTGCGACCCCATAGAGGGCAGCCCACCAGGCTCCCCCATCCCTGGGATTCTCCAGGCAAGAACACTGGAGTGGCTTGCCATTTCCTTCTCCAATGCATGAAAGTGAAAAGTGAAAGTGAAGTCGCTTAGTCATGTCTGACTCTTAGTGACCCCATGGACTGCAGCCTACCAGGCTCCTCCGCCCATGGGATTTTCCAGGCAAGAGCACTGGAGTGGGGTGCCATTGCCTTCTCCGTGGTAGACTTTGGGTAAGTAGATTTTTGACCCTTCATAATGTGGGTGGGTCTTTCCAGTCAGTTGGGGGACTGAGGAAAGAGACTGAAGCCCCTCAAAAGGAAAGAATTCCCACCTCCAGACGGTCTTCAGACTCTGACTGAATGTCAACTCTTTCTTGGGTCTCAAGAGTTACAGCCTATCCTGCAAGTTGGGACTTGCTGGCCCTGAAAATCACGTGAGCCCAAATCCTTTTATCTATCTATCTATCATGTATCTATCTATCTACACATCCCATTCATTCATTCTGCTTCTCTGGAGAATTCTGACTAAAATATATGACATGATACTATGTATAAAATAGATGACTAACGGAACTCTGCTCAGTGTTCTTTGGTGACCTAAATGGGAAGAAAATCCAAAAGAGAGGGAATATATGTAGCTGATTTGCTTTGCTGTACAGTAGTGACTAATACAACATTGTAAGAACTATACTCCAATTAAAAATTATTTAAAATAAAAGTAAATAAAACTGAAAAATATGACAAAGGAGACCTCACAGATGTGATTAAGTTAAAAACTCTGAGTTTGGGATATTATCCTGGATTTCTGAGTAGACCTGGTGTAATCACAATGGCCCTTATGAAAGGCACGTAGGAGAAGTTAGAAGCAGAGGTGATGTGTGGCAGGAGCAGAGATGGAGTCATGTGCTTTGCATATGGAAAAGGGACCCCCAAACCAAGCAATATAAGGTGTCCTGCTGCTGCTGCTAAGTCGCTTCAGTCGTTTCTGACTCTATGCGATCCCACAGACAGCAGCCCACCAGGCTCCCCATCCCTGGGATTCTCCAGGCAAGAACACTGGAGTGGGCTGCCATTTCCTTCTCCAGTGCATGAAAGTGAAAAGTGAAAGTGAAAAGTGAAAGTGAAGTTGCTCAGTTGTTTCACGACCCCATGGACTGCAGCCTACCAGGCTCCTCTGTCCATGGGATTTTCCAGGCAAGAGCACTGGAGTGGGGTGCCATTGCCTTCTCCGATAAGGTGTCCATTAGAAGCTAAAATGGCAAGAAGACAGATTCTCCCATCCCAGCCTTAAGGAGAAACCAGACTTGCTTGCAGACATCTGACTTTAGGTCTTTTGACCCCTATAACTGTGAGAGAATACATCTGTGTTGCTTTAAGCCACTAAGCTTGTGGGAATTTGTTACGACAGTAACACACCATGATACAGTGAACAAGAGCTAGCAAAGAGAACTTGCTGGATATGTGAAATTAAAAGTGCTTTTAGAGCCCTGTATTTTCAAATATTTACAATTATTACAACTAAGGGCTAATAGTCTTACCACTTAAATCGCTCTTATAAATAAATGAAAAGGCAGAAACCTCACAGCAAACATTATTGACCAGAAATCCACCAAAGAAGAAATGACAACATCAAATAAACACTGTAAGTATTTTGGCCTTGCTGATAATCGGACATGTAAAACAAAACAATGAGGTACTATTTTTTGCCGATCAATTGTACTTAAATGGTTTGAGTTATAATACTCACTGGGGACAAGGCAAGACTCACTGGGGACTTTCAAACGTGGCTGGTGGAAGTAAAAATGATACAATCTGTTAAAAAACAGAATTCAACTGAGTGAATTTTAAAGATCTTATCGACTTTATTCAGCAATTCATGAATCAGACAGCATCTAATCTAGCAGATAGAAAGGAACTCGGAAAAGCAATACAGTCAAGAGATTTTATAAGCAGAAGGGATAAGAAACAAGCTGTACTAGGCCAACAATAATGGACTGGTTTTTGCAAGGTTATTGCCTTGTAAGGGTTTAGCAAGTAGATTATCTAACTAATGTTGGTCAGTTAATTCCTGATTGGCTGGTTTAAGATTCTATTTCTGAGAGAGCCAAAACTGTAATTATTGGTTTGGTGACATGGATTTAGCATAAGTGAGTCCATTTGGGGCCTCTTATTTTTATTAATTTATTTTTAAGTATAATTGATTTACAATGTTGTGTTATTTTTCTGGTATACAACAAAGTGATTCAGATATCCATATGTATTTATCCGGAGAAGGCAATGGCAACCCACTCCAGTGTTCATGCCTGGAGAATCCCAAGGACAGGGAAGCCTGGTGGGCTGCCGTCTATGGGGTCGCACAGAGTCGGACACGACTGAAGCGACTTAGTAGTACTAGTAGTAGTAGTCTATATCTGCTAATCCCAAACTTCTAATTTGTCCCTCCCCGACCCCTTACCCCACTGGTAACCATAAGTTTGTTTCCTGTGTCTGTGAGTCTGTTTCTGTTCCGTAGTAAGTTCATTCATTTCATTTTTTATATTCTACATGTAGGTGATATCATATGGTATTTGTCTTTCTCTGTCGGGCTTACTTCACTTAGTGTGATAATCTCCAGGTCCATGTTGCTACAAATGGCAATATTTCATTCTATTTCATGGCTGAATAGTATTTTATTGCATACATATACACCACATCTTTGTCCATTTATCTGTCGATGAACATTTATGTTGCTTCCATACCTCGGCTATTGTAAATAGTGCTACTATGAATAGAGGGGTGCATGCATCGTTTTGAATTAAAGTTTTCTCCCTATGTATGCCCAGGAGCGGGATTGCTGGGTCATACGGCAGCTCTTTTAAGGAACCTTCATACTGTTCTCCATAGTGACTGCATCAATTTACATTCTCACCAAGAGTGTAGAGGACTCCTTTTCTCCTCACCCTCTCCAGCATTTATCGTTTGTAGATCTTTAGATGATGGGCATTCTGACCATGTGAGGTAATACCTCACTGTAGTTCTGATTTACATTTCTGTAATAATTCATGATGCGAGCATCTTTTCTTGTCCTGTTGCCTTGTATTTTGTCTTTGGGGATTTTTTGCCACATCATACAACCTGGAGGATCTTAGTTCCCTGACCAGGGATGACCTCAAAACCCCTGCAGCGGAAGTGTGAAGTTTTAACCACTGGACCTCCAGGGAAGTTCTAGAGTTGTCTTATTTTTAATAGATCAACTTGGAGATTATTTTCTTAATATATATCATTAATCTTGACTATTTATATTCTTTCACCTACATATTCACTGTAGGAATCTAGCCTACAATTAGAGATGTGAGTGAAGGTGAATGTACGTGTTGCAGTGCTATAAATGATTTAATTAAAACAATTGATAAATGCCCATCAATATAATAGGGGTTAAGTAAATCACTGTAAATATTATGTACCCATTAAATACATTGCTTTAAAATCTCTGTACTGTAGTGATAGCAGCAAAAACAATGGAATAAGGATTTCAAAAGTACACCACTCCATAAAACTAATAAAAGAACTGGAAAAAATTAGTCAAAATCAACTTCTGACAACTGAGCTGGAAAACAAAACCTTACAAAAACCAGGTGAAAGCTTAATCAAGAAAAGTAGTTGACTATTTATAAAAAAGGAGAGCTCATCATGTTGTAACTGACCCTGGTTCATTTCCTGCTCTCCAATACAGTGGTAATCTTGAAAACAATGGCCCATATTCCCAGTAACAGTCCAGAGGAGCAGAACAAACTTCAAGAATGATGACAATTACAGCAGAATCTTGTTGTGTACCTACCCTGTATATAATCGTTTGCATCTGCTAATCGCAAATTTCTGATCCTTCCCCCTCTCCCCCGACAAGGTTCTACTGTATAGCATAGGGAACTACGTTCAGTATCCTCTGATAAACCACAATGGAAAAGAATATGAAAAAGAATATATAAATGTATAACTGAATCATTTTGTCATACCGCAGAAATTAACACTGTAAATCAACTATGCTGCTGCTGCTGCTAAGTCACTTCAGTCGTGTCCGACTCTGTGCGACCCCATAGACGGCAGCCCACCAGGCTCCCCCGTCCCTGGGATTTTCCAGGCAAGAACACTGGAGTGGGTTGCCATGTCCTTCTCCAATGCATGAAAATGAAAAGTGAAAGTGAAGTCGCTCAGTCGTGTCCAAATCAACTATACCTCAATAAAAATTTAAAAAGAGAGAATTTTAACAATTAGTTCTGACCAGTCTGCTGGTTCCCTGGAAAACCAGCTTAAAAGCTTAAAAGCCTTGCCTGTACCTTGCCTAATTCAGTATCCAGCTAGAACTAAAGCAGCTACATGGGGGCAATTCTCACAAACACTCACAGGCAAATGTTTTGGCTTCTCCTGCCTGAGGCATTGAATTACATTTGTGGCAAACAGTAGACCAACCATAAAACTTGGGAGGAAAGGCTGGGGAAGGAGATGCTTTAGGGAATAAAGTTTTTGAAAAGCTCTAACCTCTTCCTGGGAATCCAGAAAGCCATGCAAATTCTCATGGCTCAGGAGAAAACTAAGAATTAAGAAACCCCTAAACTCTCACTTCTGGCTGAACTTGAGACTGTGCAAACAAGAAGTGAAGGTTCCAACACAGTTGTGAATTGCCCAGATGATCACTGAATGCGTGCCCCAACACACGCAGTCTGTCTTCAAAGACTGGAAAACTTTTTGCTTCTGGGCATTTAAGAATATCTCTGCCCAATCATTATCTGACCAGTAAGTGGAACAGAGACTTCAGTGTCCACATATGATGAAGAATAAAGACTCTACAAGATTATTTTTACAAAGTCAACAAGCAGCAAAAACAGTCCAGTCTCTTGGATTCCATTTTATAAACATTTATCAGAAGATCTCACTAGGAAAATTAAAATAATTTACCTAGCATGTGCAAACTGGCACCATTTCAGACACGGAATAATGTAACTTCTGGAAAACATCTGATTGTTACACATTATGGTTTTAATTAGAAATGTTAATTAAACACATATGCTAACCTGAAGCTGTCAATGGAAAAAACAATGATATTTGTAAAGGATAAGAGATGCAGTGTGTTGTCATGTGATTTGGCACAGAAGTAAATATCCTGGCAGAAAACTTGTGTTTGGTGGCAAACGTGTCAGGCTGGAGTTTGCATACATGATTTCTGGTGCCATTTTTGCTCTGTCTGGTTCTAGGCAAATAAGTCCCATTTCCAATCTGTGCCTCAGTTTTCTCGTTTGTACAGCAGTGGAGCCATAATCTCCTTCACATGGGATGGTGGAAAGCTTCAGATGAGAAAATTTCTGCTGTTTTGCAAAGTCTAGGATACTGTCTGGAGGCCTCGCCCAACCCTCCCTGGTTCCTGGAGCTCAGCTCACAGGTTTTGGGAACAGCTGAAGGGTCTGCTTCCTCCAGCTCCAAATGGAATAGCAAATAACTCACAGCAGGGCTGAGAATTCCAAATATTAAGAGCCTTCTTCTGTTTGTTACTCCTCTCCAGTGCTTGGCAATAACATAAGGCAAATATCAGGAACCCAGAGGGGAATTCACATTAAAAAAAAAAAAAAATCCTGGCTTGCTCTGGTGTAATTAAGCAGTAAAATTAATATCCTCCTGTTGAAATCAGCTGACAGGGGACACAGGCCTCCAATTCAATGACAGCAAAGGTGCCAAAGTTCATTTGTTCCTTCCGAGATTTATCCATATTTCATGTTTCATGTCATTCTGCTTGTGTCAGAAAAACAGGAAAATGTGTGTATGTGTCTCTCTCACCCTAGCAGGCTGATTTTCCTTGAGGGATGGTGTCACGTCATGTTCATCTCTGCTTCCCTCTGGGCACCCATGTGCTTGACACGTGATTAGTCTTCCCCAAACTCAGGCTGGCCCAGTGTCTCCCAACACCTACTCTGGGAAGACACCATGGACTAAATCTGCATGTTTCTCTGTTGATAGAAATAAATCATATGGCTTTCCTAATTCTAAGTGAAATAAATGTTCAATTTGTTAATAACATACGGCAGTAGTTCCTGGCAATGGGAGTTTTCAGAATTGTGCCTGAGGCCTACTGGGCATTCATTCATTTGATCATTCATTTAACAAATATTTACAGAGAATCTTTTATGTGCCAGGTAATATACTGGATGCTGGGAATACAGTGATAAATACAGTTGTCAGGGTTCCAGCCCTCATGAAGTTTACATTCTAACAGGGGTCCCCAATCTCTGGGATCTAATGCCTGGTGATCTGAGGGGGAGCTGATGTAATAATAATAGAAATAAAGTGCACAAGATATGTAAGGTGCTTGAATCATCCCCAAACCATCTCCTGACCCCGGTCCATGGAAAACATGTTTTATACAGAACTGGTGCCTGGTCCCAGAAAGGTTGGGGAGCCCTGTTCTATAGAATACAGAGAAAGCAAAGAAGACTCGTGGTGATACATATGACAAAGTAAACAAAGACCCTGGGAAGTCCTGTCTAAGGAAGAGACCTCTGTGAAGTGAGAAAGGAAACCTCAGAAGGATCCAGGGGAGAGCACTTCCAGTTAAAGGGAATGTGTGTGCTCCATATCCAGGGAAGAGGACCACCTTAACGTGACCTAAGAACAGAGAAAGACCAAGTCTGCTAGAACACAAATAGGGGAAGAGCAGCAGAAGATAAAGTCAGAGAGACAGGTGCTGTCATATTATAGGGCTCTGTGGGCCATAGTACGGAGTGCAGAGTCTGAACTGTATCCTAACAGGAATGGCTTAGGGAGTGATTCTATGTGACTTGCCTCTTTAGAAGATCTCTGGCTGCTGTGTGATGAAATGACCAAGTGGGAAGGAGTGGAAGCAGGCAGTCAACTTGGGAGGCTGGTGAAGGAGGGAAATGATGGATGGTGTGCTGGACCAGATGGGGGAGGTGAAAATGGAGGTACAAGAATATGGAGCAGATTCCTGTCCCAGAGAGATTGGACCAGATTCCTTCCCTGATCCCTCCCAATCCTAGATTGTTACAGCCCCAAGATTGGATATATTATTCAATATTGGGAAAGGAGCACATCAAGGCTGTATATTATCATCCCGCTTATTTAATTTATGTGCAGAGTAAATCATGCAAAATGCTGGGCTGGGTGAATCACAAGCTGGAATCAAGATTGCCAGGAGAAATATCAACAACCTCAGATATGCAGATGATACCACTCTAATGGCAGAAACTGAAGAGGAACTAAAGAGCCTTTTGATAAGGGTGAAAGAGGAGAGTGAAAAAGCTGGCTTAAAACTCAGCATTCAAAAAAAAACTAAGATCACAGCATCTGGTCCCATCGCTTCATGAAAAACAGAAAGACTGATGCTGAAGTTGAAGCTCCAATACTTTGGCCACTGATGTGAAAAGCTGACTTTTCAGAAGTCTTTTCAGAAGCTGGTCTTTCAGAAAAGACCCTGATGCTGGGAAAGATTGAGGGAAGGAAAAGAAGGGGATGACAGAGGATGAGATGGTTAGATAGCATCACTTACTCAAAGGACATGAGTTTGAGCAAACTCTGGGAGATAGTGAAGGACAGGGAAGTCTGGCATGCTGCAGTCCATTGGGTTGCAGAATCAAACATGACTTAGTGACTGAACGGCAAGATTGTATGCTTTTGTGACTCCAAGTTCAGGGTCTCACTTTCCAAGGTTGGGGATGAAACCTCATGACTCTTCCTCATCTCTAACCTCAGAACTAGAGTCTCTTCTTGTCACAGATACACACATCAGTGTCATGACTGCAATTTCAGGCCACCAAGTTTGGTGAGCAAAAAAATGCATATTTACTTATCTATTCATTGAATCCTGATGGTGGGAAAGATCGAAGGCAGGAGGAGAAGGGGATGACTGAGGATAAGATGGTTGGATGGCATCACTGACTCAATGGATATGAGTTTGAGCAAACTCCAGGAGATGGTGAAAGACAGGGAAGCCTGGCATGCTGCAGTCCATGGGGTCGTGAAGGGTCGGACATGACTGAGCAACTGAGCAGCAACAAATCACTGAATCCAGCAAGCAGAATAATAGCACCTCCAAGATATCCACGTCCTAGTTTCTAGACCCTGTGGTTACATGGTAAGGGGGACCTAAGATTGCAGACAGAATTAATATCTCTAGTCAGCTGCCTTTTAAGATTATGCTGGTTTATGCAGGTGGTCCCAGTGTAATCACAAGGGCCCTTAAAAGTGCAAGAAGGAGGCAGCAATGGAGATGTGACTATGGAAGACCAGAGTGTGAGGAGGACTTGGCCCACCATTGCTGGCTTTGAAGATGGAGGAAGTGGGCCTCAAGTCAAGGATCATGGGAAGTCGGCAGAAGTTGAAAAAGACAAAGAAACAGAGCTCCCCCTAGCATCTCCAGAAGGAAGACAGCCCCACAGACCTCTTGGGTTTTGTCCAGTGAGAAGCCATGTCAGACTAACCCACAGAACTATAAAATACATAATAAATGTGTGTTGTTTCAAGCCATTACGTTTGTGGTCTTTGTTACAGAAGCAAGAGGAAACTGATACCCTGAACTTAATCATCATGTTATGTCTCCATTCAATAAGGTAGTGGAAACTTAGGCTGTGACAGTTCCCTCTTCCCCCGGATTGTTGCTGAGTTCTAGGGGTGGGGTACCAAGAGATTGGGGTGAAGGAGCTCTGGACCTTTGTGGTCATTTATCCACACTGATGTCCTTTAAAGTAGTGTACCACGTTCCCTGATTCTCTGTTGTCAAAACACACAGGTTGAGCCTGTGGCGTCCCTCACTCTGGATTTTAGGACCCCTCCCAGCCTGGCTCCTGCTCTCAGCTGCTTGCATGCTCCTCTCAAGGTGGTGGTGGAGGGGGTCAAGGGAGGGGGTCAGATTGGCTGCTGTCCATCCTTACTCTGAAACCCCAAGAAATGCTGAGAGGCTGCCTCATGCCTTTCTTGTCTAGACAGGCCTGTAGCTTTCAGCTCTGCTCTCCTTCTCTAGGCTGGGCTCTGAGCACTCTGAGTGAGAGGTCCCATCCGAGAAGGGAGGCTGAGCCCCGTCTGGTCTCAGGTTCCCTGGCATGGGGGAATCTTTTCTTAGGAAGACACCAGCTTCTATCCTTTTTTACTTCTGTCCAATTCTCTCTGTCTGATTAGAAAAATTTTACATCCTTTGAGGCAACAAATCCTGCCTGAAACCATCAAATATTCTTCTAAATCTTTGTTCTAAGCCTGAACCTTAGCCATGAATCTGATTCCTTCGTGCTCTGATTCTGGTAAGAATCCTCTCTTTTAAAATGCTTTTTATTTCTTTTCTTAATTCTAAAAAAATTTTTGGCTGCACTACACTGCATGTGGAATTTTAGTTCCCCAGCCAGGGATCTAACCCATGCATACTCTGCAGCGGAAGCATGGAGCCCTAACCACTGGACAGCCAGGGAGTTCCTGAGACATCCCTCTCTTGAAGTCTGGAGGGTCCACGGTCTCCTGTCCCAGTGGGGAGCGTTATGAGATAACAATTGGAAATATTGATGGGAGGGATTCATACTACTAGATGATTTCCTTCACACCAGTAGTGGTGTCTGCCAGTCACTATCATTCTCAAGAGGAAACAGATCTGACCATGATGCTTGTGTCTGGGGTAATCCCATTCATCATGGGGCTGGGGAGATATGGAGTGGTCAAACTTGAGAAAAAAGCTAGTATAGTTGTCATCTCGACCAGACTCTACCAGTCTGGAATATGAATCAGGAAACAGTGGATTGCCCAGCAGGCTGCTAGCATGCGGATGGACAAGAGAACCCACAAAGAAAGCAGGGAAGCTGAAGATCAGAAGCAGACTAGTAGTGAAAAGCAAAGGAAATGAAGCACAGCCCCTGGTGTGGAAGACTCCAGACATGGGGTCCCTGAAGCCTGCTGAACCACGGAGCTGACAATAGCAGTTCCTAGATGCCAAAAGCTCGCTGCCCTTCTTGGGCTCAGGTGGCTGTGTAACAGTCCCATTACTTTAAGCAGCCAAATGAGGCTCTAACACATCATTTCATGTCCTTGTTTCCAAAGACCATGTTATGCTGAGTTGTGTCCCCTCCAGATTCACATGTTGAAGTCTTAATGCTCAGTAACTCAGCATGTGACCTTATTTGGACATAAGGTCTTTAGAGATAATTAAAGCTAAATGAGATCTTTGGATTGAGCCCTAACCCAACCCAAGATGACTGGTGTCTTCATAAAAAGAGGCAATTTGTACACAGATAAACCCAGAGAGAGGGGCTTCCCCGGTGGCTCAGTGTAAAGAATCCACCTGCAGTGCAGGAGACGCAGGAGACACAAGTTTAATCCCTGGGTCAGGAAGATGCCCTGGAGAAGGGCATGGCAACCCACTCCAATATTCTTGCCTGGTGAATCCCATGGACAGAGGAGCCTGGTGGGCTACCCTCCATGGGGTCGCAGGGAGTCGGACACGACTGAAGCAACTGAACACACACACACAAACCAGAGGGAAGCCTTGGGAAGACATGGAGAAGGCAGCTGCCTGCAAGCCAAGGAAAGGAGCTTCAGCAGAAACCAACCCTGCTGCTATTTCGACTCCCAGCCTCCAGAACTGTGAGAAAGTAAATTCTCTTGCTCAAGTCCCTGCTCTGTGGTGCTTTGTCATGGCAGCCCGACCAAACTGTTATGGGCCTTAAGACCCTTCACCCTAGGGTCCTGTGGTTGAGAGACAGTGGCTTGGCAGGACAGCATGAACCTTCCTTCTTGCCTCCTGAGGGACACTTTGTCAAACACAGCCCTCCCACCAAAAGGAAACCAGTGCCCATCTGTCAGCCCACCCCTCCCTACTCTTCTTTATGCCTCACTATCCTGCCTGGATTTCTTTCTTTTTTTTTTTTTCCTGTCTGGATTTCTAAATACAATATGTTGGCTATCTTTCACTTGAAAGATGGGTCAAGTCTCTTTTGGGGTGAAAATGCATCTCCAAACCCCATCCGAGGGGATTGCCTCTTTCACGTTCAGGCTCTGAATTCAACCTTGTGTCACAATCCCTCCAAGTTTTTCTGCCATAATAAGTCCTTCCCAATGCCTCCAGAGCAGTGTTCCAAAGTTTCACACATTTGTTACTGGTTGATCACAAGATAATGTTAGATGATATGCAAAGAAACATTTTCTATGTTGATATTCATGCATTTATTTGAATGTATAGTAGAAAAAATAAAGCCCACATGTCAAATCTGTGATTTCACAGATATTGTTGCTTATACTGAGGCTAACATAGGTGCTTGAATTGACTAAGTAAGTACTGACAAAGAGATATGGCAAAAATCAGGGCAGGGGCATGAGAATGCCTGAAGTTTGGGGGACTAGGATTGTCATGGCCAATGTGTAGGGCAGGGAGGTGTGGAAATTGTTTGAGTACGACAAGCCTGCATCACTCCTCCGTGTAATCGGCCCAGGAAAACCCAACCTTGGCTGTCGGTGTCACAGGCACTAACACACCTGGAAAGCTGCCCAGGAACTCTCAGGGGAAGCCAGGAAGGTCCTCAGGAATTCATGCTGCTGCAGGGCCTTTTGCTTCCAAGTTGGTAGGTGTCTAAGGGGTCTGAAGGGGCTTCACTTTTCCCAAATTCCTTGGCCTTTTCCAAGGTGAGCACCCTCAGCTGTGAAATGAATTTGGTTCCCCCGTTTACGCGTTAGACAAATGCAAGCCCTGTCTGTGAGCCCGGCCACTCAGCAGCACCCTGCAGGGAACGCAACTGGCACCTACAACCCGCAGACCCCAACCCGCTGCGAAGCTGAAGCGGCATCCTGGGGGGGCCGTGGGGAAGGGGCGGCAGATGACACAGGGCATCAGCAAATGGTCAGCCCACCGCACGCGGACATCCAGGCAAGCGCAGAGGCCTGTGTCCCCAAGCCCAGGGTGACAGAGCAGCCGCCAGGTAGGTCTCCCTGTGCAGCCGAAAAATCACTTACCTGCAAATGGTTATGACTCCCTCATTTGACTGAGTTTTAGCTTGTTAGTTCTAAGGAGCCTTTAAAAAATTGAATATTATGGGAAAGCATGCAACTGTGTGGGCCCTTTCTGATGTAACTGTGCATCTCCCGCTATATTCATCCAATGGCATTTAAGGCTCATTAAATTTTGAATCCCATGTCACCTGCCTTGGGCTCAGAATAGTTCTCCGTGTGCCTTTTGTCTCCCAACTCCATTTTAATGGAAATTACTTCCATTCACCTCTCTTCTTCCTGCTAGCAACACCGATCTTTAATAATCTCCAAAGCAGAACCATGTGTCATCTGGAGAATACACTGGACCCTGGCAGGTGTAAACTGCTAACGGTGACAACGTGAGGAGCAGGATTAGAATATTCCCCTTCTCCTTTCTGTTCTGGCTTTGCAAAAGGATAGCGTCTGCTCACTCTCAGTGTCACTGCTGGCTGATAGCTTCGTCAGACCCTGGACTGTGTTTTGTGTCTTAACCCAGGAAATTTCTGTGGTCTAACACAGGAGAAGCACGTACCCTACCTAAGGGAAGCCACTGGTCATAATAAATCAACCTTACATACCACTTAATGAGTGCAAGACACTATTTCCCATGCTTATAACTGGCTGATGTGGGGATTATCCTCTTTTTGGTAGATAAGGCAATGGAAGCACAGAGAAGTTACATAAACCACCCGAAGTCACACAGCAATCAGGCTGTGTGGCATGGATTTGAACCAGGCCATCTGAAGCTAGAAACCGACTTCTATCCACCCTGTTATACCCATCGCCACACACCTCTAACTGATGGCTTTCCCACAGTAACATCAGACAGGCATTGCCAGGTTTTCAGATTTTTTTCAGAGAAGCCAAAAATCTGAACTTTTACATAAACTGTCTCAATTTTGTAAAACTGGCGAGTAAAACCATTTTTTTTAGCATTGCAAAGGACAATTAAAATGTTTATCAACAGAAACTGAGACCCCCAGTTTAAACTAACTCTTTAAAGAGAGCTAAGTAGTCATCAAATTCAGACCCTTCTGTGATAACAAGAAAGTTCCTTTCTTCAAAACTGGAAAGAGCCCTGAGGGCAGGAGAATTCAGTGCTGGGACCCAGGTTGGATACCCCGAAAGCCACTATGCTTCACAGAGCAGGCTGCTCCTCCAACCGTGACAGTGACGTGTCTCTAAAGAAGGGTTCAAGGAGATAGGCTTTGCGATTGGTTGACGCCTGTGCTGCACTAAATCAATGCAGCCAGTGTAGCAACCAGCATAAGAAATGTCAGCTCTCATTAGCCTGTGTATAAATCTGCCTCCACGAGAAGCAGGATGAGAGAACAACAGGGAAAATGCCAGGAAGCAGGAACATATGTTGTTCACACAAAGAGAGCCTCCGACAATGGGTGTCTTCCTCCACCACCCAGGCACCTGGAGCGAGAAGGCTTTGTTTTGCCTCCCCGACTCCCTGTCCCCACCCTCCTCCATAGCCGGAGCCCAAGAAATGTGTTTTCTCATCCATGGTAGGAGGTTCTGCTAAGTGTTTGCTGACACAGCTGAACAGTCGTAAAATGTCATAAAGAGTAAATGACTTGATAATGCAAAACAGTAATTAGGATGTGGTACATGTTTATGCTATTTACATATTTTAACACCCTAGTATTAACGCGTCTTCCTGGGTAGTACATAAATGCCTTTGTGCGATGCATCCTGGCTGCCACAGACAGGCATGCCAAGACAGGCACCCCACGTGTCCCTTCCTCTTCTCTCCTCATCCTGAATCTGCATTCTTGGGAGCCCACCTGGCAGGAAAGTGGGCAGCAGATCACCCTCCACAGGACACACAGGCGTGGATGCCATTGGAGGAAACTCAGAAGAGAAGGAAGTGCTGCCCTTAGTGAGAAATCCCACTGTAGGCTGTCTCGAGGGGCTGGAGGCAGTAGGTGAGCTGATAAATGAGTAACAACAGCTCTCATAATAAAAATAAAAAGCTACAACCCCTGATTTGTAGCATTTGCCAGTTTCCAGGGAGTAAACCCTCCCACCATGGCCAATTTCAAGCTTTCAAAGCAGAACACAGTGTTGGGAAGAGATGCACCCGGCCGGCTCTCAGAGGCAAGCTGTTTCTATCACACATTAGTTGCAGGTCATAGGCCACTATCTGATTGGCCTCAGCCACTGCCTTAACCCCTTTGCATGCAGAGTTATGATAAAGGCTGTAGATACGAGGCTATATTCCACATGTTTTCCAAGATGCCAGGGCCCAGTTCTTTTTTGTGCAAAACAACTTGAGTTGGGAAGCTGGTAGTCAGTCGCACAGCTCTTGCTGCACAAAAGGGGAAACTGCAGCCCAGAGTGGGGAGGAATTTCTGCAAAGGCACACAGCAATCTGGCCTCAGTGTCGGGAAGCTGGAACTCAGGTTTTCTTATTCTCAATTCAGTGCTCTTTGCCTGTGTCTCCTGATTCCTGTCCAGGCGTCACAGCCTTCTTCTGTGCTTCCAAGGTCTCTTCCTCACCAGCCCCTGTGTGTTAGCGTGTACATGCATGCTGGAAGACAGGGCCTGGCGGGCTTACAGAGCCCTGCATGGTGATGATGGTTGCCAGGTAACAGGAAGGCATCATGATGGGGAGCCTTCCTCTGCAGATACAGGTAAATGGGTGCAGCAGGAACTAGAACCTTCCTGGAGAAGAAGAAATTGGCAATGTCTGGTGTGAGGGTCTTGATTTAGAAATGGGGCATACCCAAGGCTTCCCTGGTGGCTCAGTGGTAAGGAATCAGCCTGCCAAGCAGGAGACATGGGTTCAATCTGTGGGTCAGGAAGATTCCCGGAGAAGGAAATGGAAACCCCTCCAGTATTCTTGCCTGGGAAATCCCACAGACAGAGGAGGCTGGTGGGCTACAGTCCATGGAGGTCACAAAGAAGTCAGACACGACTTAGAGACTAAAACAAGGAGGGGTGTCCAGAGAGATGTTATGGATAAATCAAACCTTGAAGAGGAGCTGGTCTCTGCCCTCAGTAGAGAAACTGAGGCTCAGCGCGAGGAAAGGACTTGCCCAAGCTTACACCATTAGTTGCTAGCAGAGCCAGGGCTACTGGAAATGGATGAGGTAGGATCTGGGGTTCCCACTGAACCTCAGCGAATATGAAAGAAGACTCACAAGGCAAAAGCAGTCCCAACACCAAGCCGGGAGGTTTAACAATAGCATCCATGGCCACATGTCTGGAATGTGCTGTGAGGAGTTGTCCCTGCCCACCATGAAGCCTTCTCTTCCCATCCTGGAGCCTGGGGAGGGGAGAGAGCCAGGGACGCAGCGAGAAGGAATGATGCTGACGTCATGGGGGGCCATCAAATTCTGAGGGGTCACTCGGCTGAACAGATGGCAGGCAGATATTGGTTTTAACTCACACATGGTTGAGTAAATAATGTTTAAGTTTTTCTTGCCAGCCTGGGGAGCCGAGCAGATCGCACTGAGTGGAGGTGCCCCCACCTCCCGCCCGCATCATCTGCTCTTCCCGGGGTTTTCATTTCCTACCCTGTTTGTGCTTTAGAGCATGGCTGGCTGGTCAGGAAGCCATGCCCTTGGAGGCAGGAGCAAGTGTGCGGAAAGAGGGAGGGAGGGGGTGGAACGGGGTGGGGAGGCAGCCTGGCACTTGATTGCAACATGTGCCTGGTAGTACCTGTCAGGCAGGATCACAGTCAAGGGCATCATAGGCAAATTGCCTGGGGGTTGGTCGTACTTTAATTCTTGGTAACAGAGAACCTCACAAGACAAGACTAAGGGATGCACTTGATCTGCCTGCCAGAAAGATAATCTCTCCTTCCACAGATCAAAGAGCTGGGTCTGGGGAAACTTCCAGGCAGGACTTCTGGGTTCTAACCCTGACTCAAGCGCTCACTGGTTTGAGGCATTTCTCTTAATTTCTCTGAGCCTTGGTTTCCCCATGAGTCCAGTGAGGCTGTTGACTACTCTCAAGGCAAGAAGGATTTGAATGAATAAAGTGTGCATGAGTGGAAGAGGAAGAATGGGGACTTGGATGGTGAATTAACCTGTGAGTCCCTAATGCAGCAGAAATGAATTTACTGCATCATCATTTTGGGGCACTTCCTCAATCAAGTCTTGAGACACAGAAAGGAGGGAGACATAGCTCCTATGCCCAAGGAACTCGCATATGAGTGGGGCAACAGAGAACAAAATTACAAGAGTGGTCATTACAAATGGGCTCTGGGGTCAGACTCTCCAAGCTCATGTTCCTGTTTGTTGCCTAAAATTGTATATCCTTGGGCTAGTAACCTCTGTGCCTCAGCTCTGCCATCTCTAAAATGGGTATAATAAGAGTAGCTACATCACTGGGATGTGTGAAGACCAAAAAAGATGCAATCAAAACCAGTGACATGGTGGTGCCCAGGCCTATGGCAAAGGCTTACAAATGTCAGTTGTTATGACCATGTGCTGTGCCAGCAACTGCCCAGGATGCCAAGAGCACCAGGAGAGGGACTCATCCTAGCCTTTTGGGGAGCTCATCAGGGAGGGCTTCTGAGGGCGGGGACTCAGCTGAATCTTAAAGAACACATTGAGTCAGCATGAAAAGGCAAATTCATGAAGCGACATATGTATACCTATGGCTGATTCACGCTGATGTTTGGCAGAAAACAACACAGTTCTGTAAAGCAATTATCTTTCAATTAAAAATAAACAAATTTTTAAAATTCATGGAAAAAAGCAAATTCAGTTAACAAATACTGTGGAGCAAGGACTTTGGTGAGAGTAGAGAGCAAGATGGGCAGGGCCCATGCTTCCTTGCAGCTCATTCTCGACCTGAGGTCAGCAAACTTGAAGAGTCAGATAGGAAGTGTTTTCGGCTTTGTGGTCCATACGGTATCTACCACAGCCATCCAACTCTGCTATTTTGGTGTGAAAACAGCCACAGGCAGTACAGGAATAAACAGGCATGCCGTGCTCCCATAAAACTTTAATTTTGAGGATGTTAATGAGACATCGTTTCACAGTATATAAAAATGCAGAATCGTTACACTGTACACCTGAAACTAATTTCACATTATATGTCAATTATACTCGATTTTAAAAAAACCTTGATTTTGAAAGCTGAAATTTGAATTTTATATAATGTTCACATCATGAAATATCACTTTTCTTTTTTTCCTTCCCATTAAGAAATGTAAAACACATTGTTACCTCCTGGGATATACTGAAAATAGGCCATGGGCTGGATTTATCCTTTGGGCCATAGTTTCCAAGTTCCTGTTTCAGGGTAACAATAGACATGGAGTCAACAGAAACATGAAAATTTGCATAGTGGCCAGTGGAAAAAAAAAAAGATATCACTCTTTATGTGGTGAGGCAATAAGAATGGAGAAGATTCTGATTTAGTTAAGGTGGAAGGCTCTATGACGAATTGAAATTTGGGCTGAAGTCAAATGATCAAATAAAAATGAATATTCCAAATTCTGGGCAAAGGGAGGACCCATTCAAAGGCAGGCTCAAAGCCTAGGCATGTTAAGGGCAGAAAGAAGACCAGGAGAAAAAGACCTGGAACATAGGATTTGTGAGGGAATTGGCTGGAAAAGAGATGAAAAGACCCAGAAAAATAATGAAAGCTTGAGTTTATAAGGAGACCACATGTGATTAATTCAATATTTATGGAAATGGCCTTGGTTTGATTGAAGGAAAATATTTGAAAAGGGATTCACTATGTAAATAGCTTCTGTGATTTCTTGTTTCTACATACAGACAAAAGGAGGGGATGTGTTAAAGCTTGCTGAAATGCTCAATCAGTGTCAGTCATTATCAGCTCCAGCTCTAAATCTCTGTCTTCTGCAGAGGATAGGACCAGGCTGAGACCTGCAGAACCTCCAGGTGTGGACCATGCGTGACTTCTGGCATATCTGTTAAGACTCGTTTCTCATTCATCACAGTGGAAACGCTGGACTCTGTAGCCACAGCCCCTGTGCCCCTGGTTTTGCTAATCCTGGCCTTGGCTCTTCGGTGGTGTCACCAAAATAGAGTGATAAGAGAGATTTGGCCAAAATGTCAACTTCCCAAGTTGGTGAGGAGGAGTGTTCTGGCTTTTGATGCTCTTAATGATGATATGGATCCTGGCTCTCTTTCCTGGTGGTCCCTCTCACTGACATTGCTGCTTAGGCAGGAAAGAGAATTAAATGTTTCAGGAAGAAATTAGAATTTGAAAATCTGTTGAAAAAAGCATTTCCGCATATCCCTGGGTTGAAGAATCGGATGGAGAGGCTACCTCCGGGCTTGGCAATTATACCAGCTGAACCTCTAGATTCTGAGAGCTGAAAAATGTGGAATCTCACCTCTCATGTCTACACTCACATATGCACGGGTACACACACACACACACACACACACACCCCACACATACACACAAAGCTCCCATAATTCCAAACTAAGTGGTTTCCAAAGCCATACCCTATTTAACTTGAGCTTTATCAATTAAATAAGTAGTACCCTTTTTTTTTTCTTTTGCCATTCTGCAGCTGTTGCCATCTGCCTAATTTCAATCAATTAACTTTTACTTAAAAACACTAAGTTTCTTGTTGTTGCAGCACTGGGCCAATTGTATAATAAACTGTGAGTGTGAAGGAGACGAATCAATCACAGTGGCCTTTCTATGGAACAAAGCCGCTGTCAGAGCCACGTCTTCCCTGGAATCTCGGGCACGGAGCAAGGTAAGCGGGACTGAAGGGCCTGGACAGGGATTCAGGCCCGGGGGTGGGCATCCTGACAGTCTCCTGCCTGAATGGCACCCAACTCAGGAGCCAGGGCAGGAGCTTGGAGTGGATTACTGTGTAGACAGAGTGGGTGTTTCATTGGAGGAGGGGACCAGCAAGACTGATTTCCAGACTGAGCACGGGAGAGAAAGAGGGAAACCTGGGGGCTTGGGCAGAAGGTGAGGAAGGGGAGAAGGATGCTTATATCTCAGAGGAAGAGTAGGGAGGCCCCCTCCCCCACCAGCTCCAGTCCCCCCAGCCCATCTCTGGTCCCCACACCCACAGCCCACAGCCTCAGTCGGCAGACATGATCTGGTCCTAAAGTTGGCAAAGCACAAGGTTTTAAACTTTAATCTAAATGCCCGCCCCCCCACGGTCTTCAAAGCATGTGGAGTCTAGCTCTGCGCACCTGCCAGCCTCTCCTCCCAGCTCTCACCCTGGTTCCCGCTGCTCTGGCCACTCTGCTCTTGGAGAAGCCCTGGGAACCCTCCCAGCACACTCTGCCTCCGGGTGAAGCATCTGTATTCCCCACCCTCCGTGCTCTTCCCTGATGGCTGGCTTCCCCTCCTCACCCAACCCCTGCTCATCCTTCCAGTGGCCTTCCCTCAGCTCCGCGTGCAGCACTGTCTTCTCGTGTCTTTATTTGCAACCAACATGTCACTTCCCCTCTGATTCATCTACAGGTTCAGTGTGTGAGATGGAACCCAGCACACAGTAGGCGCTCAGTAAATGCTCATTGTGTGAATAGACAGGCGGCTCAGGCTGGTGTCTGCACCTACAGTGGTGACCACCTTCCTGCGTCCTGGCCTTGTCTCCAAGCTCTCCACTCCGTACCTTTGCCCTCTGACTGAAGAGACCTCTTCATTCTCCCCGCGGGAGCTACCAGGCCTGTGCCGCTCTGTCCCTGCCCCATCCCTGCATGAAATACCCCTCAAAACCCACCACAATGCTGGAGCTTCTCCTCCAGGAAGCCTTCCTTTTTAAATTAATTCTTATTGGCGTATAGTTCCTTGACAGGGTTGTGTCGGTGTCTACTGTAGAGCAAAGTGAATCAGCTATGCATACACATGTAGCCCCTCCTTTTAGTCTTCCCTCCCATTCAGGTCACTGCCGCACTACACAGTAGGTTCTCATTAGTTACCTGTTTTATATATAGGATCAATAGTGTACATAGGTCAATCCCAATTTCCTCCTTTCCCCCTTGGTATCCACACACTGTTCTCTATGTCTGTGTCTCTATTTCTACTTAGCAAATAAGATCATTTGTATCATTTTTCTAGATTCCACCCATTTGCGTTAATAATAGACAATATCTGTTTTTCGCTTTCTGACTTACTTCACTCTCTGTGACAGTCTCTAGATCCATCACGTCTCTACAAATGACCCAATTTCGTCCCTTTTTATGGATGAGTAATATTCCATTGCATATTTTGCACCACATCTTCTTTATCCATTTCTCTGCTGATGGACATTTAGGTTGTAGATAGCCTTCCTAGACTATGTGAGTTGTGTCTCTTTGTGACCCTATGGACCACCAGGCTCTTCTGTCCATGGGATTCTCCAGCCAAGAATACTGGAGTGGGTTTCCATGCCCTCCTCTGGGGGCATTTCCTGACCCAGGAATTGAACCCTTGTCTCTTATGTCTCCTGCATTGGAAGGCGGGTTCTTTACCACTAGCATCACCTGGGAAGCCCTCCTTGACCACACCAACTTCCAAAAATAATTTCTTCCTTTGAGTCTGAGCATCATGGACTCTTCATCCCATCACAATTACCCAGGAACCTTCCAGCAGTCCAGATGCCAGCACCGTCTCCTAGACTTGGGTTTAGGAAGCCAGGATGAGTCTGAAACACATTTTTAAAGCTTTCCTGACGGTTCTGTCAGTCAGGTTTGCAATTGGTTTGGTGGTTCTGCTTGGTTTTTAGTTCATTTCAACTCTCCCAGTGAGATAGTAATCAGCTGAAAGGTTGACAGTGTTATTCACTCCCTTCCGAATATCCAACCCATTCAAGCAAACAGGGAGTGCTCCATAGATACCACTGCAGAAGACGCAGCAGGAGCCTCCAGAGTATGGAGTGAAGTGCTGGGTGCAGCACGGTCCGGAGACAAAACGGGTATTTGGAGTTGAATAGACTTAGGGCTGAGTCCCGGTTTTGGCACTTACCCCAACGTAACTTCAGGCTGCCAACTTCGCTCCCTGAGCCCCGTGTCCTTCATCGTAGAGTGAGGACAATACCAGACCTCCTGAGCTCATGTTATGGTGAAGACTCTTGGTGCCATCTATCAAGGACAGGGTTTGGCAGAGTGCCCAGTATGCAGTAAGTGCTCAATGAATGGCTGAGCTTTTGTTACTTTTGTTTCTAAAGCAAGGTTTGCAAAGAGGCTCCACATCCCTCCATGGGCCGCCAGACCTGACTCAGCAGCAACACAGGGCCCATTTTGTAATTTCCCAGCCCCTCCACCTCCCCACTCCCAACTCAGGTTGGGGGTCTACTCAAGCAGCTGCATCCCCTCACGGGCCCTCTCTCCCACTCCACCTGCCAATCATGCCGCATGGCCACACAGCCAGCCCCCCACTCAAGGAGCCTGGCCGTGCAGCAGCCTCACAGCACACGCAGGGCTCACACATGCTCGCCTGGCCACCCGGCATGCAGGCCTGTGTGCTGCCATGGCACGGTGCCCACTCCCAGGCACAGCGAGGCCAGTGCACGGCCCGGCAGATGGCAGCAAGGTGGGGGCCAGGAGAGAAGTGAGAGTTCCTGCTGGTGCTGGAGGTGAGGGGTTGGGGGGAGGCATCGGCATGGGGAGGGAAGGAGGCTTGGCAGGCAGGCCAGAGATGTGGTCATGGCTTGTGTTTGTGGAGCGGACTCCTACATTGCAGTTCCTGGCTGGGTTTTCCCCGAGGCCTGGCTCAACCCAAGCCCGGTCATGACAGTGAAGCCACTGCTGATGAACTGAGGCCTGCAGACAAGGACGATTCTGGGACTGAGAGTCCAGGATTACTCTCAGTAGATTCCCCTGCTTCCTGATCTGAAAGCCATCCTCATCTCAATTCAATCCAGACAAATTCAACGATTCTGGGAGTGTCTGCTCCAGCCCCAGCATGGTGTTCTGGAAGAGGGCTGAACTGAAGTCAGGGCACTCAGGCCAGTCCCAGATCTGCTGCTGGGCTATCATACCTTGGCCCCCAGAGTCTGGGCTGATGCATCGGGTGATGAGATGGGGTCACAGTGACAGAGATGATATGTGTGCCTGGCCTTGGTGGATTCAGTCATATATCCTTAAGGAGAGATACATGTCTGAGTGTCATCTCTGGGTTTGGGGAGAGAAGGGTGCCATATGGGTAGTCTCCAGAAAGGGACAGGAGAATTTTTACAGAGACCACCGCACAAAGGGGCTCCAAAGTCCGCCTCTCCTGTGTCTTCCATTCTGGCTCTGCAGTGTGCCAGCTGTGGGGCTCTTAGAAAGTCAGCTGACTTCTCTGGATATCACGTCTTCACCTGAGAGACGGGATCGGAGTAGTTCTTACTCCTTGCGTCCCAAGGATTTCATTAGATCTATTAGCACAGAGCCTGGGACACAGTCAGATTCTGTTTATAGATATTCCAAAAGGACAACAGAAATAAAGAACTTACCTCTCTTATAAAACCCTCAATAACTAACACAGCCCATTAAATATAACCAATGTGGGGTGCATGCTAAGTTGCTTCAGTCATGTCCAACTCTTTGCGGCCCCATGGACTGTAGTCTTTCAGGCTCCTCTGTCCCTGGGATTCTCCAGAGAAGAATACTGGAGGGGTTGCCATTTCCTTCTCCAGGGGATCTTCCCAACCCAGGGATCAAACCCTCATCTCTTATGTCTCTCGCATTGCCACGTGGGTTCTTTACCACCAGCACCACCTGAGAAGCCTCACATGTGACCAACAAATAGGGCTAATATTTAGGGAGAATTACTCCATGCTAGAATTCACTTAGGTCACCCCTCTCCACCCGCCCACAATGCCTGGGAAGAGTGGGTATATAACAATTCTCCTTTTACAGATGAGAAAAAACTGGAGCCCAAGTTATGGAACATACTTAAGACTGAATTCAGAGAAGGCAATGGCAGCCCACTCCAGTACTCTTGCCTGGAAAATCCCATGGACGGAGGAGCCAGGTAGACTGCAGTCCATGGGGTCGCTAAGAGTCGGACACAACTGAGCGACTTCATTTTCACTTTTCACTTTCATGCATTGGAGAAGGAAATGGCAACCCACTCCAGTGTTCTTGCCTGGAGAATCCCAGGGACGGGGGAGCCTGGTGGGCTGCCATCTATGGGGTCACACAGAGTTGACACGACTAACTAAAGCGACTTAGCAGCAGCAGCAGCAGCAAGACTGAATCGTCGGAATGTTGACCACAGAGATTTGGGCACAGCTCACTGAAGATTCTCAATCCTTCATGGCTTCATTGTTCTGCCCCCACCTGAGAATGTTCCTGGGCATCCCTCACCCAACCCCCTGAAGCTAGCAATGGAGCAAGTTTCTCTGGGTACCTACAATGGGCGGTCCTGGTCCCCAAGGATTTCAGAGGAGCCAAAGGAGAGGCCAGTGCTCCTTCTGCCCTGTGACCCACATAGCTGCGGGGTCCGGACCCTGGTGACCTCCAACCTCTGCTGTTCCTCCAGCCCTTCTGACCTCCCTGCTGTTGCCTAAACCCTCGAAGTTCATTCTCAGCCAGTTCCTTAGCAGAAGAGGCCTTTGTTCTTGCTGTCCCTCTTACCTGGGACACTTTCCTTGTTCTTCCTGGGGCTGCTCAGTATACCGTTCTCAACTCAAATGCGGCTCTTCAGAGATTCGCTCCCTGATATCCCCAACCCCTGTTCCATGCCACCATGTTCCTCACATCTGAAAGGATCTTACCGCCTATCTTCTTCCTTTCTAGCAGTCTCCTCACAGGAGAAGATGATCTCTTCAGTGAAAGGAAAAGTCCTTGTCCACCTATGGACCAAGTCTGCACTCCCCAGCACTGAGGGCAGAGACCACCACCAAATAGGTGCCCAATTAAATCTTGTCAGCTGCTGTCCTAAATACCAAGGCATGGAGGATACTGGTGTGGGGAGGTGTACCCCCTGCCTGGGCCAACGCAGGCTCCCCTGGAAGAGTTCTAGGGCTGCCAGAGAAGGGCATCTGCCCCAGGAGAAGGCTGGCTCCAGGCTTCCTCCGCCTCCTCCAATGCTGCAGCATAAAGTCTGGGTCATGGTGACCTGTTGGAGGGGGAGGATACAGCCTCTGGCAGCAAACCCTCTTCAGATGCAAGGAACTCTGAGTCACGGCTCTTCACAGAGAACCCAGCAGGGCGCCTGGAACTCAGCACCTGGAGCCTCCTGAGGGCCAGGGACCCTGCCTGAGCCCCCACCCTCCTCTCTGGTCTGAGCAGGCACAGCGGGGAGGCCTCTGGGCCCCATCTGATGCTCCCACCTAAACACCATCTCCACGCCCAGGAAACTTTCCCCTGTGAGGTGCTTCTGTTGGAATTATGTGCTGGCTGTGTTAGAAGCCGAAGAGGAACAAGGGCTCTTTGGAGATGCTAAAGAGTCCTCCAGCCTAAAGACACAGCTTAGAAGAGTGTGTGCCTCCTTTGGCACCTAAATTTCCCTGCTTGGAAGCAGGACTTTGTCATGGGTGTGGGCAGCTATCTTATGATTGCATCCTGAGTCTCCAAACACCCCCAGCTCAGGGAACTGTGTGTAACTCCAAGTCATTTTACTTGGCTTTCCCAATGGTTTTCCACCTCCTTGAATTCTCCTCCCTCTGCTTCTCCTCTGCTCTAGAGGAGCATTGGAAACATCATTTCCAATTAGTAGCTATATGATCCTGGGCAAGTCATTCAACCCCTCCATATTTCAATTTCTTCACTGTTAAATGGAAATATTAATAAAAATGCCTATCTTAGAGAATTGCAAAGACTTATTAATCCAATAATGTATGTAAAGCACTTAGATCAATGCCTAACACAGAGTAAGCACTTAACAAATTATTCTCGTCATTATTGTTGCCACTGTTAAGCAAATGATAATAAATAAATCCCCAAATCTCAGTGGCTTAACACAGTAAAAACTTGTTTCTTATTCACATCACAATCTAACATAGGTATCCCCTCTACACAGTGAATTCAGGGCTCTAGGATCTTTGCATGATATGGCTACAGCTTCAGAATCTCAATACTCAGCTGTTGAAAGGGGAAAGAAGATGGAAGCTGTCACTTGAGAGAGTTGGGAGTGTCTGGTTTAAAAATGCTATTGCTCCCACTCATATTGGCTGAAATTCAACCACATGGTCTTGCCTAACTGCAGAGAGTGCTGGGAAATGTAGTCTGAGTATCCAGAAGAGGGGTGGCTTGGTGGACAACTGGTCTCTGCCACCATTTTTCTTTTTTTATTATCATGCCATACTCCCACTCAGAAACTATTCCATAATACTTCCACAACCACGGTTAAAGCTCCCACTTGCAGCAGCTTACCTCGATTTGACACCGAGTGTGTGTGCGCATCTGTGCTCGGCCATGTCCGATTCTTTGCGACCACATGCACCATACCTTGCTGTCCATGGGTTTTCCCAGGCAAGAATTCTGGAGGGGGTTGCCATTTCCTCCTTCACCTCCTCCAGGGAATCTTCCTGACCCAGGAATCGAACTTATGTTTCTTATGTCTCCTGCATTGGCAGACAGATTCTTTACCACTGAATCACCTGAGAAGCTCCTCAATTTGACAGTACCTTAATTCTTAACCCCACCCTAGCTCCTCTCAATACATATACCTGCTTTAGCCAAACCAGCAACCTGCATACTTAATAAGGGTATAAGAGATGTGAATTGAGACATGGATATAGAAACCTTTTCTCTGTGACTGCCTCTCATTGTGGGCAAAAGCCGTGCCGACTTTGTATTGCCACCTCCCAACAGTCTCCTAGGAATAGTCAGTAGCAAAGAAATGTTAATCGATTGAATCAATGTCTTTATCTCAAAGACATTCTGAATTATTTGATAATTGATCTGGGCAGCACAGCATGATGACAAATGGTGCTGATCCTTAGCTTCAGCATCGGGGAGACATTTGGGAATGGTGGGGGGCTGTGGGGAATTTCTGACACTCATAAAAACTGAAAGTACAGCTGTTGCTTCATGACAGCTGAATGTGGTCATTGTGGAATCTTGTCTTTTTGTTTTTAAAACAATAAAAGTGGAATTTTTATGTAAAATCCCTCGGCTTTTAAAATACAAGTTTTAAAATGCTTAAAACATTATACGTTAAAAAGAACCACAAAAAATATAATGTGGGAGAAAAAAACCCACAGTGTGGGCCAAACAGAATACATCTGAGGGCAATGCCAGCCTAAACCTATCTTTATGCAGCCTCTGCTATAGACCTTCTTGTGTAGCTGAAAAAATAGCATAGCAATTTCAACAGCCAGAATTGCTCTTCTACATGAAAACAGACAAAAGAGGGAGTCCATGGAGAAAACAGATCTTGGCCCTTTGGTAATGATCCATTTGTGAATTCAGGTAAGGATGCTAAATATTTCTTTTAGCTCTTCCAGATGTCAAGCTTTTGGGTAAATCATCACTTTTTCTTTTTTTCTCTCCTACTCATGGGCACTGTATTAGGGTTCTCCAGGGAAACAGAACCAAAAGAATACATGTATGTATGTATGTATAAAGAGATTTATTATGAGGAATCAGCTCACACAAGTATGGAGGCTGAGAAGGCTCCAAAATTGGCAGTTAGCAGGCTAGAGACCCAGATGATGCCGTGATGTAGTTCCAGTTTGAGTCTGAAGGCCTGAGAAGCAGGATAGATGATGGTGTACAATCTATTCCAAATTCCAGCAGGCTGGAGACCCAAGAAGAGCCAGTGCTTCAGTTCAAGTCCAAAGGTGGGAAAAGACCCATGTCCCAGCTCAGCGGTCAGGCAGGAGTTCCTCTTTTCACCATTACTGTTCCAGCCAGTTCTTCAAAGGATTGGATGAAGCTCCTCTCATGTTAAGGAAGGCATCTGCTTATTCAGTCCACTGATTCAAATGTTAATCTCACCCAGAAACATCTGACAGATGGATGCATCCAGAATAACATTTGGCCAAATGTCTGTGCACCCTGTGACCCAGTCAAGTCGACACGCAGAGTGAACTATCACAGGTACCTATCGAGGCTCCTAATCTTATCTGCCTTCCCATTTGGACACAGCGTCGTGCAGTCACTGCTGCACGTTCTAATTTCACTCTGTGGCCCCAGGCACATCTCCCAGTCACCCTGCCTTCCCTTATTCACACCAGGGGGTCAGAGTTGAATTCTGTGCCCCCCAAGATCTCTTCTACCTTAGCACTTCCTGCCGCAGGCTGCCATGGGCACTTGAAATCAGAGCAGACCACATTTACCAGACACATTGCTTGTGACTTTATTGAATAATTTGTACAAAACCTCCAAGAATAATTTATTCACCCAGTGGTGTGAGATCAGAGAAAGAAAATCAATAGAGCGGTGTCTCAGTCGTTTTTTATTTTCTAAACCTCGAAGAGATTTTTATTCCATTTCAGAGTCCTTGCAGGCACCTTCCCCTACAATGTGTCTTTATGGCCAACTTTCAGGATGCCTAAAGAGACTCATTTCAGGTACTGAAGTCCTGCCTCTCCTGGAAAGCCCAGGGGAGAGCCCTCCTGGGAGCAGCCTTTCCCGGGTTTTATCTTGACATTTGAGAAATTACTGGAGAAGAAAGGGGGGATGGTTCAGAGGGAAAGCCACATTCTCTGTCTCCCTGCCTCGGCTCAAAGTCATTCTGGGAAGAAATTTAAAGGCCAGTTGTTTCCCTTCAATTGCCACCTCTCCAACAACTTAAAATTGTTACACACAATTCTCCTCCATCAAGGTAATGCGCAAACTGACACTTTGTGTAAACAGACTCACTGCTCTGGCTGAGTGTAAAGAATGTCCATAGATCTTTCACTTTCTTTTCTGCAGCAAGTGGAGAGCATCACCAGCCCAGGAGCTTCAGAACTTCTTCTGTCTTCTGGACTTAGCAGGTCAGGTAAGTAAAATGAGAGGGAAAGACTTTGGTCCTGGCACTGCCACTGACCAGGTTTGTGTAGGAGACTTGATCTCGTCAAACCTCAATTTCCTCATCTGTAAAATGGGTATCACACTTTCTATCAACCTTCTTCATGGAATTATATGAGGAACACATGGTTATTAAGCTCTCCCTGCTAGCAATAACCTGCAACTTTCAGGTTGCTGGTTAAGTATCTATAACCTGCTAGTTAAGCTCCACCTGGTTACAAGCAACAGAAAACAACTCTGGATGCCTGGACAAAAATAGATCCACTGGAAGCATAAACGGGGTTCACAGGGTCCATAGGACCCTGCAGAATCAGGACTGGAGACAGATGCGGCCACAGTTCTTGAACCACTTATCACACCTGCGGAGTTCTAGCTCTACACCCATGCTTGTACTCGGTCCATGATGCTGGGGCTCTAACTTCCCAAACTCCACCCTTCCTGCTGGGGCTTCCCAGGTGGCGCTAGTGGTAAAGAACCTGCCTGCCGATGCAGGAGACGTAAGAGATGTGGGTTCAACCCCGGATTAAGAAGATCCCGTGGAGGAGGGCATGGCAACCCACTCCAGTATTCTTGCCTGGAGAATCCCATGGACAGAGGAGTCTGGCAGGCTACAGTACATAGGGCTGCAAAGAGTCGGACACAACTGAAGCGACTTAGCATGCACTGACCTCAGTTGAGGTCACTAAAGGGAAAGTCTCCTCTCCTTTACGTCTCAAATATCCTTCTGCTTTTGTAAGGATACCTGTCATTGGATTTAGGCCCCATCTTAAATCTAGGATGATATGACCTCAAGATGCTTTATTAATTTCTTCTGCAAAGACTCTTTTTTCCAAGTGAGATTGCATTCATGGGTCCCAAGTGAACATATCAACCCACTATAGTGAGAGAACCATTCAACCCACTACAAATGGAGACATCTCTTTTCCTGTTCTGATTAGTTGCTCATCCTTCACTTTTATGATCAGAATAGTTAATGTCTCTCTCTGAAGGCCTCTTCCAACCATGGTTTTTCCTAGGAATTGTAGGTGGTCCACCCAGCTATCCATGTTAAGAAAATTCTAGAGGTGGATCAGGCCACTTCTGCCATAGACCATCCTCCCACTACATTGAAAGCTGCTCACACCCAGGATGCTGGCTGACTGTTGCAACTCTCTGTAGTCTAAATCCCTGTTGGGTAAGGGGCAGCAACAGCAGCCCTCGGGTGCCAGGCTTGGCTTAGGGCTCCCTAGAATTGGGTGTGCAAGTGGGCAGCTCATTTTCCTCCCCAGCCTACCACCTCCAGAGACTTGGGCAGCTCCTGGGATCCCGGGTCAGTCCTGGACCCATTTCTCACCACCTCTTAGGACCAGAGCCACCGATCTCTACCTCCCAGGGATCCTCCCATGTGGGACAGACCATCTCCCTCTTTATCCTCAAAGCACCAAGGGTCTGACTGCATAACCTTCGTTCCACAGACCCTAGGCCATGGCCTTTCCTCCTGAAGGAGGCTCCCCAAGGAACCCAAACTG